>NC_134468.1:79363733-79368733 GCF_964194025.1 Convolutriloba macropyga | reverse complement strand
TGTATATGCGTGTGTGTGTATGCGTTTTTGTAAGCGTGCGTTTTTTTTCTGTATATATGTTCGCGCGTGTGTGTGTGTGTGTGTGTGTGTGTGTGTGTATGTTCCTGTGTGTATGTGTTTGTGTGTGTGTGTTTGTGTATGTGTGTGTGTTTTCCTGTCTGTGTGCGTGCGTGTGCGTGTGCGTTTTTGTGTGCGTGCGTTTTGTCTGTGTATATATTCGTGTGTGTGTGTGTGTATATGTGTGTGTGTGTGTGCTACTGAGTGTGTGTGCATGTGTGTGCGTGTTTGTTTGTGTGTATGTGTGTGTGAATTTGTGTTTGTATGTGTGTATGCGTGTCGCTGTGTGTGTGTGTGTGTGTGTGTGTGTGTGTGTGTGTGTGTTCCTGTGTGTGTGTGTGTGTTCCTGTGTGTGTGTGTGTGTGTGTGTGTGTGTGTGTGTGTGTGTGTGTGTGTGTGTGTGTGTGTGAGTGTGCGTGTGTGTTTGCTGCATTTGTGATTTGGGTTAGTTAACGATGGGTTAGTTTTGGTTGCCAAAATTTTGGTTGCCAAAGTGATTCAAATTATTTTGGAGTAATTTTATAGTGAAATTGCACATGTAATTTGTTAGCGGCTGTTACTTTTATTTTTGTGCTAGTGGCTGTTGTACAGTAATGCGTTCGGGATATAGAAGAGTAGAGTGACATTTAGTTCCGCGTTCGCGTCCTTTATTGCCTTTATCATTGCCACCTCAAATAAACCCGCATTCCCTACAGCCAGTGTCGAACCCGGAATTTAAAAGACTTGTCCGGGGGGGGGGGGGGGGGGTGCGGGTTCGGGGTTAGCTTGAGAGGCTGATTAAAATTCCGCACAATTGTAACAGTCGTTTATTAACCCAATTTAGCGGAGGGGATTTTGGATTGGGGGCTGTTCCTGATTTGAATTCGTTCCTTTTCCTACTTCTGTTTAATTCAGCTCCCAGATTTTGAGAGGTTAGATAAGCGCCAATCTCGCTGTGCTTTCCACTGCCTGACATATACCTGCCCCCTTTTCTCTGACAACCTCTCACCGTTTTGTGTGCATTCAAGCCGAAGATTAATTTAACCGAATCGTTCACTTAAAATTATATTTATTCTTTTGTTGGCAAATAAGTTATTTGAAATTATCTGAAGTTAATTGAGTTTATGGTTTATTTAAAATTATATCTAAAAATAAAAATTAAGTTCGCTATTCTCGTTCAAAATTGACTTTAAATGCCTTTTCTCTAAATAAGATATTGATTTCCTTCAAAATGTATTTCAAGTGAATTTGTTTTTGGGCAGTCCAAAGGAGTTTATTTTGTTTGTATTCATATTCAAATCATTTCACAATTAAGGTTTCGTATTCGGTTTCGTATTATAAGTATTCGGTTTCTTAATTTTCAGCTAAAACGATACAGTGTCTTATTTGGTAAACTGGATTGATCAGTAAATAAGATATTACAAAAGCGGGCATTATTTTGACTAATCTGAGCCCACTTTAGGCAGGTTTTACAGTAAATATGACTCTCTGTAAGTAGCTTCAAACTTGCAGTTTCACTTAAAGGCCCTTAGGCTTTCCGGGTTTCACTCCTAATGTCAAAATAATATCTTCAGAGCATTTAAAAACAGTTTATTTATCTTTTTTGAAAGTAATTGTGAAGTCCTGGTAGTTTATCCGAGTGCTGAATGTTTGAAGTTAATAAAAATTTCCAAAAAAATGCCATTATTATGTACTTTCTAAGGATTTATTATATATTTTCCAGGGTACAGTCGCCAACTGAAGCTTAAATTTTATACATTCCAGCTCATAAGACTCAAAGAGTTTTTCGATTTCAAGATAGTAGGCATTTCTTTTTTTCGTGAGAATAAAACTATTTACGTTTTCCTCATATGGAAATAAAAAATGTGTACTTCCAAAATTATCATAAGAACAGATACCTAAATCATGATCTTGTTTACAATGAACATAGAGATAATTTTCTTCTTACGTAGCAAAACTTTTTCGCTTGCTGGAATTTTCCGGTTTTTGTGGACGACACCCGAAACTATTTTCACCTCTTAATCAGTACTTTTCCAGTAAAATACATGACTTGGTCAAGACTTCTCAATTCTTTATCAACACTGGGCCCAGAATTCACAAGTCTTGGGATAAGTTTTTGTCAAGGCCTTGATGGTCTTGATTAATACACTGCTAAAAAGTATAGTTTTGTGAGAAAAAAATTTATTCATAATTAAAATAATTCAAACTTTGTTGTCAGATTTTTTAAAAAAAATTTCGTTTAAAAAGTGACCAAGTTTTCTCCCAAACGAGTCGCTAGCAACTGAAAATGATCAATTTCACTTTGAATTTTTCTTCAATGGGAAAAAAGAGTAGCAGTTATTGGCATAAGGGGGAGATACCTGAATTTCTCTTTTTCTTACTTGTGAATTTTTTGTAATTGCTTGCGTTTTCTTGAGCTTTTTAAGCCTCTGGAGTTTTTTTGAGCCATTTGATAGAAAGAAGAGAACAACACTAAATCTGTGTTAAATCTGGACTTAAGAATTGCCAAGTCTTGATCACAATTTGACTTAAGACTTGAAAAATTTAAAAATTGGTTTAAGACGTGCTAAGCAAAAAGTGACAAGATCAGAACTGAAAAATACAGTACTGACCAAGAACTTGCAATATTCAATGAATCAGTACTAAATAAAACTTGGAGTTCTGTCATGTCAGTGACAACAGCTTCAGTTAACTTGATATTGATTTATCGAATTAGTTTTAAAATACCTCCATTAAGATCATTGGAAAAATAATTTTGCTCAGCCTTTGATTGAGAAATACCAATAAGTCTTCTTGATCTGCACTAAGTTATGCGAGGGATATGGATGCAATCAGTTTCAAATTATGCTTTCTTTCAATTATTTGTAATTGGTACTTTGTTAGGGCCAATTGTGGAAAAAGGTGACAACTGTAGGCAATTCTACTCGAGGAATTTTGTACATTTTTAGGGCTTGAACATTGTTAATTTTGAGTTGAGATGCAACCTGAACTTTTCTCACAAGAACTGCTAAAATTGATTGTTTTTGGCACCTTAAAGGTTGTCTTCTTTCTATGCTTGTATGAGTGAAAAAATTTGCTTGAAGCAAGTGTTGATAAACTCTAAGCGGAGTATGCTCTGTTCCTAGGCTTCCTTTTAAAAAATTATGTTGTTAAACAATCTATAAGAGCCACTCTGCTTTTTAAAAATAGTTTGTAGTGGTTTCCACAGTGTCTGTAAATGAGGTGTCTAAATGTTGTTTTAGAACTCAATTAATTATTAAAAAACATTCGTGCAGTCTATTTTCTTTTTCGGTCAGGTCGACAGATTTTAGATCTACAGTTTTTTTCCAGTTAGACACAAAATTTTTAAAATCTAAATCGTCACTGACTCCTTTTTTGGTAATGTTCATTTTAGCTCAAAAATGATCACGGAAGTTTAAAGTATTATTTTGTAACGATTAGGCTCAAAATTTGGGTATAAGAAATTTATTTTAAATTGTTTATAGAAAATGGAACCCTAACATTCTTACTGTTGCTTTATAGAGAAACTAGGCAACTGAAAATAAATATAAATTGTTTTATCGAAAAATTTTGTAGCCCTAAGATAAAACCCAGGCAATGACTGGGCAAGTTTAGACCCTGAGCAAATTTACTTTTAGCGCCATAAGTGCTTATGGGTTGAGAGTTGACAACACTTGATGTTGAGCCAAAACGCGGTTTTTGAATAACATTTTCCAACGTTAAGTTATATTGTCGTTTGGAAAATGAATTGATAAATATGGTACTACTATCATCTCTCGAATAGTTCAAAATCATGTTTATCATTACTCCATTTTTATTTTATTCAGTTCTTCCGAGACTTTGAAATGAATTTACGAGTTTGAAATCTCTTGTCGATCCTGAAATCTGAAAGTGGCTCAATCCGTTTTTAGTTTCAAATCACAATATAATGTAAAAAATTAGTTCAATTTGCAAAATCTTTGTTTTTTTTTCTATTTTTTTTCTATTTCAAATTTTATGAGACTAAAGCCAGAAGCTGTGAAATTAAAATGAACGTTTTTGTAAAACAGGCAGACATTAGAGGAACATATTTCGACAGGGCATTAATAGATGCACATTTAATAGATTATTTGGATCTTTTTGCGTTTGTGCCCCTAGGACCCAGCTTAATGCACCCCATCTTATTATTTGCACCCCCGTCGCACGTGCCACATTTTTACATAATTATTTACTATGAAATGACACGTGCTATGAAATGACAGGGGGGGGGGGGGAAATCCGATTAACTAAATGTTAATTCGCACCTTTCTGTTTAGCACCCTCTCCCCCTCTTAGTGAGCAAGAAGTGGATTTCAAAAGTTTAGCTCTAGTCACCCTAAAAATATTAATGTAAAATCTGGCAACGGGCAGTCCTTTCCATATACGGCTGTGGTGGGTCGTTGTGAAAAATCAAGTTGCTTCTTGAAATTTGTTACCAATTATTAGAATTGATGTCACAATTGGCTAGACAAATAGCCTCTGTTTGATGCATGACTGGCTATTCTATGGGCCTTTCCCCCCTGTATTTATTTTACTATTGCCAATTAGCAGGTGTTTCCTTTTGTTCACCCAAAAATAATGATAACTTTGAATAAAAATAAAATGATTTGATTCGATTTCCCGCCTGCAAATGTAGAAATTGGAAACTAATTTGGGGGGCGTTAAATCAAGCCTTATATATTCATGATCAAAGGAATCATATTGTTAACTTTCACTTTTGTTATTGAGTTTGACATTTATTTATTTAATTATTTATTTGATAATTGCAACCTTCTATCAAAAAAAAAAAAATGTTCAGCAGGCAACCTGACAAGTTTTTGTTAACATGATATGGCAGATGAAAATAGTAATTATATAATACTGGTTCTGATAAAAGTAATAAGAAAAGTATAGATAAAATACAGATAAAAAATAGACAAAAACTAAAAAAGAGAAAGTTCGATAAC
>NC_134468.1:79307310-79363533 GCF_964194025.1 Convolutriloba macropyga | reverse complement strand
AATAAACACCTGTTGCTTACGGTGGGAGCTATGAATCCATTGCAGAACAGTAGTGGAGTCTGTCTAAAAGTTACAATTAAGAATCTTCGATTCGTGTTCTTTCACTATCTGTTCTTTAAGTCTCACCGCCATCACTGCTGCTTGTAGTTCTAAGCGTGGTATGGAAAGGTGTCGCATCGGTGCGACTCTGCACTTTCCGATTACAAATGCTAAGTCTGCTGAGTATTCTTTGGGCTTTGAACGTAGATAAGCCACTGCGCACATTGTGTCTTCAGATGCGTCGGCAAACACATGAAGTTCCCATTTGTTCTTGGCTGTGCTGAAGTATCTTCTATCAATGCTGGTTTCTGCTACTTCTGGAAGCTGCGCCTTCTTCAGAAACTCTTCTTCTTCGTTAGGTTCTACTGAGTTGTCCCAATGTTGTCCATTTTTGGTCCAGATGCTCTTCAGGAGTCGTCTCATATGGACACTGAATGGTGCAAACAGTCCAAGAGGATCAAACACTGAAGAAACTAGAGATAAGATCTTCCTTTGGGTGATTGGGGTCTCAACTTCTTTGCTTGTACCTCTACAAACCTGTAGACTATCATCGGTAATCGTCCACTGAAGCCCAAGCACTGATGACCCTTCCTGGCTGGGTTCTACTTCAACCTGCTTTGTTTTGTTGATTGATCTTAAGTCCTCTGGGATTGCGTTGCTTACCAAGTCGCTATTGGTGATCCACTTCTTCAGTTCAAATCCATGTTTTGAGAGAAGAGGTTGCAGTTGTTTGAAAACTTTGATTGCTTCTTCAGGTGTTTCGACTGACTTGATGAAATCGTCCATGTAGAAGTTGTTTTGGATTGTTTTTGCTGCAATTGGGAACTCGTCTTCGTTATCGATCGCTACTCGCTTCAGAGCGTAGTTGGCACATGTTGGTGAACTCTTTGCTCCGAAAACATGACGCTGATACTCGTAAATTTGCACAGGTTCGTTCATTGTTGGTCGCCACAAGAATCTCAAGCAGCTTTTATCCCGTTCAGGAACTTGCACTTGCAGAAACATTGATTCAATATCTGCGGTTAAGGCAATTGGTCCTTCTCGAAATCTGAATATTGTTCCGATCAATCCGTGTAGTAGATCGGGTCCGGCTAACAGCTTGTCATTTAGGCATACGTCCTTGTATTTTGCTGCAGCGTTGCAAACACGGCGAACTTTACCCGGTTTGTTGGGGTTTAGTACTGGATGGTGTGGCAAATACCATTCTTTTCCGAAAGTGCATTTGACTTCCGATTTACCAAGGATCTTCACAAATCCCTTTTCAACATCTGTATCAATTGACTGTTGATACAATTCTTTTAACTTTGGGTCTCGTTGGAATCTTCGTTCCAGTGAGTAGAGCTGACCAAGGGCTGAGCCGTAGTTGTTTGGAAGACTGGGTTCTGGTTCATTCCAGAGCATGCCCACTTCGTACCGCTCGCCTGTAAACTTTGTCGTGCTCTCTAGAAATTTCTGAGCCTGCTGCTCTTTCTTTGATTGACTTACAACATTTATTTTGGAAGCATAGGTTTCTATGTCCCACCATGATTGGATATTTTCTGCCACTTTCACATCTTCTGTGAAGGCGAAATGACAAACATTTTGACTTTTCTTGCCTGTCATGGGACCACTGACTACCCATCCTAATTCTGTTAAGACGGCGAAAGGCTCACTTCGTGTTCCAATCTTATAGTCCAATGGACGTTGAATTTCGTAGGCATCTTGTCCAAGTATAATACCTACTTCCATCAGGTTGAATGTTCTGTTAGTGAGAACATTCAGGTGTCTGAATTTGTTCTTCAGTTCCTTGTAGTCATATGTTGTGTTTCCCAACGAGATTGATGGGTGTGCAAACGCTTCAATTGAATGCACCTTTGAATGTAGTCCCTTTATTGTGATAGGAACCTTCTCTGTCCTCAAATCTTGCGTCCCATGTATGCCAGCTATGTTTAAGGTAACGTCCGTGCCTTTGGCTTGTAGTTGATTCTTGACACTTTGATCGATGAATGAAACTGTTGACCCACTATCGAGGAAAGCGTAGGTAGTCAGCCTGTTACCACCACTCTGAACCGATACCGGAACTATTTGTAGAAAACTAGTAACTTGGTTACTCTGGTTGATTGTTGCTGCGCTTACATTAACTGCGTGACTACCCTCGTCCATTTGGTTTTCTGAGTGTAGCAGTCTGTTGTGCTTTTTGGTACATCCGTTTATACCGCACGGATGGACTTTACAATCTTTGATTGCATGCCCTTTCCCCAGACATTCATAACATAAACGTTCTTTTCTCACTGCTGCATAGCGATCGGTGACATTCATATTCTTAAATATTGGACAGTTCCATATTTTATGAGTGCCATCCGCTAGTGGGCAGTTGTTGTTTTGCATCTGCTTGGTTTCTTGCAGGTTTGAACTTGCACTGAAGTTCGATGTCTTCGAGAATTGTTTTTCTCTATTTGCGTTGCGTCGGTCTTCTTCTCTGCGTTCCCCTTGAAACGCTGAAAACCCTTCATGCACGAATGCCATTCGTGATAGCCATTTTTCAAACATGATAAGATTAGGCCAGTCCTCGTCTTTGTCATCGACGTAGAACCACCATTTTTCTTTAAGAACCTGTGGTAGCTTATCAACTGCCATGTACAATGTCGCACTTGATTGCAAATCACCAATATGTTTGTACTCTTTAAGCACGTTCACGAAGTTAGATACAATAACAGAAAAATTAATCAGGCTGGTTGAATCATGAGGTTTCACTTGATTAGCTTTTCGTAGGCTCTCGAGCTGCGCATCTATAATTACATGCGGTCTTCCAAATTTTCTTTCTAAAATGTTCCAGGCAGCACTATAAAACTGTCCAGAATAGCCCATTCCCGAGATTGCAGATTTTGCTTTGCCTGTTAGCAGTGTCTTCAAATGGCTCATTTTCTCTGAGTCGGGAATCATGCGTTTATCTACTGTTGCTATGAACATGCTAGACCACTCAGGCCACTCCAGCGGGTTTCCGTCAAAATTGTTCAACCTCAATTTTGGTAAACTACTGCTTGAATGTCCAGTGTTGTAGTGCCTTCCAGCTATCGGCGATATATCCCGCTCTTCAGCACTTGCTGAGCGTTCGCGAGAGTTTGGGTACCATGGGTAATGCCTCTGCTTATTCCGTTCAGGGCTGACGTCAAAGCGAGCTCTTGGTCGAATTGGCGTTCGCGTGTCGTTCATCGATTTCGCCCACTCCGAGACATCTCTCCCTTTTGGGGTCCAATTGAAAGGTGACTTGTCACGCGCCTTAGTCGATTGAGAACGTAAGTCATCTTTTTCCAATGCTGTTCTTTGCAATTGGCGCTCTAAGTCTCGCTCTTTTTCCCGAAGCTGATGTTGCATCTCTAGTTCTTTCATTTGCATTTCTAGATCCAACCTCTTTCGATCAAATTGTGCTCGTTCGATTTGCAACTTTGCTTCAAATTCAATTTCAAATTCCTTCATTCGTTCTTCAACCCGACGTTTCACTGAAGATGCTTCCGAAGCGTTTTCTGTATCCTGGTTGATTGTCCGTGTAACCGTATTCGTCGTTGCATTGCTTGTGTTACCATGGTTTTGGTTAAACTCTGGAATTCCAACGTTTTGTTCTAACTGATGCACATTATTCGCAGGCGGTTGCTCTTCATTGGCATGAAGAGTTGACTGGCTTTGCTGGCTTGACATGTTTGTCTCTCCGTGGATATACGGTAACCACTCTGCGTTCAAATATTGAAAGTATTTTTCTCTCTCAAGTTTGCGTTTTAAAGAAATATCTGGATCTCGGAGAGTCTCAGCTTTCTTATTCACGATTTTTTGAATGCTGTCGTCCAATTGCAGTATCTGCTGATAAAGAGTCTTGAGCTTGCTTGGTCGATCTCGATTATCAATGAGCTCAAAACCTTCTTCCTGTTTCTCAATCCACTTGTTTCGCAAGTTGTTGATCTGTCGATCCAAAACGCTTTGACTCTGTGACGGAGTCACTTCTTGCGTACTTCGGGACTGCAGCTTGAATCACTACAGCTCCTTTGTTTGTTTGCTTTAATTGAGTTTGCTTTTCAACGTTCCTATTTGCTTTGCCTAATTGGCTTTGCGTTGTTGAATTGTTCGTTGGGTTTTGTTCTCGTTCGTCGATGACTTCGTCACTTCGACTGTGGGGTTGGACAGCAGTTTATTCCACTGTCCGGGTCGGCGGACCAAATGTAACGGCTGCTCTCCTTGTGTTTCACAAAGAAAGTTTTACACCGCCCAGTTCGTTCTGAGTGGTTACAAAATCTGTCCGGATACTTCGTTTATGCAGTTCGCTTTTGTAACTGTATATCCGCTCTGCTGTACTTACCGTTGCATTAACTATTTTAGTTCGTAACTATTCGCTGATCTTAGTTTTTCCAACTATCAATTTGAACTGGATTGCTACAGATCACACAATACGGGATCTCTTTATGTATACCAGTTCAATCCGATAGAAAAAACAAATCGAAGACAAAGATATATGTCTAAGACCTGTTTGTGTAAAAATATTTAAATTTAAACCTAAGTTGGCTTTTACTGTTTGTACTCACAAGTTGAGAATACCAGAAGTTGGGGTTGTAACAGTTGAATTTCAGCTCCAATAATTCGTTGATGCAAGACACAGTAACAGAATTTACTGCTCAAGAATAATATTTTGAATACAAGACACAGTAACAATTTACTGCTCAGGAATATTTCTAGTTCAAGACACAGTAACACGTTATTTACTGCTCAAGACAATTTGTTTTTTGCAATATTTTGCTGAGTTATACTTTCAGCCGTTTTCTGCGGCTACTACGTTGAGTTCTCTGTGTTGCTTTTGTTATTTCCCCCTTTTCTCTTTTTTCTCACGTGACAAACTGTAACTAGAACTAGAACTATAACTATTAAATGACTAAGACATCAGAAAGTGTTCTGTTTCTATTTTCCCTGCCTATGCAAGCTTGTTATTCCTTAAGCTCAGCTCCAACAGCAAGCAATAGTCAAAATATGTTTTTTTTGACATGTGGTGACATTTTATTCAAAAATAAATTATTTTAATTTTTTTGTGTTTGTCAAACAATTTATGCTATTAGAGGAAATATAAATTAGCGCAGAAAAAAGCAAAATGGCAAACATTTTTGTATTTTGCTCTCTTTGTTGATAGTCCTTGCCTATATTAGGACGATATATTAGGCGATATGTTATATGATAATGATGAATATTACAACATAATTCTCGAAGACTAAACCGAGTTCCAATTAAAAATAGTCAGATATGATTAAAAAAACCATGGGCAAAAACCCTACCTCCATGCCAATAATAAAGTTACCAATATGTAAATTAAACAATTTATCTCAAATTATGTTAAAATTTGGTGTTTTTTTCATAAATCACTTAAAAATGTTTTTGAAAATTGAGCATTTTAATGACAATATGTGCACGATCAATTCATCCAGACAATACCATTTACCTAAAAGTTACCTATGAATAATTAAACTGATAAAAAGTTCAGTGAAAGCAAAAAGAATTATAGAATAAAAATTTCTCATAAAATCCTAATTCGTAGAAATTGTAATGATTACTTTAATGAATGCAACATCAAAAAAGTAGCCAAAAAGGTTTCAAAAGGATGTTTAATTTGCAATTTGTACAGGTGTTGATATTCAAAAATAATCAATTTTGTAATATAATATAGGGAAAAACATTTGGGTTTGCCTTTCATGTATAAATTTCCCGGGTTGCGCTCCAATTGGATTTTATCAATCGATCATAGTAGTGTTGATTGATTATTGATGGTTCATTGCCACTTTTTCTTTGATGATAGATTACTCATTGATATGATATCTGCGATTTTTACTCGATGACAGAAAATCAATTAAAAAACTGATTCGAAGACTTAAATAAATGTTATCTTCTCGTCTTTTTTCTACCGTTAATATTCTGTTTACGTTCTAATTTCCGCTTTTGCTCTTTCTTATTAGGAATCGATTTCTTATTCTGTTCTTGAGGAGCCAGCCATTGTACATCTAGGCCATAGTCACAGAGCATATCCGTGAATGATATTAATTAAATACAATGTAAATTCATAACGCATAAATCAGGAGAATACGTGAAAAATTTCGGCCACTAGAAATCGTTTCTATTACGTTACAATGATAAATCGATGAGAAAATTGTCTGCCGTGAAATTGATAAAACCTAAAGACGAGAATTTTGGCTTCCATGAAATTGTCCGAAAGTTCCTTTGAACTTGACATTTTGTGGAAACCAGTGACCAAAACGTGTCCCCATTTTTCGCGATTTATATTTATTGTTAACGATATAAATTGTTAACGCAAAACATGAAAATAACTTAATTATATCTTGAAAACAGCTTATCTTTTGGCACGGATTTTCACGGATAAATATCCATCGTTTTGAGCATCTATAATTAGCCTGAAACTGTACTCTGGAGTTTTGCTAGTAATTAAACAAGACTAAATCCAGAGACTAAATTGTTCTTGCGAACAGTGATATGGGTCATTGTAAAACCGATTATTGTATTCCTAATTCATTAAAATTATCGAGAGGCAAATTTCTGAAACTAATAACCAATTAGGCTTTCTTGCACATCGGTGATTAAATACCGCAGCCGTGGGAGTGGGTGACATAGAAATGGTTGATTTTAGCGTGCAAACTATTGACTTATGGCGTAGAAATGAGTGACAAAATTTTGTCTCAGATTTCCACGGTAGCACATTGGGAAGGGGGGACATAAAGCCAATTGTTATGAATTTTTTAAAACCAAATCAGCCTGGTATCACTCCTGTCCACATACACTTAAAACTATAGTCCTAGCATATGCATCGTGAAAAAACCCGACAAAAACTGCTATGTTCACTCGATTGTTCAGACATTGTTCACGCAATGATTCGTCCACATAACGTTAACTTCCATATTTTCACCGCATGCATCACAATCCTATCAGAAATAGGTTTGCTCATGAATGCACCAATGAATTGAAGAATTTGAACCCGTATCTTTTTTGTTAGCTTTCAAGTGCTAGTCCGCTGCAAAAAAATGGAATTTTTTTGGCATTAAGTTAGATTCACGCAAATTTATAATTTTATAGATAACTTCAAATAAGTTCAAAATTAAACGTTCAAAAATTAAACGTTCAAAAAAGTTCAAAATTAAATTGCCGATCTTCTTTCACTCAAATTGGTTTAAATTGTCTAACTTTTTAAGGATTTCGATGGCGCAAAGTCGAGCAGTCATTGATTGTTGTCATTAAAACTAAGCCTGCACTTAGAATTAATGTTGCAATCAAATCCCTTTCGAGGCTCTTTAGAGTTATGGAAAATTCGGTAATTTATTGAAAGGAAGGTAACAAATTCGGTGATTTTTTTCACTGTTTTATCACTGAAAACAATTATACCTATTTATGGCAGCTCTAATGCTTTTTAAACAAAAATTTACCGCTAAAAATGCAGTGAAAAGGGGCAGAAAGGAGCCGAAAATTATTTCAACGCTAATACCACTACTCTCAAATATTCCAGGCAAAAATATTTAATTACAAATTTTCATGAGTCTTACTTAATTGCAAAACTATTTTCAGAAATACAAGTGCCTTTTTGCAGTGGAATTAGACCTAGAAGTTAATAAAAAAGTCAACGGTTCAGGTTCTTCAAAGTCTTGGTAAATCAATGAGCAAACCTATTTTTGCAAGGATTTTGATGCAAGTGGTAGGAGTATAGAAATTACCACTATTTGGACGAATAATTGCGCGGCCAATCTGCTAAAAATCGCTTATACACGGTTGTTTTTGTCGGTTTTTTTCGCGACCCATGATTTAAGACCATAGTTCTAGGCGCATGTGGAACTGGGCTTATAAACTCAATCCAAATTGGCTATATGAGCCTTCATTTGCGCTTTTGTGAAGACCTTAAGTCTACGCCAAAAGTCAATAGTTTCCACACTAAAAATAACCATTTCTACATCACCCATTCAAACGGCTGCAGTGTTTAATCACCGAAATGAAAGAAAGCCTAATTGGTGCTTAGTTTCAGAAATTTCCTTCTCGATAATAATAGTAGATTAGGAATACAATAAGCGGTTTTACAATTACCTGTATTAGCGCTGTTAGCATGGACAATTTAGTCTCTGGATTTGGTCTCCATTAATAACTAATAAAATTCGACAATAGGATTTTATGCTGATTAAATGCTCAAAATGGTGGATATTTATCACTGAATACTCGTTAAAAAATATATTCCCTTTCCACGATATAATTAAGTTATTTCCACGTTCTGCTTAAGCAGAATGCGGTGATTATCATTAAGTAGCCAATCTCCGAAAAAGCAAATATAAATAGGTTTGGTTTTTTGCGAAATCCAGTGACCAAAATGTGTCCCCATTTTTAACGATTCATATATATATATATATATATATATATATATATGAATCGTTAAAAATGGGGACACATTTTGGTCACTGGATTTCGCAAAAAACCAAACCTATTTATATTTGCTTTTTCGGAGATTGGGCACTTAATGATAATCACCGCATTCTGTTTAAGCAGCTAACATAGCTCTTGTCGGCCAGATTGGTTTTAGATATTGCGGAGATTTCTGGATTCTGGGTTTATAGAACAGAAACATTGAGCAGTCCTCTGGAAGATGCAACTGTGGTGAAATTTAGGGCACTGACCCGATAAGCCATTGAAGGTTTTTGGTGTGTCCTTGTTAGATGTGTGTAAATTTCTGGTTCCTTATTTTTGAGGCTTGAAAAACTCTCGAACGAAAAACTTTCTAACAGTACCTGTGATTCCAGTAGGGGTACTTGTGATGGTGATTGGGGTAGCTGCAGTGGGGACCTCTCCTGTTCCCTCCGCGGCCATCACAACCCGTTCAAGAATTTTGGCGCCAACGTTTGACCGCCATCGGCCGTTCCAAAAACCAAACAGAGGATTTAGATTAGATAAAAGCCAGGTACTCGCTGCTTGCGCTGACCTCAAGTTCGAAATACAATTTCCTAAAGCATTTCCCTTAAAACTTGTATTGTAATTGAAAAATTTGACAGGTTTCACAGAACAAATTGACTCCAACAGTGGACCTCCAACGGTTATATTGAAAGACCAGGATACGAGGTTATGACGCTTATGTTTTAAGGTTCTAGAAAGATCTTCAAAATCTTACAAGATAAATCTGAGAAATTATTGATTAAAACCTGCAAGTTTTAACTGTAATCTATTATTTAATGAGCCTTTATAGGCTAGCAAAATAAACATTATTTACAGATTGGATGGCAAAATCATTTGGGGTCAATTTTCATATGTGACAGCTAGTGGTGAGTGATTTCCCGTAGTCAAAATGCGGTCAAAATCTCATAGTACTATTTCAACACTTTTATATGTTTAAGCATCTTTTTCTAAGGGCTCTTACCTGATAATTGTTAATATTATAACTTTGTAACTTCTACTTTTACATTATAAAAAACTAAAACTTCTCCTGTTGGATGAACAAATTCGTAAACTAGTGAATTATCACGAAGAAAAAGAACTGCTACTATTGTTTTTTTTCAGTTATAAATTGAAAATTGTTAAAAGCTTAAAATTGTTGAACAACATTGTCCTAAATAGATCAGCACAAAAGTAAATCGTTTACCATAAATTTTTTGAAGCACGCCCAGTATATTAATTTTTAATTTCTACGACTTAGAGTGGATGTACAAAAAATAATCGAATGATAGCATTTCTTTTGAATAAAAAAATTGTAATCGAATAAAAAAATCAGGTTTGTTTCGACTTTTATATTAGGTTAATGAGACATAGATTTCTCTAAGACTGTGTTTTGTCAATTCTGAAAAAAATGGGCAGGGGTAGGGTTCACTTTTTTAGATTTTTAGATTTTTGTCTCGAAGGCTTCAAAAATCCAGGAACAATAGCCTACTTGAAGAAGAATTTCTGAAAAAAAGTACACTTGGCAAAGACGTTTTGAGACTTGTCAGAATTACGGCCAATAACATTAATTTCAAAAAATATTCAATTTTTAGTGATTGACGGGGTTTTGACCAGATTTAAAATGAAATGCTAAATTCTGAAGGCTGGTTTTTCTATAAAAATAAAAAATTAGACACTTTTGCATTAGCAGTCAAACATTCGCAAGGATCTGTCAGAGTAAAACAAAATGAGAAGCTTTTACTAAGAGCAGTAACATGATTGCAATTGACTCAAACAGTTTTCTGAGAAACTTCTTTGAAGATTGAACTTGAAATTATGTTTTTGAAACAAAAATTGTTACAAAAATTTTGTGTCTATGCTTTAAGATGCACGTATTGAAAACCAAAACGTTAAAAATTTGGAGTTGAGTTTACTTCTTTTGTTGAGAACAATCACAAATGTGGAGGGAGCTATGGACTATAAGGTATTGCATTACGTTCATGTCAAAATAATGGATTTTCAATTCTAGAAAATAATTTCTGTAGTATTGTCTGAATCTAATCCTATTCTGCTGCGGCCGAATCATAAAACTTTTTTACATCAAATAGAGTTAATAAGTTGTTTGTTTCCTAAAAAAACTCGAGCTTTTATAATAGCATAGTTTGCGGCGTAAAATTGAAAAAGTGAAAAGTTTATCGAATTTTTAAATCCTAATTTTTATTTGGGAAATTAGAAAAAAATGCTTTCAATAACTGTTTTGTATCTCTCCGCAAAAATTTCGATCCGCCATAATTGACTTGACGAAAAGACAGAGCCAGAATATTGTTTTTAATCTCCAAATATATTTAAAGTTTGAACCAACAAAAATCTTGATAACCTGGTCGAGATTCTAACTGCATGATTTGTCCAAACGGTGGGTAATTTAGTAAACTTTTGCAACAAATATCACTAGTTGTACTTGAATCCACCGCTTCAAAAAGTTAGCTGATATTTTTCCCATGAAGCTTTTTTCTCATGGCTAGATCTTGGCTAAGTTTTTCCAAGATTAAGTATGCTTCTTATCAAGGCTATCAAGTTTCATTTCACTGGGAAAGCACTGTCTCTGCTGTCGTTGTGGCAAAAAAATTGGATTCGTAGTAACTGTGTCTCAAAATTAAAAATGAATTGGCCATCCAAGTAGCGACACGCTACCAAAACTCCTTTCATTTGGCCGCAAATGTTTTCGCCGTCAGAAAAACCAGTTCCGGTCATTTGTTTTGGCGTGCATTTCAATCCTAACGGACAAAGATGTCATTTTGAGCGGCTGCATCTGAATTAAAAATTTTCTCTGAGAGCTTTACAAGCTCTCAGAGAAAACATTTAAATCTTTCCAGGCAAATAAAGTGAATAATTGTCACAGAGGTTTTTGGTAGCCATATGAGCTGTCATTTTTAATCAACACCTGTTGCGTTAATAGCAGTTAAATAAACTGCCAGTGTAATAAATTGTAATGCACTTCAGCATTAGACTACGAGTTTATCACACTCTTTTATCGCCACTGTCACTAGGTAAACAGTGGCGATAAAAGAGTGGCGATAAACTCGTAGTCTAATGATGGAAACAGTTTGATAAACTTGTTGTCTAAAAAACAAATCTGATCGCGACAGGGGTTGATTAAAAAAACTACCACACGGTTGTTATCGCCCTCGAAGTTATTATAACACCCCGGCTTCGCCTCGGAGTTTGATAACTTCTTGGTGGTGATAGCAACCGTGTGGTAATATTCATTAGTAACTCAGTAACTGTTGGTTTCTTTCAGTGACATGACTTCATTGTCTAAAATAGAACAGATGTGACTTCTCAAACAGCAACGCAACACAATTCAAGCTTTCAAAACAATAGAAAAAATTCAATCATTACAATTAGAATCGAAGTATCAAATAGAATTTTGAATCAGATATTTTTAAAGGAGAAATCAATTCTAAATAATTCCCGCAAAACTTGATTCAGGCTATCAATTTTTTTGACGGCTCAAGTGACTTGTTGCAATTGGAATGTTGTCACGATTGTTGCATGCATTAATGTTTAATATACCTAATTACTCAATTAGAATTGCAAACAAGTTATTGTAATGTAAATGTAATGCCGGATGAGAAACATTTTCGACAATGCTGCTAGCTTTTTGTCAAGACCTTTTAATTTTGGATACCTGAAGGGCAGTTCAAGTTGAGAAAGTTCAAAGTTGTATCCCACATTTTTCAGGTTTTTTCCGGTTGTCATTTTTGCATCTGGTGATTATTGCTCTTCAATTTTTATATTTGTGTCCAGGTATTAGTTGCCACGAAAATAGCCAACTATCAGTGGGCCATTTTTCTTTATTTTAAGGTCACAGTGAAATAAGTCAACTTGTTAAATCCATTAAAGGAATTGAAATAATTTACTCTTTAACTCTAGCGCATGGGCTTTCTTCACCATCTAACCATCTATCTACCATAAAACTAGTTTTTTTTTTACCAAGGGGCGCAACCAAATGAGCTGGGATCAGCCACTGTTGGAAGACTAGTTTCAAATGGAAAAATTGGGATTCAAGTTGCGAAGTGCAAAAGAGTACAAAGTGTCATTTTGAACAATGTCTTTTTTCACTAGTTTAGCAAAAGAATCAATTTTGCAAATTTATTTGTTGCCACTTGATGGATGACATTTTAGCGGCACGCACTCCATTAATATATTAAAGTAAAATATCTCTTAGGGAAACTTTTATTTACTGATCCTGAAATGAAGGCACTGTCTTTGAAGAAATACATCTTTAATTTGCAATGGACATCTTGTTTTTTGATTTGCAGCATTGATGCCCACAGGGTTTCGAGGGAAAATATCCGTTTACCCAGCTTCAGGTTGAGGTATATTGTTTTCACATCTCGATGACAACATACCGGGCCAAGGTTTTTGTCAAAAAAAAACAATGTAAGAATTGCGCCGCTACCAACAGGAATCGGTGAAAATAGAAATTTCACCGCCAAGTACCGCAAATCTTAACCGCTTAACCTCTTCAAAGCAAAAAGAAAGAACAACGTTTAAAAAAGTTAGAGGACATGCTTTACAGAGAACAATAAATATTTACAATAACCGATCAAAGCGTTTGAAATGCATTACTTATTTCATCATATCAATGTTAGAGGTCATTATTAAATGCTTTTTCACATGTGGCGTTACTACTGCAATAGCAGTTTCGAAGGTTGTCTATAAGCATAAAATCAAAGGTCTCCAAGTACAGCGTAGTTTACAACCCGAAATTTAGATGACACGACAGCCCTAAAAGCATTAATATCGGTAAAAGTCAAGCTGGCATCCCGGGTAAACATGCTCTACATGCTAAACAAAAATAGTGGATCATATACTATATGGCTCAAATCAGTTTTTCACAGATAGCCACTCAACTTTCTCCTATCACTCTTTGCCTATGTTTTTCCTGTATCAGTCCTTTCGAGTGGGCAAACAGTTCACAATGAGACATCCCATGATTTTCAATTCCTTCAGGCAAACCATTATGTTAGTTGGAAACACTTTCTTCATCGATATATATAATTTTTTATAAAAAACAGTGTTGTGATGATTATTGCATGCAATAATTTTGAATTCACCTAACTGCTCAATTAGAATTGCTCAACGTGTTATTTTTTCTAGATGTAATGGCGGATGAAAAATATTTTCCATAATGCGGGTGAAAAAAGTTTTTCACAATGCTGCTAGCTTTTTGTCAAGACCTTTTAATTTTGGATACCTGCAGGTCAGTCCAAGTAGAAAACGGACAAGTTTGTATCCCACGTTTTTCGTGTTTTTCCGGTTGTCAACTTCCCACCTTCTGACTATAGCCCTTTATCTTTTACATTTCTCTCCAGGCATCCATGTATCATTGATGATCGGACAAAATAATTTTCATTAGAATTGTCATCACCAGTCTTTTTGATTAATGTAACGGCTGCTCTCCTATCAAAGTCAAGGAAAACTTTACACCGCCCAGTTCGTTTCAGCGGTTTCAAATCTGTCCGGATATTGTGTTTTTGCAGTTAACTTTTCTGAACCTTATTATCCACTATACTGTAGATTACCGTTGCATTACTTGTTGCTCTATTACTCCCGATATCTAATTGCTCAGTTTTGCTGTATAACAAACTGTTTCTCTCAGAATAACAAAATAATTCAAAATGAAACAATCAAATTTTTGTCGAGTTTTGTTTATAACTCAAGTTATAATTCGAAATTTCAAAATCCCCTATGTCCAGCACTAGATAACTGTCTTAGCAACAGACTGGGACAATTTGTTTCTATAATCAATGTCTCAATGTTTTCGGAGACCTCTGCCCGATAATCAAAGTTAACAAGTGTAACCAAATTTGCACTTTGTGATTCTCAGCGCACTCAATTGCTCAATAACGCAATCAGTGAACTATGCTAGGCTTCGTTAATGCCAGTAAGAGAAACTGACTTTATGCTTTGCACAAAGTTTCTTTTACTTAGGAACTTCGTTCCTCAGAAAAAAGTTTTGAGAATATCAAAGTTAATTTTCTTTTCACAAGTCAAAGTAAAGTTAAAACTGTACAATCAATAATATGATCTGCAGAAACAAGACACGATAACAAATAATTTACCGCTCAAGAAACTGTGCTTCAATACGCACCGTATGTCAGTTTAATTAGACAAAATTAACGAGTTTCAACTGATTTTTGGTAGTTTCTCAAGCTCTATTTATACTGCCGTACATGTCAAAATTGCATCTCTGATTGGTTGTAGATTACTATGTTGTAAGATTCTCAGAATACACTGAGTTTGGGGTTCGGGATACCTTATACGGTGCACCGCACTCTCTGAATTGGTTTGAAAATCGGAAAATTGTTCGAATCTGGTTTACCAAGTTGGGTATCTCTTACTCCGTTGAGCTCAATTTGTGTGACTGTGAACGCTTGAAGAGGTGGCGATAATAGCGTAGTTTGGGTTTGAATTTCAGTTTAACTTCATGTATGACGATTGTGTACTAATAATAATTGTTTAATATAAATTTTTTACAAAATGAACAAATCCGTATGACTTCAGTAGAATGTAGCATTAAATTTCACTCTTCATGCTATTTTAGCTTTGAGGCTTGAAATGGCCGTGAAGCGCTATTTAATTTGTTATATGAGTTAATAAGCTGAGCCGCCACATCGCCGGTCCTCTTTTCTATCGTGAAAACATCTTTTCCAGGTAGTACTGGGGCGAGCTTCACTACTGGTCTCTTGTACACTCCGTCGTTCGTTCGAACTATCACTGATCGAATCACACCGTCGGACCCATCGATGGTCTTCGTAACTCGACCTAAATTCTAATATCTACGCTTATCGCTGTCTTTGATCAAACAAACGAAATCCCTTTCCTTAAGGGTTTCATTCGCCGTAGATCGCAATTTTCGCCGAATATTCAGATTTGGCCAATACTAGTTACGAAATCTGTGCCATATGAGATTTGCATAGGCTTGAGTTTGTCGAAAGAGCTTTCGATGGTCAACAAATTCTTCTGCGCATGTTAGGTAGGGTAAGCAAACGTTCCTGTTGCCAAGCAAGAAGTGATTGGGGGTCAATGCTTCTAAGTCATTAACGTCTGAACTGACTGGAGTCAACGGTCTTGCGTTCAATGTCTGCTCAACAATACACATCGTTGTTGAAAGAACGTCATTGGTGACTGATCTGTTCCCCAACACCGCATACCTTGCTTTCTTGCAACTTCTCACCAACCGTTCCCATAATCCTCCAAAGTGGGGTGCTGCGGGTGGGTTGAACTTCCATCTGATTCCTCGTTGAACTAGATGTTCTTCGATCCCTTCTTTGTTCCGTGCCGCAACGTACTCTGCAAATTTTCTTTCAGCTCCAACAAAGTTTGTCCCGTTGTCACTGATGATGCACTTGGTTTGTCTCTTCGCGCAATAAATGTCATTATTGCATTGAGACAACTATCGGTGTCCAACTTGGGTACCACTTCTATATGCACCGCTTTCATAGTTAGACATGTGAAAAAACAACACCATCGCTTTTCGTTCCTTTGCCCAATCTTCACAATGAAAGGACCAAAGTAGTCAACTCCAACATTTGTAAAGAGGTGGCGATAATAGCGTAGTTTGGGTTTGAATTTCAGTTTAACTTCATGTATGACGATTGTGTACTAATAATAATTGTTTAATATAAATTTTTTACAAAATGAACAAATCCGTATGACTTCAGTAGAATGTAGCATTAAATTTCACTCTTCATGCTATTTTAGCTTTGAGGCTTGAAATGGCCGTGAAGCGCTATTTAATTTGTTATATGAGTTAATAAGCTGAGCCGCCACATCGCCGGTCCTCTTTTCTATCGTGAAAACATCTTTTCCAGGTAGTACTGGGGCGAGCTTCACTACTGGTCTCTTGTACACTCCGTCGTTCGTTCGAACTATCACTGATCGAATCACACCGTCGGACCCATCGATGGTCTTCGTAACTCGACCTAAATTCTAATATCTACGCTTATCGCTGTCTTTGATCAAACAAACGAAATCCCTTTCCTTAAGGGTTTCATTCGCCGTAGATCGCAATTTTCGCCGAATATTCAGATTTGGCCAATACTAGTTACGAAATCTGTGCCATATGAGATTTGCATAGGCTTGAGTTTGTCGAAAGAGCTTTCGATGGTCAACAAATTCTTCTGCGCATGTTAGGTAGGGTAAGCAAACGTTCCTGTTGCCAAGCAAGAAGTGATTGGGGGTCAATGCTTCTAAGTCATTAACGTCTGAACTGACTGGAGTCAACGGTCTTGCGTTCAATGTCTGCTCAACAATACACATCGTTGTTGAAAGAACGTCATTGGTGACTGATCTGTTCCCCAACACCGCATACCTTGCTTTCTTGCAACTTCTCACCAACCGTTCCCATAATCCTCCAAAGTGGGGTGCTGCGGGTGGGTTGAACTTCCATCTGATTCCTCGTTGAACTAGATGTTCTTCGATCCCTTCTTTGTTCCGTGCCGCAACGTACTCTGCAAATTTTCTTTCAGCTCCAACAAAGTTTGTCCCGTTGTCACTGATGATGCACTTGGTTTGTCTCTTCGCGCAATAAATGTCATTATTGCATTGAGACAACTATCGGTGTCCAACTTGGGTACCACTTCTATATGCACCGCTCTCATAGTTAGACATGTGAAAAAACAACACCATCGCTTTTCGTTCCTTTGCCCAATCTTCACAATGAAAGGACCAAAGTAGTCAACTCCAACATTTGTAAAGGCTGTTGGAGCATCTATCAGCTCTTCGGGTAGATCTGCCATTGCTGGTGCTATCGTCTGTGCTCTGCCTTTTCTACAGGTAACACACTTTTTCTTGATTGATCTTAAGGCGTTCCGTATGCCTGGGATCCACATCTTCTGCTGAACGATGTTTCTTACATGCTCAGTGCCTTCGTGTTGATTGTCCTTGTGTTCATTTCGAAAGAATAATTCAACCGGTTTCCATTGGAGCAAAAATGGATGTTTTGCATTGAAGTCCAATTGACTTTTGCCTTCTCTGCCTTTGGCTCGAATAAATCCTTCTTCATCTAGGAAGGATGAGAACTGTAGAATTTGGCATTTTGAAATTTCGTTTTCAGCTTTGAAAGATTTCATCGCTTCGCCAAACTGTTCTTGCTGTAGTAACTTGAAGAAATTGTTCAATGCTCGCTGTACATATGCTACTGTGTTCACTAGTCTGTTTAAGTTACTGAATCAATTCCACTGAATAACAGCCTCCTTCTCTTCAGCCTGTATCATGAAGATTGATGAGGGTGTATTCTCTTCATCTGATGCAAAGATTAGGTTCACTTGTTCTGGCCATTCAATTTTTGGTCGCTTCAACCAGACCGGCCTAGTGAGCCACTCAATTCTCTCGAATTCTTCAATCTTGATTGCCCTGGTGCCAATGTCCGCTGGGTTGTTGATACCGCTCACATGTTTCCACTGTGAAACATCCGTTGTATCTAGTATCTCAGCTACTCGATTGGCCACAAAACTTGTTGTTTACGATGGGAGCTGTGTATCCACTGCAGTACCGCAGTTCAGTCTGACCAAAAACTGCAACTATTTATCTTAATTTCATGTTCCTTGACTATCTGTTTTTTCAACCCCACTGCCATGACTGCCGCTTGCAATTCCAATCGCCGTATTGAAAAATGCCTCATCGGCGCTACTCTGTATTTTCCAATGACAAATGCTAAGTCAGCTGAGTATTCTTTTGGTTGTGAACCTAGATAGGCCACTGCACACATCGTGTCTTCAGATGCGTCATCAAACACATGAAGTTCGGTTTTATTCCTCTCTCTGTTGAAGTACCTTCTATCGAAGCTTGTTTCAGCCACTATTGGAAATTGTTCTTTCCATCTCAGGAATTCTGCTTCGTCACCAGGCTCCACTTCGTTGTCCCAATGTTGCCCATTCATAGTCCAGATGCCTTTCAGAAGTTTTCTCATCTGAACACTGAACGGAGCAAACAGTCCGATTGGGTCGAA
Source organism: Convolutriloba macropyga (assembly GCF_964194025.1). Taxonomy (NCBI): domain Eukaryota; kingdom Metazoa; phylum Xenacoelomorpha; order Acoela; family Convolutidae; genus Convolutriloba; species Convolutriloba macropyga. The sequence continues at coordinate 79,345,076 of NC_134468.1, read as the reverse complement.
TACTGAGGATACCAATGACAAAATCTTCATCTGAGTTATAGGTGCCTAAACTTACTTGTTTGTACCTCTGCGTACTTGAAGACTGTCATCAATAACGGTCCATTGTAGTCCCGGCACTGAGGATCCCTCTGTATTGGGTTCCATTTTGACTTGCTTCGTGTTGCTGATTGACTTCAAGTCTTCTGGGAATGATTTGGTAACTGCATCGTTGTTGATTATCCACTTCTTCAGTTCAAATCCATGTTGTGAGAGAACAGGTTGTAGTTGATTGAAGACCTCAATCGCTTCTTCAGGGGTTTCTACTGATTTGATGAAATCGTCCATGTAGAAGTTGTTTTGTATTTCCCTTGTTGCTATTGGATACCCTTCTTCGTTGTCCAGTCCCACTCGTTTGAGAGCATATTTTGCAAAAGTTGGAGAATTCATAGCTCCAAATACGTGACGCTGATATTCGTATATCTGAACAAGTTCGTTAGTTCTTGGACACCATAATAACCTCAAGCAACTTCTATCCTGTTCGGGAACTTGCACCTGTAGAAACATCGACTCGATGTCAGCTGTTAGGGCTATTGGTCCTTCACGAAATCTGAAAATTGTTCCAATCAACCCGTGTAGCAGATCACGTCCTGCTAGTAGCTTGTCATTTTTGCATACTTCTTTGTACTTTAAGGCAGCATTGCAAACACGTCTTACTTTGCCAGGCTTTTTCGGGTTTAGCACTGGATGATGTGGCAAGTACCATTCTTTCCCGAAGGTGCCTTTCACTTCGGACTCGTCCAATATCTTTACGAATCCCATTTCCGAATCTGTATCTATTTACTGTTGATACAAACTCTTCAGGTTTGGGTCCCTTTGGAATCTTCGCTCCAGTTAGTAAAGCTGACCCAAGGCTGAGCTATAGTTGTTTTGTAGGTTTAGCTCTGGTGCACTCCACAGCATTCCCTTTTCTTACCGGTCGCCTGTGAACTTCGTCGTACTCTCTAGCATATTCTGTGCCTGCAACTCCGTCTTTGACTGACTGGACGACGTTGATTTTGGAAGCATAGGTTTCTATGACCCACCAGGTTTGGATATTCCCAGCCACTTTCACATCTTCAGTGAAGGCGAAATGACAAACAGTTTGTCTTCTTTCGCCCGTCATGGGTTCACTGATTACCCAACCTAGCTCTGTTGGAACGGCGAAAGGTTCACTTCGTGTTCTTATCTTATAGTCCAATGGCCGTTGTAGCTCATAAGCATTCTCACCAAGGTTTATGCCAACTTCCATCAAGTTGAAGGTTTTGTTGGGTAGAACACTCAAGTGGTTGAAGCTTTGCTTCAGCTTGCTGTAGTTGTAGTTTGTGTTTCCCAAGGATATTGACGCGTGTCCAAACGCTTCGATTGAATGCACCTTTGAATGTAGTCCCTTTATTTTAAGAGGAACACTTTCCGTTTTCAGATCCTTTGTTCCGAGTATGCCAGCTATGTTGAGCGTCACATCGGTGCCTTGGGCTCGTTACTTCTCTTGCACACTTTGATCGATGAATGAAACCGTTGATCCACCATCGAGGAAAGCATATGTGTTCAGCCTGTTGCCACCGCTCTGTATTGAGACAGGAACTATCTGAATAAAACATGTAGCTTCGTTTTTCTGGTTGATTATTGCTGCGCTTACGTTGACTGCGTGATTGCCCTCGTCCATTTGGTTTTCTGAGTGTAGCAATCGGTTGTGCTTCTTGATGCATCCATTGATGCCGCACGCATTGACTTTACAATCTTCGATTGCATTTCCTTTGCCTAGACATCCGCCTATTGCATGTCCTTTGCCAAACATAAGCGTTGCTTCCTCACTGCTGCGTACCTATCATTCACACTCATGTTTTTGAATAGTGGACAGTTACAAATGTTATGAGTGCCATCAGCTAGCGGACAGTGATCACTTTGCATTTGCTTGGTTTCCTTCACATTCGAATTAGCACTGAAGTTCGATGTTTTTGAGAACACTTTGTCTTTATTTGTGTTTCTTCGGTCTTCTTCTCTTCGCTCGCCCCTTTAAAGTTGAAAACCTTTCGTGCACGATTGCTATCCTAGATACCCATTTTTCAAACAAAATCAGATCAGGCCAATCTTCATCTTTATCATCAGCATAGAACCACCACTTCTCCTTGAGAACTTGGGTTAGTTTATCTACTGCCATATACAGTGTCGAGCTCAATTGCAGATCACCGATCTGCTTGTACTCTTTGAGCTCATTCACAATTTTTGAAACAATAACTGAGAAACTGTTCAGACCCGTTGAGTCGTGAGGTTTCACCTGACTTGCTTTGCGAAAACTCTCCAGCTGTGCATCAATGATCATATGAAGCCTTCCAAATTTCCTCTCCAGAATGCTCCATGCAGCACCTTAGAACTGTCCTGAATAGCCCATTCCAGAGATTGATCACCTTGCATTGCCTGTCACTACACTCTTCAGATGGCTCATCTTCTCTGAGTCTGGTATTGGTCGAAGATCCACTGTAGTAATGAACATACTAGACCACTCCGGCCATTCGAGGGGGTTTCTATCGAAGTTGTTCAACTTCAGCTTTGGTAGGCTACTGCTACCTGCATATCCACTGTTTTACCGTAGCAGACCAGCTCTGTGAGAAACGTCCCGATCTTCAACACTTAAGGATCGGTCTCGTGAACGGCGACATCGTGAGAAGTGACTAGGCCTGTTCACATCAGTGGTTACTTCGAAGCGAGCTGTTGATCGATCTGGTGTTGTCGATTCTACTGGCCCAGTCTGAGACATCTCTCGTCTTTTTGGGTTCCTGTTGAAGGGTGACTTGTCTTGAGCACCAGTTGATTGGGAACGGACATCATCATTCTCTAAGGCTGTTCTCTTCACTTTGCGCTCTAGCTCACGCTCTTCCTCCATCAGTTGATGCTTGGTTTTCAGTTCCCTCATTTGCATTTCCAGCTCTAGCTTCCTCCGCTCGAACCGTGCTTGTTCCAGTCGCATCTTGGTTTTGAAATCGATATCGAATTTCTTCATCCTTTCCTCGCGCCTTTGCTTTGCTGAAGATGTTTCGGAAACATTCTCCGTCACATGTCCACTTGCTGTTGCTTCACTTTGCGCGGCTTGAGCAACAAGGGCACAAGCTTTTTTTGACACTGTGGTTGCTTGGATATTTCTTCCTCTAGAAGGTGAACAGTCTGTTGGTGGAGAACCTTTAGTTTGTTGGACCAATCTGAATCTTCAATTATTTTGTAGCCAATCCCTGTTTAAGTGTTAACTTCTTCCAATAAATCTTGGAGCCTCTTGTCGTATCTTTGAGCTGTTGATTGAAGCTCCTCTCTGCTGATTGTGGTCGAAATGCTTGGTTGCTGTTTGCTTTGCTTGTTCCTTTTGAGCGAGGTCAACTCTTCAACGTGTTTTTTCGCGAATTGCACTTGCATCTTTCGCTCTGCCTCACTGGAGTTGCGCTGTTGATTCGGGGGATGCCTTCGGCAATCTCTTCATTGGATTGGACAGCAGTTTGCCTTCCACTGACCGGGTCGGCGGACCAAATGTAACGGCTGCTCTTCTATCAAAGTCAAGGAAAACTTTACACCGCCCCGTTCGTTTCAGCGGTTTCAAGTCTGTCCGGATATTGTGTCTTTGCAGTTAACTTTTCTGAACTTTATTATCCGCTATACTGTAGATTACCGTTGCATTACTTGTTGCTCTATTACTCCCGATATCTAATTGCTCAGTTTTGCTGTATAGCAAACTGTTTCTCTCAGAATAACAAAATAATTCAAAATGAAACAATCAAATTTTTGTCGAGTTTTGTTTGTAACTCAAGTTATTATTCGAATTTTCAAAACCCCCTATGTCCAGCACTAGATAACTGTCTTAGCAACTGACAGGGACAATTTGTTTCTATAATCAATGTCTCAATATTTTCGAAGACCTCTGCGCGATAATCAAAGTTAACAAGTAAAACCAAATTTGCACTCTGTGCTTCTCAGCGCACTCAATTGATTGATAACGCAATCAGTGAACTATTCTAGGTTTCGTTAAAGCCAGTAGGAGAAACTGACTTTATGCTTTGCACAAAGTTTCTTTTACTTAGGAACTTCGCTCCTCAGAAAAAAAGTTTTGAGAATATCCTCAAGAAACTGTGCTTCAATACGCACCGTATGTCAGTTTAATAACACAAAATTAACAAGTTTCAACTGATTTTTGGTAGTTTTTCAAGCTCTATTTATACTGCCGTACATGTCAAAATTGCATCTCTGATTGGTTGTAGATTACTATGTCGTAAGATTCTCAGAATACACTGAGTTTGGGGTTCGGGATACCTTATACGGTGCACCGCACTCTCTGAATTGGTTTGAAAATCGGAAAATTGTTCGAATCTGGTTTACCAAGTTGGGTATATCTTACTCCGTTGAGCTCAATTTGTGTGACTGTGAACGCTTGAAGAGGTGGCGATAATAGCGTAGTTTGGGTTTGAATTTCAGTTTAACTTCATGTATGACGATTGTGTACTAATAATAATTGTTTAATATAAATTTTGAACAAAATGAACAAATCCGTATGACTTCAGTAGAATGTAGCATTAAATTTCACTCTTCATGCTATTTTAGCTCTTTATTTGGTAATTGAGTTAGTAAGCTCAGCCACCACAATTAAAAACAGTGATTTATCACCTTACTTAGTTCTTTAATCGGTTTCATTTCATTTGCTTCATGAATAATTAATGCGTTGTACTAAACTTTCTCGACGCCACTTTCCTTTCAATAAAGTTTATAACGGCAACTGAGGATGCCTGTATTGACGTTTTTCATTTTTTCAATGTTAGGGCATAGAAAAACGAGCAGGTTTTTTGAAAGCAAGTTTTGCATTCAACGAAATTTGAAACCAGTACAAATATCAAGACTTTGCGATATTTGTTGCTCACAATTTGATACATAAAAACATCATCTGATCTCTCGTGAGTGTTTTTTCAACCAATGCATTACAATTTTTGAAATTATCTTGCAAACGATGCAGTGAGCTTTTTCAGGAAAGCTATTGAGATTGCCCGGAACAATGAATTCGAACGATTGGAATGTAGTTCCTAAACAAATTCACGGCATTCAACTGTCTGAAACAAGCATGCTTTGCGAAGGGTTTAATTGATCGAATGTGAAACGGATAATTTTCTAATGTACAGTTGAAAAAATTGTCAAAAAATATGGGAAAACAATGCTTTTTTGCAAATTATATGCCGCTAAATTGAAAAACGGGAGCAATCACCGACAGAGGTAAAAATATGTATTCGATTACATACAGAAGAACTAGAACAGAAGAAGTCCTGTAAATTAACTGTGGTTTTTGTCATATTGATAGTTTAAAACAGCTGGGACAATCGGAGAAACGGATGCACCCCAGAAAAAGAAAAAGCCATAAAGTAGGATTTAAAATTTTTACATCTTTGTCTTTTTGAGGAGTTTTTGCGACGCCTGCAATTCTTAATAAAATAAATTAACTGCTGAGATTTTTTTATTTCAATTAATTGTTTTGATTTATTGATCGTGAATAAAAGCTTCAAATAATGTGAGAAACATTTGAGTTTTTATTGAAAGGGTTTTCCGTAAATAGCTGTGATTAACTGCTAGCATAAATGTTGGTGTCACTTCTGAAAAAAGTCAAAAACATTTGAAAGAAACCAAATTTGAAGTGAAATGAACAGCAAATTACTGGGTAAAGCCGTCAGGAAGGCTCCATTTTGCTGTCAACTTTAAATTGAAGGCCAGAAGGTTTAACGTTTGCATTTGCAGTAGAGTTCAAGTTCAAGGTCGAAAGAAGTTTTAAGGTCTCAATGAAATTGTAACCAAGAATTACCACGTGGCCTAACAAAGTCATAAGAATTATAACTTTCATAATGACAGATTTGTTTCCGTTTGGATTCAAAAAGCTATACAAAAGCGATAAAAGTGTTGAAGCAGAGCTTCATTAGTAATAAAAACTTTTTTATATGAACTTGTATCCATTTCTGGTCCGCCGAACAAAGTCAGAGGATATACCTTAGAATTAGAGTGAGCAGGCGCATCCGGGTTAGGAACAACTCACATTAGACATTAGGTTCTCTATCGGGGGGAGGTGCAATTTTTGCCAACTTATTGTGGAGACTACAAGGATTGGACGTTTTTCGTCGACCAACTCAATGGAGCAGTGACAAGCAACAACCAGCTAACAGACAGTTAAAAGTTGCAGTATCTAAAAACATCAGTGAAAGGAGATGCCACAAAGTTTTTCACCTCTGTCCAAATCACAGACGCAAACTTCAGTACAGCATGCGACATCCTGAAGAATAGATACGAAAACAAACGTCTGATTTTACAAGCCCATGTTCACGAAATAGTTGCACAGAAACCGATAACAAATGAAAACCCAAAGTCACTTTGTGATCTCATGGAGACAATGGAAGAACACAAATTTGCGCTCAGCAACCTTGGACAGCCCGTGGACGATCAGGACATCTATTTCGTGTACCTCACTGCAGAGAAGTTGCCCGGAGAAACGAGAAAATGTTGGGAATTTTCATCACCAGGAAGAGACCCCAAGGGCTATCTTTAAATGAAAATTTTCATGGAAGAAAGAACGCGCGCCGTTGAAGCAGCAACACATCAGTCAGCATCAGACATCGACATGAAACCTACAAGCAGCCCAAAACTTTGAAAATTTTGTTCATATCTATTCACATTAGTGACTACAACGTGTGAATGTTGCGACAAAAACCACATAATTTACCAATGCCAAAGTTCAAAGTACTTTCAGTACAAGACCAAGCTCAGTTAATCAAGACAAAAGGACTTTGCTTCAACTGTCTACGCCCTGGAAATCGAAGTGAACAATGCAATGGATCAACTTGTAAGAAATGCAAACGAAAGCACAACAGTCTTTTGCACTTGGAAGCCAGATACAACTTAAGGACAGCTTCAACAGCGCCAACAGTTACAACTAGCAGCACGTAACCACAAAAAGAAAGCAATCAATAATCGAAAACAGTCAACAAGAGCAAAGAAATATTTACAGCCGCAGCACAGTCGCAGAATGAAGAAGAAAAAGAAGTATTTCTACCCACTGCAGTCGTTTCAGTTGACAAGAACGGAAAAAAACTGATATCAGAGACATTCTCGACCTAAGATCCCAAGACAGCTTCGTCTCGGAAGATGCAGTACAACGCCTTGGACTGAAAAAAGAAAGAGCTGATGGCCGAGTTTTTGGACTCTGAGTTCCAGAAGTCAACAACTGCAAAAAATCAGTATACTTGATTCTCAAAATCGAAACATGAAGCCTTCATCAGCATCAGAGCAACTGTCTTAGCCAAAATGACCAGCAATCCGCATTCGCATCATGTAAATGTCAGTGGTTGGTCAAAACTTCAGGACCTCAATATTGCGGACCCAAACTTCAATCAGCCATCCACCGTAGACCTGATAATTGGAGCAGGACACTATGAAGAGTTGATGATTGGAAACAACAGAAACGGGGAGCCTCAAAAACCAATAACCCACCGACTATCTTGTTTTGGTTAGCTCGTGATTGGACGTGAGAGCCAACTTGAAAAAAGGAGTACTCAATTTCAGTCTTTTTTCATTTGTTCTGAAACAGACTTTCTACAGCAATTCTGGGAAATCGACGAAATTCGCATAACAACACAATGGACATCAGAAGAACAGAAGTACGAAGATCCCTTCAAAAGTACCAACCGACGCAACTCAGAGGGAAGATTTGTTGTGAAACTTTCTTTCAAAGAAGACGCCAAACCCCTGGATGACTCGTACCATCAAGCAAAAAGAAGACTACGGATACTCATCTCCCGACATGAGAAACAACCAGATAAATACGACACATATAGTCAGTCCATTCACGAACTCATTCAACATGAACACATGGAAGAGGTTAGAAGATCCCAGAAATAAAATTCACATGCCTGCCACAAACTGTTTCTACTTGCCACACCATTCTGTCATCAAAGACGCCAGCAGCACCACTAAACTCAGGGCCGTATTTGATGATTCAGCTAAGTCAGCCAGTGGAGTATCTTTTAATGACCGTCTGATGGCTGGACCTCAACTTCAAAAGGATCTGTTTGAACTTCTGATTCGTTTTCGGTTCCACCAAGTAGCACTCATTGCCGATATTGCTAAAATGTACCGACAAGATCAATTTGACGATAAAGACAACAATTTCTATTGGGTTTTGTGAGAAACTTCAAATGACACAGAGGTGAAAACATACAGAATGACAAGAGTGACCTATGGAATAGTATCATCTTCAGTGCACTCAAATAGACCGCTCAAAGCCTTAGCAGAAAGCACCAACAGCAACCTCCGCATTGCAATCAATAACAACATGTGTGTGGACGATTTGCTAACAGGAGCCTCTCAACTGCAGGACAAAATCGTCGCAACACTGAAAACAGCTTGTTTTGATATACGAAAATGATCAACAAGCGTTTCGTCATTTGTTGTGCGATTGCCTTCCAGTTTTTGCGAAACCTCAGACGAAATGATAATCAACAGCAATGACTACACAGTCAAAACAATTGGAATAAAGTGGAGCCCTGTTCCAGATCATTTCGTCTTCACAGTTCACCTAAACAAAGAATTTCCCAACACAAAGAGGAAAATTTTATCGGAAGTCAAAAAGTTGTTTGACTCCCTCGTATGGTTTAGAACTCTGTGCAGCACTTCTCGGAGCACAATTGTCTCAAGCAGTGAAAGAGGACGTCAATGACAGTCGTTTTCCTAATCCCAAAGTCTTTGCTTGGACGGATTCAAAAGTGACCTTCGCCTGGATTAAAGGTATCCCTAGTAAATGGAAGGTTTTCGTTGATAACCGAGTTTCAAAAACTCAGAGCATCATTCTGTCAGAATATTGGAAGTATGTACCAACAGAAGACAAACCACCTTATTGCACATCACAAGAAAATTCAGCCAACTTACTTCTTAATCATCAACTTTGGTGGCAAGGACCCAATTGGTTTCGTCAAGACGAGCAGTTTTGGCCTTGATTGGATGTTACACCTCTTTATAACACCTTAGCTGACGCTATAGCCGAAGTGAACTCATCATCACAACTATCAATAGTAATGCAGTATCAGAAACAAGACAAATGGATTTTGGTTCTTATCAGCAGACAGTCGTCAATGCATCAACTCGAAGGAGTCATTGCTTACGTCAAACTATTCACTCAACGACTAAAAGCACGATTAAGAAGGTCAAGCAACAATCACACTCGGTCGAAACCTGCAATCAATCATTCAAATACTCATCAAAAACCAAAAGAGCTTTCCGACAAGCGCAGCACGGAACTGTTTAACTAAATTTTTCTGACAACGACCAAGATCAGCAGCATCTACACGACAGGATAAAACACCGAGACCAATTTTTAAACAATTTAATTGAAAAACTGTTTGTAACCAACCAGCAGGAAAACCCAGGCGAAGGGTCGGGTTTCTCCGGACACAATCAAAACGCACCTCATCCGCAGATTATCTGTTATTGAAACTCAATCAATCACTTTGATGAGGACGACTCCCAACAACCACAGCCCCTTCTTCAGAGCAGCCATAAGACCAACCCATACAGCCAAATTTTCGGCACCACAGTCAGGAAGCAGAAGATTTTTGTCCGCAGCCCCCTCTAAATGTCAAGCACGCAGCGTCAGAGGAAGAGCAATTTACGCAATGTTTGAATCAACTTCAGCAAACAACCACTGAAATCTAGCCAACACCGACAGACTTGGTTCCACCATCCAGCAATTTCTTTCAACACCAGATGATCATCATAGATTGTACAGTTTTCTTAACCCAAATAAACAGGATCGGCTCTTCAAAAAACAACGTCTAATAGAAAGGACACAGAAACAATATCAATCAATGGAACACAAATCACTGAAAGAATCTGCTCATCAGCTACAGACACATTTATCAGCAAGTCTTTCGTCGTCGCTATTAAGCCTTTTATCAACAGTTAAAAAGAAGAAACAACACATTAAAACAAAAAGACAACTAGATGTTTATCATCAACATTCCCCATCAAATCTCCGCCTAGCGAGAATAACCTCTTATAGCATCATGCAGCAATTTTTTCTGCCGAAATTATGGTATACAAAAGGATCAACAACACCAGAAGACACAACTTCATTCCTACCAGCTAAATCATCCAGCAAGCGTATCAACAAAAACAGTCATCTACTCAGCCTCGCCCCATTCTTCGACAAAGACAACAACGTCATCCGCGTCTGTGGTCGTTCTGGAAATTCCCTAAATAGCGTGGACAAAAAGACAAAAAGTTCCCCATAATCCTTCCAAAAACTAGCCGAGTTACTCATCCGAGAAAGTCATTTGAGAAACATTCACAGTGGAGCACAGATGACCCCTTTGGCCCTCCGACAATCAGTTTGGATTCCTGGAGGAATTGCCAGTGTTAATAATTTTATACACAACGGCAACCCCGCATAAAATTTGACGCCCGCATACACCAGCTAATAATGGCTAACAAAAATCTGCCAGCAGAATGGATAGTTGAATTCTTTTTCTTTCAGTTCACTGGTATGGGCTATTGTGACCATTTTATACTAAAGACTCTTCACAGAAACTGCAAAGATCATACTCCGCTATTTTCTTTTGTTTCACCACAAAGGCAATACACAAAGAGCCAGTGGAAAATCTAACCAAAGAAGATTGCTTCAATACCCTCAAGAGATTCACAGGAAGACACGACAATCCAAAGTGACAATTCGGCAACGATGATTGGAGCCCGAGGAGAACTCGCATTCAGACAACTTCATCGAGATGAAGACCTCAAGGATCTCATCAACAATTTTGCGAGCCAAAATCACATTGATTGGTTTACAATACCACCCAAGAAGCCAAATTTTGGAAGATTGGGAAGAAGCTGTTAAGTCTATGAAGTGCCACCTTTACAGAACTGTTTGGATTGACTAAGTTATCAACCAGTGCTTCTATTGACCCAAATTGAGACCATCCTCACTTCTCGCCCCCTAACAGCGCCATCAACCGACGTCAATGATCACCTGGCTCTGACTCCTGGACATTTCATCTTCGAAAGACTCATCACACCTATACCCGAGCCATCTCCAAAGAACAACACCTTGTCACGACATTGGAGAAACATAGACAAAAAGATTCGTCAGTTCTGGATGAAATGGAGTGTCGAATACTTCTCTTCATTGCAGCAGCGGGACAAATGGAGGACAGAACAGGTACAACAAGCAGTGGACGATATTGTGATCATCAAAGAAGAAAAAACTCAACCAATGTGTTGGCCGCTTGCTCGCATAATACAGACAATGGACGGTAATGACAACAAGGATCGTGTTCAACCTGCGACAATATATACCGAATCATTTTTCTATGAAATTGATAACATTCCTGACTATTTTCACAAAAACCAAGTTGTCAGTGTCAACAAAATCATCTTCTCTGTACCCTCAACTGTACTCAGAAGATAAATACAAAGGAAGCCCGCAGAGAAATGTCACAATTGAACGAGTTCAAGGAGGCTGGGATATGTTCAATGTCGAAAGAACTTTTAAGGTCTAGAAAGGAATTGTAACCAAGAATTACCATGTGCCCGAACAAAATCACAAGAATTATTATTTTCACAACAACAGTTTTGTTTCCGTTTGGATTCAAAAAGCTATACATAAGCAAAAAAAGCGTTAGTAATCAAAAACATTGAAATGAACTTGTATTCAGTTCATGAAAACACAAAAAATGTACAATGAGTAGACTTTAGCTTGTTTAAAACTATTGTGATATTCGAGGTTTGTGGCAGAGACAAACCAACCCTGACGCAGTTAAAAACAGTAATATTTTGGGATGACTGGTTTTCTGTTCTCGTTTTCTTTTTTTATCTGTTCATTCGTCGCTTTTATTTTAAATCAGCTTTGCTGATTTTTGATTTTTTATTGTTCATAGAGCTATAGTATACTTAGAAAGACGCAATGCAATGGCTGAATACGTTTTAAACAGAAAACTGCTTCTGAATCATGTTGATTTTGTTGCACGTTTTAGAAGGAGGTTCAAAAGTTTCTAAATCGCAGTAATTTTACAAATTGGAGTTGTCGAAGCTGCGGTTCAAGCCCTTATGATAAATTTGATTTATAGAATAGAAGTTTCGTGTGCTGAGTGCACGTTGCATGGAGTCTAATTTTTCATTTGCTGTTAAATTTTCATGTCAAATAGTGGACGCGTTAGGTCCAGCCAATGAATAGACCTCAACATATCATGAAAAATTGTTTTTGCAAAATTCAGTGAGATTTTTTTACGCAGACTTTTATCGGTTGGAACAGCTGAACAATTTTGAGCATTCGAGCGGTGGTTAATGATTTGATTTCTAAATTCTGGCGTCGGAGAGGGATAGCAAAATTAATTACAAGCGCACATTGCCGAGTCTCCTTGTTCATGTCAAGTTTTATCGATTTGATAGCAATTGTTTTTTATATCTATTTGAGTATTCAAGGAAAATTGAAGGTTTCCTGAATACGAATTCACTTCATAATTGATGTTGCAGTTCTATTGTTATTTATTTAATGGATCGGCGTCCAAAATGACTTACGGCTGGTTTAAATCACCCGGGCCGAGGATTTTCCCCAAAAATAACGGGGAAAAGAGTGTAAAGAGTGTAAAAAAAATATTTTTACACCGTTAGTGCTACCCTTAATAAGGGTGGAAAAAGTGTAATTTAAGAGTGTAAAAAAAGATTTAACGGTGGAATAACGGTGTAATTTCTTACGATTACACTCTTCTTAATTACACCTTTAACTTATTTTTACACCCTTATTTTACACCATTAAATCTTTTTTTTACACTCTTCCACTCTTCTTCTTATAATTACACTCTTGCATTACACTTTTTCCACCCTTATTAAGGGTAGCACTAACGGTGTAAAAATATTTTTTTTACACTCTTTACACTCTTTTCCCCGTTATTTTTCGGTAAAATCCTCGGATCGTAAACCGTCTCGAAAGCACGCGGTAGTCTAATCAGATGCACTAAATGAGTCACTAAATATATTTATAGCTACAGTAGTGTCGGAAATATCTCAATTTGATTTAAGAAAATCAACTCTTGAGATTTTTCCATTATGATTTGGGTGTGTTTCCCTCCTCCTTATCTCAACCGGGCTGGGGACCGGCTACGGCGGAGTTATGAACATTCAACTATAGGAGATTTTTGAGCAAAGCACTGGCCAAAAAACCAGGCCTAAACTCTATCTCCAAAACAAAATAAAAGCAAACAATAAAATAGCTAATAACAGTCGGAAACAATAACAAAATCATAATAAATTACAAAATATATTAAATAAAATAATATAAACAAAGAATTAACTTTTTAAGCAAGCAAGCTATACCAGAAATTCTTTTTTTCCTAGATTCTATACACCCTAGGGATATTCTATACCGAGTTTGGTTTGATTTGAACAACTTCTTGGCCCTATAAAAGATAACTATAGTTAAAATTCGCTAATCGCGAAATTCGCAAATTTCCGTATGAAATACAAACTTTTTTCCTAGGCAAGCTATACCGAAAATTCTTTTTGTTTTACCATCTAGATACCCATGGAATACTCCATACCGAGTTTAGTTCACTTTGGACAACTCTAAGACCTAATCAAAAAGACCTATTTTTCAAAATTATTTAAAATTAACTATTCGAATAAATCGGAAATTAACGTACGAAAAGCTAACTTTTTTCCTAGGCAAGCTATACCAAAAATTCTTTTTGTTTTACACTCTAGATACACATGGGATACTCCATACCGGGTTTGGATTGATTTGGACAACTCTAAGACCTAATCAAAAAGACCTATTTTTAAAATTACTTATTTGAAATAATCGCAATTTTTCGTTCAAAAACCTAACTTTTTTCCTAGGCAAGCTATACCGAAAATTCTTTTTGTTTTACCATCTAGATACCCATGGAATACTCCATACCGAGTTTGGTTCACTTTGGACAACTCTAAGACCTAATCAAAAAGACCTATTTTTCAAAATTATTTAAAATTAACTATTCGAATTAATCGGAAATTAACGTACGAAAAGCTAACTTTTTTCCTAGGCAAGCTATAGCAAAAATTCTTTTTGTTGTAGACTCTATAAACACAGGGAATAGATCATACCAAGTTTGGTTCGATTTGAACAACTTCTTGGCCCAATAATAAATAACTATAGTTAAAATTCGTTATTCGCGAAATTCGCAAATTTACAATCCGACCGAAGATTTTATGAACCAGACCGAAGAGAACCCAAAAAATCGACGGCACGCTATCTACGTCCCCAACATAAGGTGCACAAAATCTCAGCGGGGGGGAAACCGACTAACCGGCGTCTCAACGGGGCAGGGGGGGAGTGCACCTCATGCGGGCCCGAGGCCCTCAGCTTAGAATAATAGTAAGACTGAAATAGACTTTGCTAGGCAAGCTATACAAAAAAAAACTTTTTGTTTTACCATCTAGATACCCATGGAATACTCCATACCGAGTTTGGTTCACTCTGGACAATTCTAAGACCTAATCAAAAAGACCTATTTTTAAAATTACTTATTTGAAATAATCGCAAATTTTCGTTCAAAAAACTAACTTTTTTCCTAGGCAAGCTATACCAAAAACTCTTTTTGTTTTACCATCTAGATACCCATGGAATACTCCATACCAAGTTTGGTTCTCTTTGAACAACTCTTTGACCCGATGAAAAAGACCTATTTTTAAAATTCGTTATTTGCGAAATACGCAAATTTCCGTATGAAAAACTAACTTTTTTCCTAGGCAAGCTATACCAAAAATTCTTTTTGTTTTACAATCTAGTTACCCATGGGATACTCGATACCAAGTTTGGCTCGAGTTGGACAACTCCTTGACCCGATGAAAAAGACCTATTTTTAAAATTCGTTATTTGCGAAATTCGCAAATTTCCGTATGGAAAACTAACTTTTTTCCTAGACAAGCTATACCAAAAATTTTTTTGTTTTACAATCTAGTTACTCATATGATACTCGATACCAAGTTTGGCTCGAGTTGGACAACTCCTTGACCCGATGAAAAAGACCTATTTTTAAAATTCGTTATTTGCGAAATTCGCAAATTTCCGTATGAAAAACTAACTTTTTTCCTAGGCAAGCTATACCAAAAATTCTTTTTGTTTTACAATCTAGTTACCCATGGGATACTCGATACCAAGGTTGGCTCGAGTTGGACAACTCCTTGACCCGATGAAAAAGACCTATTTTTAAAATTCGTTATTTGCGAAATTCGCAAATTTCCGTATGGAAAACTAACTTTTTTCCTAGACAAGCTATACCAAAAATTTTTTTTGTTTTACAATCTAGTTACCCATATGATACTCGATACCAAGTTTGGCTTGAGTTGGACAACTCCTTGACCCGATGAAAAAGACCTATTTTTAAAATTCAATAATTTCAAGTTATTCGAAACAATAGCAAATTTCCGTATGAAAAACTAACTTTTTTCCTAGGCAAGCTATACCAAAAATTCTTTTTGTTTTACATTCTTGATACACATGGGATACTCCATACCGGGTTTGGATTGATTTGGACAATCCCTTGACCCGGCGAAAAAGACCTATTTTTAAAATTCGTTATTTGCGAAATTCGCAAATTTCCGTATGAAAAACTAACTTTTTTCCTAGGCCAGCTGTACCGAAATTTCTTTTTGTTTTACAATCTAGTTACCCATGGGATACTCGATACCAAGTTTGGCTCGGGTTGGACAACTCCTGGACCCGACGAAATAGACCTATTTTTAAAATTCAATAATTTCAAGTTATTCGAAACAATAGCAAATTTCCGTATGAAAAACTAACTTTTTTCCTAGGCAAGCTATAGCAAAAATTCTTTCTGTTTTACACTCTAGGTATACATGGGATACTCCATACCGAGTTTGGTTTACTTTGGACAACTCTAAGACCTAATCAAAAAGACCCATTTTTAAAATTACTTATTTGAATTAAAGGCAAATTTCCGTATTAAAAACTAACTTTTTTCCTAGGCAAGCTATAGCAAAAATTCGTTCTGTTTTACACTCTAGGTAAACATTGAATACTCCATACCGAGTTTGGTTTACTTTGGACAACTCTAAGACCTAACCAAAAAGACCTATTTTTAAAATTACTTATTTGAATTAATCGCAAATTTCCGTATTAAAAACTAACTTTTTTCCTAGGCAAGCTATAGCAAAAATTCGTTCTGTTTTACACTCTAGGTATACATTGGATACTCCATACCGAGTTTGGTTTACTTTGGACAACTCTAAGACCTAATCAAAAAGACCCATTTTTAAAATTACTTATTTGAATTAAAGGCAAATTTCCGTATTAAAAACTAACTTTTTTCCTAGGCAAGCTATAGCAAAAATTCGTTCTGTTTTACACTCTAGGTAAACATTGGATACTCCATACCGAGTTTGGTTTACTTTGGACAACTCTAAGACCTAACCAAAAAGACCTATTTTTAAAATTACTTATTTGAATTAATCGCAAATTTCCGTATTAAAAACTAACTTTTTTCCTAGGCAAGCTATAGCAAAAATTCGTTCTGTTTTACACTCTAGGTATACATTGGATACTCCATACCGAGTTTGGTTTACTTTGGACAACTCTAAGACCTAATCAAAAAGACCCATTTTTAAAATTACTTATTTGAATTAAAGGCAAATTTCCGTATTAAAAACTAACTTTTTTCCTAGGCAAGCTATAGCAAAAATTCGTTCCGTTTTACACTCTAGGTATACATTGGATACTCCATACCGAGTTTGGTTTACTTTGGACAACTCTAAGACCTAATCAAAAAGACCTATTTTTAAAATTACTTATTTGAATTAATCGCAAATTTCCGTATTAAAAACTAACTTTTTTCCTAGGCAAGCTATAGCAAAAATTCGTTCTGTTTTACACTCTAGGTATACATTGGATACTCCATACCGAGTTTGGTTCACTTTGGACAACTCTATGACCTAATCACAAAGACCTATTCTTCAAAATTATTTAAAATTGAATATTCCAATTAATCGCAAACTTCCGTATGAAAAGCTAACTTTTTTCCTAGACAAGCTATAGCAAAAACTTTTTTCGTTTTAGATTCTAGGTTCACAGGGGATACTCCGTACTAAGTTTGGTACGATTTAGACAAGTCCTTGACCCAATGAAAAAGACCTACTTTTAAAATTCGTTATTTGCGAAATTCGCAAATTTCCGTATGAAAACCCAAGTTTTTTCCTAATCAAGCTATAGCAAAAATTCTTTTTGTTTTAGACTCTAAGTACCCATGGTATACTCCATACCCCGTTTGGTTCTATTTGGAGAACTTCTTGGCCCAATAAAAGATAGCTATATTTAAAATTCGCTAATCGCGAAATTCGCAAAACTCCGTATCAAAAACTAGCTTTTTTCGTAGGCAACCTATAGCAAAAATTCCTTATGTACTAGGCTTTAACTTCACGGGGGATACTCCATACCGAGTTTGATTCGATTTGAACAACTCCTGTACCCGACCTATTTTTAAAACAATAATCGCAAAATTATTCGAAATAATAGCAAATTTCCGTATGAAAATCCAACTTCTTTCCTAGGCATGCCATAGCAAAAATTCTTTTTGTTTTACACTCTCATTACACTGGTGATACTCCATACCCAGTTTGGTTCGATTTGGACAAGTTTATGACCCTATGAAAAAGACTATTTTTAAAATTACTTATTCGTAATAATCAAAGTGTTTCAAAACGCTGATGAAATATAAATCACCCAGGAAAGCAAATTTTATAAACTTGCTTTTAATTTCATCTAGTTAAAAACAAGTAAGAAAAATCTAACAGTACTAATCATGCTCAAAGTGTTTTAACACGCTGATGAAATATAAATCCCCTAAGAAAGCAAACTTTATAAGCTTGTTTTTAATTGCATCTAGTTTGAAAGCCTGGACATCAGTTGACTTTGCAACACGGTAAGCGAGAGGTTCAAAAGAGTCTGAATTTCTGGCGAATTCCGTTGACCTCAGATCAACTACAAATTTTTCAACAATTTCGTAGAGCTGTACAAAACACTGCAACTCCGAATCTTGCTCTTTGAAAAGCAAAATCTGGCCAACTATGGTCTCACCGTTCACATCGATAGCAACAAAACTGTTGGCGTTTGATCTTGTATAATTCTGACTATCAAGATAAAAGCGCCCTCGATACCTACAGAACAAACGGGCTTCAGGAAACTTTTTTTGGGTTTCATAATAAAAATTGTTTCTTTCTAAGCACAAATCCTCCGTGATACCAGTTGGTCTCCTCCTCAGATTTTCAATATAAGCTTTTAGATGGTCATCTTTCACTTCGAAGCTTTCAAGTTGTCGGTTTCGTATATAACGACTAACGATCAAACTGCAGGTATTGACACTCCCCGTCAGAGTTTTAATCAGATGATTGTTGGCATTTTCAAACATCGTAGCTGAAGTAGTCCATAACGGGCCAAATGTTTTGCACTGCCAGGCCAGGTGTCGCAGCAAATGGAAGTTGATAGAGTCAAATTTCTTTAGAGGATAACGAAACGACATGTTATAGCAGAAAGCCTCCAGAAGATGTCCACATAAGTTTGCATTTGAGGTATTCTCGTACAATGACCGCAGTGAAAACACCAGGTAGTTGAGATTTTGCATGTTCGCATCATGTGCAGCAGAACTCTCAGAAAACTTTTGAAAAATTAAGGGTGAAAAATATAGCAAGAAAGTTTTCAGTTCATTTGCTTTGAAGTGATCAATTGAACTGAGAGACCTAATTGACCTTTTGAACTCGTTGGGAAGAACTACTTGGCAAGTTGCATTGTCGATTGCGCTTAGTTCCGTCAAACTTAGTTGCTCGGCAAAAAATTTTTTGACGTCACTGGCCACACCTTTAAGGCACTGATGCATCGTGTCTACTGGACAAGTCAAGGGAAGATTTGGGATGATGTCAAACAGTTTAGAGCGTCCTTTAACGCCTAGTGTGTCCACCTCTGGGTCTTTCTCCTTCCTCGACTTTCTTTCCTCAACACTTCCGCTTTCAGCCTCCATAACAAGAATATGATGCTCAGCAGGGTTCCGCATTGAGAGGGATTTACTGTTTGGATAAAAGTGAGTTCCTGGAAATCTTTGAAACCCTCGCATGGTACAAAGACCGCAGCCGTAATAACCATTGAATTTTTTCATATTCAAAACATCATGCCTGCACACAAGGTCTACCACGAGAAAAATTGTTGTAAAACTGATTTCGTATAGTCTCCCTTTGTAACAAATGTTCTGGGGTTTTGCAAGTTCAGATCTGTAGTGTTCAAATATAGGGTCCCAGAAAACTTTTCCTTTTCCGTACCACAATGAGCAAAGAAAGATGTTGTCAAATGAAGCTCTTAATTTTGGCGGCAGATCAGCAAGCGCAACCCAAACAGGGTAGGCTGAGCAATCACTCGACTTTCGAACTTCAACTCCATCTATGTTTAAAATTAGTTTCACGTTGATTGTCCCGTCATCGAAAAGACTTGTTAGCTTGAGATCCGTTTCGGTTTCTGGGTTAGCGTAATCTATAATTTCGTTGATGTACTTTTCTACTTTCTCCTTTAGTTTTTCTGCAAAGTTAAGAAAAATAACTTCTCCGCTGGCATTTTTTTCTGTGTCCTTTACGTAGAGATCCGTTAATTTCTTGGTTTCACTTTTTATAAAATTGGGAGTAGGCACATTGTCATGGGGATGAATAATTTTTTGCCATTTCAGCAAATCGAACAGGGCTTCGTCGGGTAGACAATGTCGAGCAGCAACTGCAAATAAACCCATTGACGCATTATGAACAGTTACATTCGAGTTACAAGTTAACGGATTCGAAGAAAACTGGAAACTTCTTTCTGCCACATCAGTGCCATCACTGTCATCAAGATCATCTTTGGAGGTCACCTCAGATTCTTCTCCAATTGGGAGGTCAAATTCATGTTCGGGTTCAAAAGAGGCTTCGGTTTCAAGGTAATCGTCAGCAGAACATTGCGAACTCACTTGTGTATCTGTTTCCTCAGCTTCAACTTCCGAAGAGCGAGTGCCATCTATCTGGTGTATGAAGGTTCTGATTTCGCGACTCGAACCTTCTAAGGTTCTTCTTTTGACCCGCCTTTTCCGTTGATTTCTAAATTTTCTCTTTGCCGAAAGTTCACAATCAGTCGGTGTACCAATGCTAGACTGACTTGCAGTGTAGTTGGAACTACTCTCACCAGATCCCAAGATTGCACTTGTGGTACTTGACGAAAATGTCAGCTGAGTGGGGACATCAGGACTTTGGAATCGAGGAGTCGTTGGTTCTAAATTTTCTCGGTTTAGCGGCACGTGCTTTTCCTTATGTGGGCACCTACATTTAAGACTACCGTCTTTGAAGTAGTTTGATCCGTAACTCACAGTTATTTCTTCACCAAGCCCTATGGAGTCTATTACTTGAAGAAACACGCACTTGTTGTGGGGGAGAAAAGAACTTGTGTATCCTAAGAAAAACTTCGTATTAGGCGAACAAGAGTGATTTGCAAAACGAATGGGGCCAAGCAGTACTACTTCATCCTGCTCACGCTCGCCACGCATTACAGACAAATCGGACATCTCATTTTGCAGTTCAAGAGGAACAGTTTCAATTGGGCCCACAGGAAAAGGTCTAAGGGGTTGCAATGAAGGTTTTAATACCTTTCCCGTATTGTTGAAGAGGCCATAGCCGCCATAGTTGTCGGGCAAGATTTTAAACCCTGATGCAATACAAAGCTCATATAGTTCTTTTAGCGAAAAATAAGCTTTTGAAAGCTGTTTGTCGAATTTCATGCGGCTCTCGAACTGTTCGAAGCTGTTCAGGGGCAGCATCATTTGAGGACAGACATTAAAACTGGTTAAAACTTGACGCACAACTTGTCCATCCGCAATTACTAAATCTTCGCATGTAATCATATCACTTGAAAAACTTAACCAGTGGTTACGTTATGCCCGTCATAGAGATAATTTCGAAAAACTATTTAAACAAGTTCTTTTATGGAAACGTAATCATTGTTTTAATAAACTGTTTAATTCAGGATCAATAGACAATACAAACTTTCTTACGCTGGCAAAACAGCGAATGTTTAAACAAAGTAAACAAACTGGATCTAAGAAATTTACAGAAAGTTAGTTCAAGTTCACAAAACATAACCGACTAACGTCGGGAGACTATATAAGAAAGTTACGAAAGTTTAGTTCAAGTTCACTAAACATAACCGACTAACGTCGGGAAAATTGCTCTCGAACAACTAGTGGGAGCTCTAATCAGTTACAAATTGCAGCCTGATCATTAGAGGTTAATAAAAACCGCTATTAAGATTTAAAGTGAAAAATTATTTTCAATTTTGGCGCACTTATCATTTGACTTTCAGCACTAAATTGCCGCCAATTTAAATTAGGACCTTGAAATTTTGAATGAGAGAAATTATGATCACTTAAAACGCAGATAATCAAGGGAGTAAAAGTCACTCAAAAAATCAAAATGTTCAAGCAAAATTTTTACATAGAGACCAACGCGTTTACAATAATTGCTACAAAGTTCGTTCGAGATCAATTAAAAATAAAACAGCACTCCTTAATGAAAAATGACATTTTCAGGCAGAATGCTCGCAATTCAGGCAGAATCCTCACTAATTTTCTTCTACGTTGGAATGTCGGCCTCGGCAATCCTTGCCGTATTGATTTGCCGATTTTCTGGCTTTCTCAAAAGCGAGCCCAGGAGTGTCAGGTTACTTCTGCTGCACAACCTCTGAAAGCAAGAAGACAATCTCTTATTAACTTCTATGCCGATTACCTGTCTTGAAGTACTGGTTTTTGCAGGTTAAAATTTTAACACGCAAGAGGGATCTTTTTAAAATTCCAATAACGCGCAAGAGGGATTTTTGAAAATGCTGATGGAAAGGAAGGCTTCATGTCTAATTTTAAAAACATACTCGTAAACTTGTCGAGAATTTCACTGGGAGCTTCAAGTCTACGATCAGCCTCATGTCTTTTTGGTGCCAGAATGTAATTTCCACGCTCATTTTCCGGAAACAGCTTCTCAAACAATGCTCTACCCAGCTTTCCGACATCTGAGCCAGCGTGAATCGTCATAAGGTCTTCACCGTTGTGCATGACTGCTGTGATACCTGCGCTCCGCGAAGGATAGTCATCGATACTTTGGAACCCAGGAATATCCAAGAGGCGAGTTTCTTTCAATTGGGTAGCCTAAACATTTACAGGTAACAAACCCTGTGAAATTTAATCACAAGAACTTAAGCCTCTATGATGCTTGAGAATTTGAGATCTTTTGAAAAGGCTAGCAAGTAGGTTCATTTCATAAAAAGTAGAAAAACTAAATGAGCGATGGGGTACCTTAGCGTCAATTCTTGCGCATATGTTTGCCCGTCTTTTTTCGTCCGCTTTCTTCAGCTCCTCAAATGCTTTCATCCAACTATTCATCTCAACAACATGCTCATCTAGATATTCCTGGAGAAGACGGCAATTTGGTCCACAATCGACTGCGTTGTCCGCAATGGTTGGAAGTGTGGTTGAGCTGGTGGTCGCAGAAGTAGAAGGTTGAGAAAGAACGGGCTCAGGCTAAAAAAGGGCAAATATTTCAAAGCACAGCAACGACATTTATCAGTTTGCCCTTCTACCGTTAAACAGTCTCATAGTTTTCGACAATTTCAAAGAGGCCTTTAACAATCTTTAAGATGCCATTTGTAATTAGTTAAAAAAGTCACATTTTACCGTATTGTTCTTTTTCTTTGCTGAAATGACTGGCTGAGATAACGCAGAATTGGGGGCTTTTGACTTTTCGACGCCTGCTGGTTTACCAAGAGAGACTACGGTACTGTTCATCACGGGTGCACGGCCTCGACCCAAGAAATTAACCTCATCGACAACAGGTGCCTTAGGATTCGCCAGCACTGTTTTTCGCAATTCAGACGGCCGTTTACCTCCATCTAGCTCCTGCTGATAGTTGTTCATGAGTTCTTCAACTTTTTTCATGTTTCCTTTTGCCAACAAACGACAGGGCACAGTTCCATCTTTGAATCGCAGGTCAAAACTATCACCTTCGATTAGACTTAGCATTTCAGATGGCTTAGTCTTGGGTGGCCATTTAAAGCTGCTTACATTAATCAAAATCAGCTCTTTATTGTCAACGAAGAGCCACGCCGTGTTATTTGCTAAAATACTGGATCGGATACCGTCCTCTCTTTCGGCCTCCGAATCAAATAGGTTGCTGCTTTTCCTGCGATCAGTTCTCGAAGGTGGTTTCATTTTCAACGATCTAAAACTTTTCGATTATTTAACTACGTTCGATTGTTTTTGCAACGAAATAGAGAAAACAAAAATTTCAAAATGTTTAGAATCAATCTAAATTTTAACGTTTTAACCGCCAAATTGAAGAATAAAAGAACAATGAGTCAAATAAAATCAATCTAAAAATCTGAGGTAGCCATTAGATGGAAGCGTAATGTTTTCTGCATTTAGAGTCAATCCAAAATTCAATAAACAAAAGAAAACCAAACATAGCTGGCAGATTGCCAGAAAACAGCCGCGCGAAAAAGGACTGGGACGTTAAATTTTAATTATGTATCTGTATAATTTATTAGCTGCTCCTGCTATTAACTGTTCTATAGTAACTTTCAAGTAGAGTGTCAAACACTCATTTTACCTCATCTCTTTAAAAAAAAGAAAAACAATTTAATAACGAGGAAGTCATTTGTGAGAGTGGGGAAAATCACGTGTGACCAAAAATACTCGCTCACCTAAAAGTGAAAGATAACGTCACGCACGCGAAAAAAACCAAGAGAAGGACAATAACAGCCTCAGCTATTGATTCGCGGCCATTAATCAAAGTCTAATAACAGCACAAAATATCAAGTCATCAAATCAAATAGAAAATTGCAACAAAGACTTTAAGGACTCTATTCAACATTTCCTGGCTCAGAATCACTCTCATCAGTTTGTGCATTGCTTAAATTTTGACCTTCAGACTCCTCATTCGGTCGCCTTTTTGTCTGTTTGTTTCTCTTAGACATTGCCTTTTCTTTCATTTGTGCGCACCAGAATGGGTCCGATTTCCTTTTTCGGTACCGCAGTGCATCCATGCCCGATCTATTTGCAGACGAACGGGCGTCGTTGTAAGCCTCAGGCCACAGACGAGGGGGGAAATGCTTCTTCACAAGCCCTTGAACATACAAAAAACCTCAACAATTTCAGCTCTTCGTTTTGGGGAAGACAGAGAAAACCAATAAAATCCAATTTTTCAAAAAATCCGAAAGCTGCTAAAAGTTCCGTACCACTTTTTGCCTTGATGAGCGTTTAGGGTCTGCAAATTTTTTGAGGAAGCCATATTGAAAATTTTAAGTTTCTTGAAAAACAGTACTTGTAAATACCTTTGAAAAGCTTAGTTCTTTTCGGAGATGCGGGTTTTCGCACCTCGCTTTCTCTCGTTGGAGAAAGTATTTCTCGCTCAAGACCCGTTTCTCCCCAAAGTGCTGTTCTTAGCACTCTTCCGAACTCATCGGGAGTTGAGGGTACAGGAAGATTGTCAACATCAACGTCTCCATAGAAACTAGGTAGCACTTCACTGGTCTCCTCGTCCACAGAGTTATCTAATTTCTTGAGTTCTTTCTAAAAGTCAAAAATCTCTATAAGAAATTGATTTCATCCAGAAAACAACCCACATCAAATTAAATTTCCAGATCTGAACAGCCAAATAATTTCAAACTGCATATTTGAAGATTAAAGTCGAACATTTGTGAAGTGCTTATGAGCAAAAACTTGTACAAGACCAGTGAAAATCATATACTCACAATCTCTTTGAAATGTTGTAGCTGGCTTTCCAATTTTTTATTGCAATCCTGTACTGTTTTCTTATAGACTCGAAGAAGTTCACTGAACATACGTTTGTCTTCGTTTAGGACTTCCACAATCTTTTCATGATTTGAGCATTTCTAAACAGGGCAACGTAACCGACATTGGAAAGAGATCAAACAAAGCAACAAAATTTCTTATTAAGGCAAAGATACAACAAAAACTTGATGAACAAAGTCCTATCACGTTGCAAAAAGATTTTTTATTTTTACACCGTTCATAAAAATAAAGAAAACGAAAGCAAGAGATCTAACCAGAACCCTGGGACTTTCAGGTCCAAAACTCTCAACTGGTGTCAAACTACTGCCAGCCCAGCGCGCTCCCTTACGTGGGGTGACGTCTAAATTACCACTACACTGATCCGCAAACGCACCATAGATCTCTTGATTTTTTCTGAACTCCACGTCCATCGCACCTGGTGGACCATGCTTCAGTAGAACGCAATCAACCTCAGAGCCATCAATCATTAGCGATGTTTTATCGTCATCATTTAGTTTCATACGCTCATTTATTTGCAGGGTTTTGGGCCACCGAGGATCAAACAAACTCAATTTTAACACTTGGCAATCTTCCGTAAGGAACACAAACTCAATTTTCAAAGGCATCTCTAAAATTAATAGTAAACGAATTAGACCATTCGCTGAACGAGTCTCATTTAGACATAGTAACAAAGTCATTTAAATTCAACGACCAAACGTCAACTAAATTAAACCATAAAACCATAGGATTCACTAATTCTCACTTAATTTAATGTCAACAGGAGAAAACCTCGAAAGAAAAATTTAATTTTCAAAAAGCAAAATCAACCGCAAACAAGCCTAATTATGGAATCTATTTTTATTGCGCGCAGCGGATAAAATAGGCTGAGTAGACATAACGATGCAGGCAGAAGCACCCGCAAACACAAGCCTAATTAATGAATCTGTTTGTAACGGGCGAAGCAGATAGAATCCGCTGAGTGGACATAGCGATGCAGGCAGAGACACCCGCAAACACGAGCCTAAAATTTGAATCATTGTACCGGGCGAAGCGGATAAAATCCGCTGAGAGGACATAACGATGCAGGCAGAAACACCCGCAAACACGAGCCTAATTAATGAATCTGTTTGTAACGGGCGAAGCGGATAGAATCCGCTGAGTGGACATAGCGATGCAGGCAGAGACACCCGCAAACACGAGCCTAAAATTTGAATCTTTGTACAGGGCGAAGCGGATAAAATCCGCTGAGAGGACATGACGATGCAGGCAGAAACACCCGCAAACACGAGCCTAATTAATGAATCTGTTTGTAACGGGCGAAGCGGATATAATCCGCTGAGTGGACATAGCGATGCAGGCAGAGACACCCGCAAACACGAGCCTAAAATTTGAATCTTTGTACCGGGCGAAGCGGATAAAATCCGCTGAGAGGACTTAACGATGCAGGCAGAAACACCCGCAAACACGAGCCTAATTAATGAATCTGTTTGTAACGGGCGAAGCGGATAGAATCCGCTGAGTGGACATAGCGATGCAGGCAGAGACACCCGCAAACAGGAGCCTAATCAATGAATCTGTTTGTAAAGGCCGAAGCGGATAGAATCCGCTGAGTGGACATAGCGATCAGGCAGAGACACCCGCAAACACGAGCCTAAAATTTGAATCTTTGTACCGGGCGAAGCGGATAAAATCCGCTGAGAGGACATAACGATGCAGGCAGAAACACCCGCAAACACGAGCCTAATTAATGAATCTGTTTGTAACGGGCAAAGCAGATAAAATCCGCTGAGAGGACATACCGATGCAGGCAGAGACACCCGCAAACACGAGCCTAAAATTTGAATCTTTGTACCAGGCGAAGCGGATAAAATCCTATGTTAAAACCACATCAAAATTATCCCACTTTTCAGGGCTTCAGCAAGCGATTAAATTAACAGATGCTCGAAAAAAAATATGCAGGTAAGACGATGAATTAACCTTGATGAGTATATACAGAAATTGCGAATTGTTTTAGTAAAAGATCCACTTAGTTGTCAACAAACACCAAAGATTTAATAAAACAAATTGAATAAAATTGCTGCACGAACACAAACAACGAAAACAATAGTCAATCAAATTAGTGCAGCTGATGTTCTCTCACAACTTTATTCATTGCACAAGCCAATGCTTTTCTACCTTTCAAATTAAGGTGGACACCGTCGCTCAGAAACAAATTGCTTTTGCAAACTTCTTGATGAAGTTTAAAGAAGGGCAGCTGCGAGTGCCTTAGCACCGCATTGACTCGTTGGATGTTCCAATGGCTGCAATTCCGTTTCAATACTGAGCACACTATCACTTTTGGGCGATTTTCAAGGCCCCGGATGGCATTGTACAAGCTTCTCAGTTTATCAACAACAACTGATGGATCCTCTCCGGGTTCACCCCAATTTGACAAATTGTTGCCACCGACAGCTAAGATGACGTTCCTATATACAGAGAGGGTATCGAGTAACAGATGCAATTGTTCGATTCGTCCGCCTGACAATGAATATGTGACGCAGTTCCTTATACAAATACTATCAAAGATTGAGTCCCCCACTATTGCAGTATGCACATTTTCACCAACGAAATTGTTAAAAATGAATTCAGCGTTCCTCCCGTTGGGTTGCAACTTTGTCACCCTGCCATTGATTTGGTCATCTGCGAAAAGTGGCTTGAGGGCTTTTTTGGGAGGTGCATTAGCGGAAGCATAAGGTCTGCCGATTCGTTTACGGTCCATGTTTTCAACAGCAATATCTAAAAACGATACACCAACTATAAACGCTTAGCGACTAATACATCACAAACTTCCAACCAATAGTATAATAGTACAGATATAGTATAGTAAGCTCGTATTGGGTGCTGCCATAGCCTATCGATTTCGCCTTGACGAGAGCTTTCCAACGATATAACTCTTTCATATATACCCCTCCTCCCACTGTACTCAAATGCGACCTCCCGTGGGTCCAAACCACGACTCCACGACTCCACCAACCCACGAATCCAACCCTAAAGACTCTCCGACTCTCCTACTACTACTACCACCACCTTTGGTATCTATGGGATATATCACCACTTAGTATACTGAATTCGGATCCAGCACACATTCTTTTTCTATTTCCTGCTCGCGGGACCTTTTGAAATATTCTATTTGGTTTCACATTCAAAGTTATACATGCTTACCCCCGGGAAGTGGGGAGGCAGTGAGTGAGCTTCTCGCTTCTGTCACTTGACGGGAGGGCACTTGCATAAGCATGTCACGTGACCGGACGGAGGCGGTAAACGAAAGTTTCACTTCGTCATCTGGGTTAGCCGCTATAATTATGAAGTAAAATAAAATAGAGTAATATATTCGAGAAGCTCTCTCGATGGGGGATATAGCGAGATTATTCGAACGATAAAACTTTAAAAAAAGAATTGCAGATTGGGTGGGGGGGTTGGGATCCGAGCTATGCAGGTGGGGACCGAGGTTTGCGTCCGAAAAAGGCTTATATCTCAAAAACTACTGAACCAAATTTAAAAAATGAATATGTTTTGGAATCAGCATGAACTGGGGCTTTATTCTAGCGTTTAAAAAAGTTAAAAAAATGAAGGAATCAAAACTCGATTTTCGACATTTTGGCAGAAATTGGCTCATTTTCACCAAAATTTGGAAAATCGAAAAATTAGGCAATGAAATTAAACCGAAACTTTTCAACCCATATATATTCGTAAAGAGGATTAAATGGGCAAGAAAATGATATAATATACTTTTAAATACGTCGTGTTACAAAAAAGTTATTAAACTAAACAACTTTGAAAATTCGAAAATTTTGCTAAAATCGACCCTGATTTCGGTCTCTACATTGCCCTCGCATTCTCTTGTTTGGCAATAGTTCAAAAAGATAATTATATGGCTGTTGGAAGCGTAAATTCTAGTTTATTTTGCTACCAAAAACATATATATTTGCCTCTAAAATTTGAGAGAATTTTGTCCAAAATCGACAAAAATGACTAATTTTTGACCACGAATCGACAGTTTTCTTGACATTTTGGGTAGAAATAAAGAGTTTCGAGATCGGTTCTAAAAAGTTCTTAAAAGTACAATATCACGGCAACAAAATAAGCTATTATACATTTTCTAACTTGGCTTCTTCAAAAAGTTATTAACAAATGTTTTTAATGAAAATCAAAATTTTTTTCACCTAATTCGAGGGTTCCTTAAAATTTTGTAATTAAATCAAAGTTTTTGCAGTTACTTCTACACACACTCATAAAGTACGTTATCACGGCAACAAAATGGGCTAACATAGGTCTTCTAACTCGTCTTCTTCAAAAAGTTAGTAACAGACGTTTTTCATGAAGTTAAACTTTTTTTTCACCTAATTCGACGGTTCATTAAAATTTTGTAATTAAATCAAAATGTTTGCAGTTACTTCTACACAAACTCATAAAGTACGTTATCACGGCAGCAGAATGAGCTAACATAGGTCTTTTAACTCGTCTTCTTCAAAAAGTTATTCATAGAGGTTTTTCATGAAGTTCGACATTTTCTTCACCTAATTCGACGGTTCATTAAAACTTTGTAAACAAATCAAAATATTGGTATTTTTTTCTACATAATTCCATAGATTAAATTATCACGACAACAAAATGGGCTAACATAGACTCTCTAATTCGTCTTCTTAAAAAAGTTATTAACAGAGGTTTTTCATGAAGTTCGACGTTTTCTTCACCTATTTCGACGGTTCATTAAAATTATGCGAACAAATCAAAGTATTGACATTTACATCTACACAAACTCGTTAAGTATATGAAGTATTTTGTCAATGCAACAAAATGGGCTAACATAGACTTTCTAACTCGTCTTCTTCAAAAAGTTATTAACAGAGGTTTTTCCATGAAATTGGACATTTTCTGCACCTAATTCGACGATTCATGAAAATTTTGTAAACAAATGAAAATACTGGCATTTAGTTCCACACATACTCAAAAAGTACTTTTTTACGGCAACAAAATGGACTAATATAGACTTTCAACTCGTCTTTTTTAAAAAGTTGTTAACAAACGTTTTTAATGAAGTTCGACATTTTCTTCACCTAATTGGTGTTTTCATTAAAATTCTGTATAGAAATCAAACTATTGGCTTTTATTTCAACACAATTTCAAAAAGTGCATTATCCGGGCAACAAAACGGGCTTATATAGACTTCTCAACTCGTCTTTTTCAAAAAGTTATTAACAAATGTTTTTAAGGAAGTTCTACATTTTCTTCACCTAATTGGAGATTTCATTAAAATTCTGTATACAAATCAAATTATTTGCTTTTATTTCTACACAATTTCAAAAAGTGTATTATCGGGGCAACAAAACGGGCTAACATAGGCTTCTCAATTCGTCTTTTTCAAAAAGCTGTTAACAAACGTTTTTAATGAAGTTCGACATTTTCTTCACCTAATTGGAGATTTCATAAGAATTCTGTATACAAATTAAACTATTGGCTTTCATTTCTACACAATTTCAAAAAGTGTATTATCGGGGCAACAAAACGGGCTAACATAGGCTTCTCAATTCGTCTTTTTCAAAAAGTTGTTAACAAACGTTTTTAATGAAGTTCGACATTTTCTTCACCTAATTGGAGATTTCATAAGAATTCTGTATACAAATTAAACTACTGGCTTTCATTTCTACACAATTTCAAAAAGTGTATTATCGGGGCAACAAAACGGGCTAACATAGGCTTCTCAATTCGTCTTTTTCAAAAAGTTGTTAACAAACGTTTCTAATGAAGTTCGACATTTTCTTCACCTAATTCGAGATTTCATAAGAATTCTGTATACAAATTAAACTATTGGCTTTCATTTCTACACAATTTCAAAAAGTGTATTATCGGGGCAATAAAACGGGCTAACATAGGCTTCTCAATTCGTCTTTTTCAAAAAGTTGTTAACAAACGTTTCTAATGAAGTTCGACATTTTCTTCACCTAATTGGAGATTTCATAAAAATTCTGTATACAAATCAAACTATTAGCTTTTATTTCTACACAATCGCAAGAAATTCAGTATCAGGGCAACAAAACGGGCTAATATAGACTTTTCAATTCGTCTTCTTCAAAATGTTGTTAAACGTTTCTAATGAAGTTCGACATTTTCTTCACCTAATTGGAGATTTCATAAAAATTCTGTATACAAATCAAACTATTAGCTTTTATTTCTACACAATCGCAAAAAATTCAGTATCAGGGCAACAAAACGGACTAATATAGACTTTTCAATTCGTCTTTTTCAAAAAGTTGTTAAACGTTTCTAATGAAGTTCGACATTTTCTTCACCTAATTGGAGATTTCATAAAAATTCTGTATACAAATCAAACTATTAGCTTTTATTTCTACACAATCGCAAAAAATTCAGTATCAGGGCAACAAAACGGACTATTATAGACTATTCAATTCGTCTTTTTCAAAAAGTTGTTAAACGTTTCTAATGAAGTTCGACATTTTCTTCACCTAATTGGAGATTTCATAAAAATTCTGTAAACAAATCAAACTATTAGCTTTTATTTCTACACAATCGAAAAAAATTCAGTATCAGGGCAACAAAACGGGCTAATATTGACTTTTCAATTGGTCTTTTTCAAAAAGTTGTTAAACGTTTCTAATGAAGTTCGACCTTTTCTTCACCTAATTGGAGATTTCATAAAAATTCTGTATACAAATGAAACTATTGGCTTTTATTTCTACACAACTTCAAAAGTTAAATATCAGGGCAAAAAAACGGGCGAAAATAGACTTTCTAACTTGTCTTTTTCGAAATGCTATTAACAAAAGATTTTCCTTAAGTTCTACATTTGCTTCACCTAATTCGCTCAAGAGTGTAATAAAGAGTGGAATAAAGAGTGTAATTATAGTGTATTTTTAAAAGTGTAATAAGGGTGTACTAAAGAGTGTAAAGAGTGTACATTAAAGTGTAATTTTCTCAAAATTACACTCATACACTCTTATCCCTGCTAATTAAGAGTGGAATTGGCTTTACACCCTTATTCTCGCTTAATAACGGTGGAATACGGGTGTACGCCTCGGCCCGGGCAGCAGAAATCATGGATCACGAAATAAAACTAGCTTTGATCACCTGAAATGCGAGACGCGTCCTATCAAATCTTATTTTCAGTCACACTAAATATGATACCTCAAAGTGCAGACATAAAAACTCAACACCTGACATTATTCGAATTTTGGCCGCTAAATTTAAAATCTTCATCTTTCACTCTCAAATTACAATCAAATGATGCGTATTTTTCCATGAAGAGGGGAAAAGCGATGGAAAATGAGACCTATTTAATTTGGACATCTGCGGATATTAGACTGCGATAATGAACACGAAATATATACCACACTTTACCACGTGAACAAATCAGGGTAAAATGGCTCCTGAGAAATGAGTGAGACATGTGAAAAATTGGTAGGAAATGAAATTAAAAGTGAAATGTCAAAACAAAAGGGGGCAGCCGCGCATCGATGGATAGGGATAAAAAGCTGAAAACAGCTACCACAAAAGACCAATTGTCCATTATTCCACTACTACTGCCTCCATAACGCTAGTATGCCTTTTCAGCGGATAATAACTAGACAAAGCGGGAGCTACGGTACAGATACATGAACAATTTAAGCTATTCCACGCATTTTATTGCCTTCAACCACCCCCCCCCCCCCTCCAAAAAAAGTAAGGATTTTTATTTCTGATTGCTAGTGGGAAAGGTGTTACGTTTGGAGCAAAATTGAATTGCGCTCTTGTACAGGTAAGTGTTATTAAATTTGTGCAGATTTTTTTTTACTTTCTTTCTTTATTCAATATACCAAAAACGGCTCACTCAAAACTCAACTGGTTAAATAATTGAAAATTCCATTTAGCATTGATTTTCCTTAAAAACTACTTATAACCATATAAAGTTGAAACGAAAAAATCAAAATTCTAAAGTTTAGCACATGCTATCTGATGCTCAATGGGTTTTTAATTCATTTTCAAAAGCGCAAATTTAAGTTTTTTTGATATAGAAATCGGGTTCACGGGCTAAATTTACATTACGCAATTTTTTTTTCAATGAATTCAGTTCAACCGATATTTCTGAACAGAATTAAAATTTCATTGTTTTTATGCTCTGTGTAGCTTTACGTTATTTGCAATACAAATTGATGGTTTTGCTGCAATACACAAACAGTAAAATCGAATTAAAAATTACGCCCTTCGGACAAATTACCTTTTCATCAATCAGTTTATAACCGGTTTATGACTAGTTAATTCCAATTTATTTTCATCGCTCCCTCATTTATCAAAACATGGAGTTGATTCAACCATTTGGAAACAAAGAGAACAAGGAAACAATTCATTAATCAAATTGTATTTTAAAGGATTTGTCAAAAACAAACAAGAAACAACCAGCCGATTAAACAAACAAGGTAAACAAAAGAAAACAATAACAGACGCCCTATAGGACATAAGGTAAGTTTCCTTTTAAGGTACATTTATTATTGAAAAAATTGCTTTACATAATAAAGCGATTCGGCGACATTTCACCTTACTCTAAAACTTGTTATGAAACATATGGCGGCGACAGAAACGAATAATGCAAATTTTCGTAGTTCATTAAAGTTGATCGATTCACATCACCACACTGAATTTAAACCCAAAAAATAATGAACAATTACTCTGTTATTATTTATTATATACATTACGCAATCAGCGTAAAAATTATTGTCACACATCAATTTCTTCCAAATTTATAAATTTATGAAAAACTAAATTTCTTCCAAACTACTGAGAAAAGACGTTTCTATGAACAGTGGTTTGTGACAAAAAACAACGTTCACCGATAATGCGAAAACCAAGGCTTTTAACATGGAAAACTCACTTCGAAGTGTTTACTTGAGTAAGTTGACAAACAAACGGTTATATATATTCATTAATAACTTGATCCGGAGACCTGAAAGCTTAAATTATTGTTGCGACCCACTTTAGTGGGTGAGGAACTATACGCTCAAATGTGTTTTTTTCTTTTTTGTTCAGTCAATGTTGGCCCAGCGATACATCATCGTAGAATGTTGTGATTAGAAAGCCCGTCCAGCGTAGAATGTGGAATCAATATAATTTTCTTGAAACTCGTTGTTTCCAAGGAAATATCGAGGTTCAAATTTTTGTGAACTTTTTCCGTATTTTTTACTAATTTTTGGTCTTGTGAAGCTTACGCGTGATCCAGAAGCTTGATATTTTTACGCGTCTTGCGGAACTGCTTGATCTAAATATTTGGCTTAAATTTTTGATTAAACTTTTCAAAGTTTAGTTTTTTATCACAAAGTGCACGAAATAGGCTTCTTTAGTCCATTTTGTTTAAAATTGCCAGATTGACACACTTATAAAATGCTGATACAATTTTCGCTACATACATATTGGGCTAATTCTACGTTCGCTTCTTTAATTTAATATTTTGCCAATTTTTTGCAAGTTCAAACACAATGCATCACTTATTTTTAATAGACTTTTTGCCAAATTATTCATATCCGTAAAACTCAGAACTGTTATGTGTTACGTGTTCCTATGGGACGAACAGCAATAAAAACTTCTGGTGATATCACTGTTTCTTACAGTCCAAATATTACTTGGATAGAAATCAGTCGCTGTAATTTTCTTTGAAAAAATATAATCGCACTTTTGCTTTTTTTGTTTTAATTACAATTATAACAATTCAAGCCAAGAATTAATGATGAAAGGTGCAATTGGCTCCCTATAGGGTTTCAAGAAAACCCATCTAGTTTTTAAGTAAAAAACGTATGGTCGTTTTGATTTCTGAAATATAAAAAAATAGATTATTGAGCTTTGCCACTTTTGTTTCGATTTTTGTGTCTATTTCTTGCTCTAAGTCGGCAACGATTTGTTTTTCTAATGGATTAAAGTTTAATATATTTTGCGGTTTTTGTATTTTGCTTAAACGCTTTCCGGATTTGATACTACGATTTTTCAAATTAAAATTTCGGTTTTTAGACAATTCTCTGTCTTTGAGGTTATCTTCGTATCTTGTCACATTACTGTCAGGTCCAATACCACACTATTGACGTTGAAAAAGAAGGCACAATTGAGAATATCGGTCTCTTCAGTGAAAAAATTACGGTTTTAACAGCTTCGACGCCGTCTTCTATCAGAATTTAACGGATTTTGTATTTTTGTCTTTATTTGACGTTCTTTTTGTAGTCGTATGGGAAATTCTGGATAGTTGCAGGTCTTAGCCGCTTTCTATGAATGAACAAAGAAGTTTATCTAGCAATTTCAGTTGATTGCTAAAATTTTTTTGACTTTCAAATATTTAATATAATATTTTTGTCTGTATTTGTTGTACTTTTGTAGACGTTTGACACATTCTGAATAAAGACAAATCTCAATGCATTTTTGTGGAAAAATAGGTAACCTTCTTTAATGATTTCAAATGAGTTAGTTTTTTACGAATTTAATATTATTTTTTTTTAAACATACCATAATATTTTTTAAATTTTGCTACTTTTTGTGTTTTTTGTCTTTTTATTATGAATTAGTTTTTTTTTCAATGATCACATATCTTACCCATGTTACTCAAAAAAGACGCAAATTGGTATATCGTTTTTTCACTGGTTTCGACATCGTTTTCAAAAAACAATTTGATTGAGTTTTTTTTTCGTCTGTGTTTGTCGTTTGTTTCAGGAGAAATGCGACATTTTCTGGATAATGACTGGTCTGAAAGTCTTAACATGGAAGTATGAAGGAACTTAAACTGTTTTCGGTTGGTATTTGATGGTTTTTCATTTTTTGAAACTATTTTTTTTCATAAATTATAAACGTTTTTTTAAAATTTTTAACCATTTTTGTAACGGATGGTGTGATCGGCCCTATGTTTATTGGCTTAATCTACTTTTCTAATTGATTTGGGTTGCGAGATTTTTTAAGTTACGCACAAATTATTTTTGAACTAAAATTGAATATTTGAAAGTTTTCTATCTGTGACTTATTTGGTAGACAATTAAGCAAAAAATGTCGATCAGCCGGGTAGATCTTTATATGCGAACGCATATTACCGAGCATCCTTGTTGCTTTTCTTCTGTTATTTAGCTTCAACTGGCAGTGGTCAATACGGGGATATCTGACAATTTATCTGTTGTAAAAAGTTAAAAAATAATTAAAAGAAAATTTTGTCCGCATTCTTTTGTGAATTTCTGTTTTTTCATTGTCCATTATAAAAACAATTTTGTGTTTCATATGAAAAAATTAATTGTGGCTCTTAGATGTTACCTTAAATCAGCAGCAACAATAATTATCTTTATGATGATGATGAAATCCCATCGTTTGGCGGTATAGATCGGCGGGAACGAATTGTAAGGTTTTTAAAACTTCAATTAGAACTAGATCACATTTGAACTAAGCCTGAAATTTTTTCGTTATTTACGTAACGCGCTAATTAAAACCTTTTTTTCGGAATGCGAATTCCAATATATCTTGTTTTGTTTTTCATTTCAAGTATTTTTGTCTGTATTTGTCGTCTTTTTCTCGACGTCTTACATATTCATAATAAAGACAGATCTCAATGCTTTTATTTGGGTAAGCAAAAGAATCTCCTTTATGAATTCAAATGCTAGATATTTTTTTAGAATTTGAAATTAATTGTCAATACAGTGATATCTGACAAACTATCTGTTGTAAAAAAAACCAAAGAAAAAATAAAGAAATTTTGTTCTCATTTTTTGCGAATTTCTGCTTTTTCAGAGTCCATTATAATAAAAATTGCGTTTTTTATTTGGAAAAACTTATTGTGGCTCTTAGATGTTACGTTAAATCAGCAGCAACGATAACTATCTTTTTGTTGATGAAACCACTTAGTTTGGCACTATAGCAGAATAGATTGGCACCCAGATTTTGTTAAGCTCAAAACTACGCTTGAAAACGTCTTTTAAGCACAAAACAGGAATCAATGCTTCTTGAATCCCGGAAGAGAATGCTTAGGCATTTAATTTTTTAAAAAGTGGTATTGTTATTCCAAAAATCATGGATAATCATTCCAATAATATAATTTAAATAGCTATTGCACAAACTAACTTTTTCGAAGCAATACTTTTATTTCCAAATTTCACAAATGTTTCACAAAGTTCACATGATAAATGCTACACCTTAATTTTTATCTGTGTTACAATTGAAAAAAAAACGATATAGATAAACTAATGTCTAACGGAATGGATTTTAACAGATCCGATTGGGCAAAAATGAAAAAAAAGTGAAAGAACTTCTCGTCAGCCTAGACGTTTTTCAATGTGTATTTTTGAGTTTTCTGACTCAAAAGTTTTCTGAACCAATCAAAAATATCAAATCGTTTCGTTGTTTTAATACAATGATGAATCTAATTCTGAATACGTTCGAATACATTCCAGTTTCTAAGGTGGGTTTTTTTTGGATTCAGTTTTTAAAAGATACGAAGCATTTCATCATTTTACTGCTGATTTAACTAACTGTGGGAGCTTAATTTGGTATTTGATTTATTAGTGGTTGCAAAAAATTTGGAAATTTTTGCTGAGACTCAAAGGTTGAGATTTATTTTCTATTTTTATCCTGATGAGTTGTTTCTCACAAATATTTAGCCAGTTGTTCAAAACAAGTTTAGCTAGAGTTTTTGAAAACAATTATCAAATTCAGAAATAGGAAAAAACACCAAATTCCAGACGAAACTGAGACTTCTTAGTCAACAATTGTTTAAAATATAGAATGGCGTTTTGCATTTGTTTTACAAATATAAATTGTTTTTCGGAGCGTGAAAATAAATGAGGACCGAAAAAGCTGACACTTCAATTAGAAGCGCAGATTTTG
>NC_134468.1:79213743-79307110 GCF_964194025.1 Convolutriloba macropyga | reverse complement strand
GTAAAAAAAAGGTCTCAATATTCAACAATGCATTTTCAAATGGACTTAATAGTTGATATCAGCATTTAACTAATGGTGTTTTTACTTTGAAGAGATTTTGTTTCAAAAATGTAGAAGTATTATTCAACTTATCCATTTTGTTCTGATTTTGGTCTTTTTTTCCTTTTTAAAATTCTGTATTTATTTCGTAATTGGGCGTCTTTAAAGAAAGATCCCGTTATTTTTTTTGTTGAACCAAACAAAAAACTTTCTGCTGGTTAAGCGCTATGACTGATGTCTTTAGGGATTAGACAATTTTTTTTCGGAAAAATTTTGTGAGCTTTAGATACTTTTCAATTTTTGTGGTTGTTTTTCTTGTCATTTTGGGATAGTCATTTTACAAAAAGACTTGAAAATGTTAAAATAAGTTGCAAATGAAAATTTAATTTTCCTGCGGTTAATATTTTTCTTAATTTATTGGCTTCAACACTATGGTTGTGTAAATTTGTTTGTGATTTTTATTAGTTCTGCTAGTATTCAATGTTTTTTATGGTCTTAAGTTTTAATCTCATTAATAACAGGCGCAATTAGTTTTTAAGGAAATTGCAAAACAAACTGTCTTCTCTTTTATTCGAAAGCTTATGTTGGCCATGATTTTTGAAATTTTTGTTTTTAAAAAAGACAATGGATTTCAGAACTTTGCCAATCTTATTTCTGTTAAATTGTAGCTTAGTATCTCTATAGGCAAGTCTTATCCCTTTTCTATTGATTTAAAAAGAATTGCTCTTCATAATGGTTTGGTTTTCCTCAAAATGGTCTTTGTTTTTGATTAAACCAATTTTTTTAGAAAATTTTTGTGATTTTTGCATATTCGACTCTTTTGAATGATTTATGTTTTCTTTTCACAGTATCTCAATAATGGGCGGTTCGGTGGCCATTTGAAAAAAAAAACACAATTAAAAAATGTCAAGGTCCTTAGTGAAAAGCTTAATTTTTAATTGGTTGGCACACCGTTTTTGTGCAGATTTTGAATGTTTTCTTTTTGACTGTTTTTTTCGTTCTTTTCGTAGTGCATGAGATATCCTGGATAATGAAAGGTGTCCTTTACTCTCTATTAAGGAGTGGACGAATCTCTCGATGATTGCAGTTAATGAATAATGTTTCCAATCAGTTTGACATTATTTCGTTTGTTACCAAATGCCATTGAGGAAAAGTCCCATGTTTTTTCTGAGGAAGTATAGGAAGTATAAGTAAATCTTCTTTAGTATAATTTTTATCTGATGTCTTTTTGGTTTGGTTTTTAGTTGTTTTTATAAAAATGGACGACGAGTTTTGGTCGTAATTATTAGTTGTATTTATTTGATTTCATCGCCGTCTTTTCTGGTAATCATATTAATCACAGGTATCATCGGCCCTCTAAGGTAGACTGTTTTATTCATTTAGTAGTTTGTTGAACGATTTTTTAATTTTTAAAATTTTTTCCTCATTTGGTAGACAATTAAGTAAAAAATGTAAATGAGCGGGGTCCGAACTTTATGTGCGAACGCACATTACAGAGCCTCTTTGTTAGAATATGTTTAAGTGCGCTTCAAAATAAGGTAAATAAGGCAAATGGAATTTTTGACTATTACAGGCATCAAATTAGGTGATATTTGACAGTAATGGAAAGTGTTTTTCGCTGAAATACAAGTGAAACATTTTTTCAAATTAGCAGTTAAAATTTAGTTTGAGTGAAGTAATTCAACTGTTGAAATTGAACACATTAAATTTTTCAAATTCAAAAGCTTACATTCATTCAAAGTCTCTCTTCTATAATCGTTTTCAAGGACACAATTAGGAAAAAGACACAGGACTACATAATTGTGGGACAAGGTACGACAGAAAAGACAAAATGTATCATAGAAAAAAATGAAAAAATCCAAAATATCACTTCTTTCCAATCGAACCATTGATTAGCTCACATGCAGTCTACTGATTGTTACTGCAATCATCTTCATACAGAATTTTTTTTATTTCAAGATTTCACGTTTGAGTGCGTTTGCTTTTGTCATAGCATCAAATCCGTCAAATAGCAAGCAAAAAGCAAACAATCTATTGGTAGTCTAGAAAAAAATAAATTTGTTCTTAAAACTCTTGACTTTTTAAATCTGAAAACACTAACACGAAAACTTGTGGTTCCAAACGCTATTGTATTAATATGAAGAACAGAGAGAAAGAGTCTTCAACCCATGCAGGAAACTTACAATTGATAATAGCGCTTAATCAACTTTTCTTCAAAAATACAATTCTGCTAATACTTCTGCAAAGTTGGCTTGTACTTCATAGAAACAGCATTTGGAACACATAATACGCTAGATTATGCCTTTTAGCGTACAGTTAGATACACCATAATTCATTTTCAAAAAAAATGCTTTTGATGACTTTTTTAAAATTTTTCTTTTTGGCCAGGCAAAAGTCTTCCAGGACAATTAATCTAAGAGAAAAACCACACGTGTTTTATCTAAACTGTTTAGCACAACTTGAGGCACAGTGTTTTAAGCAACACTTTTTATTTTTTGTTGATTCAGTATGAATGACGCATAACTGTACAGTTTCAAAATAATCGAAATAATTATCGCAGCCATTTCAGTGATTACGATTGATAAGTTCATACGATCAATTCAGAAAAATTTTTTATCGTGATACTTTAAGCCGCTAAGGTACACCATTGCACTGCAAATGCAGGCTGAAATGGCTTTGGCTGATTTTCGCCTCGCAGAATTGGGTTACGTTGAACATCACAAGCCTAGTTTTTGCATGTAGCCCAATTAAGCAATATTCTGTTAAAGCCCACGTATTAATATAGCAAAACAGAAATTAGTTTCAAGATTGGTAAAAATCGATCGAGGCAATTCAGGTCTCCGTTTGAGGTGTACTGACTTTTGTTGTAGGGTTTTTTTTCGACAACAGCACTGTTGCCCCGTCATATTTTCTCATGCCGAGTCGTGGTCAGTTACAAAAAGTTGAAAATTATATTAAAATATAGACTGAAAAACTACAGAAAGTAACTTATATTTAAAAAACTTATCTATGCAAAAATTTACAGAGAAAGTTTAGATGGGCTTTGACACTAATTTACGTAATTGACAGCAGAATTAGTCTTAGGTCTGAATCCGGGACATGATTCTCTATTTTTACTGCTTTTCATGGGAGTCTATTTCATCAGTTTGAGGTCATCGGGAGCTTGAATCAGATTTCTATAGTTAAGAGAATTTAACTTCTGTCTTGTGAGTAGTAGGTCTCATAAGGTAATGATAGCACCAAGACAATATACAATTAGAATCGAGATTAAATTTGTAGACATTATTTATCTGTATAGTAGTCAAGTTCATCGGGCAAGTTCTTTGTTTTTTTGAAACGTTAAAAAGAATAACTTCAAAGTTTCAAGAAGTTCTTTAAAAACCATCACATCTTCCGTTCTTTAATATTACAAATTTGTGGGGATAAGTTTTCTAAATTTATCTTGCATTTTTTGAGTTTTTTGTTGATGCTAGTGAAGGCTCTGATGCCTAGGTTAGTGGTTGCTCTGCTTTTGATGTTGCTACCGAAGCTTTTTCTCTTCATCTTGATGTCAAGATTCATTATCTGTGGTTCTGAATGAGATATAACTTCCTCCATTGGTGGTTCACTTTTCACTTTGTCCTCATCTTGTCTGACTATCTGATTAGCGCTCACAAGAATATTCGGATACGAGTTGTTGCAGAGCTGTTTAGTAATCACTTAAAATTTTGAGAACATTATCAGATATTAAATTCTTCTTCATTTCGAATCTTGCAAAGATTTGTGTAAAAAGTTTTTGACATTTTATGATGTTTTATATATTGTTGCGGGGACAGCGTCAAACCAGTGTTAACCCGTGTCAACATTTACTAAGAATTGACGCAGGGATTTATCATGTCCCCATTCCATGTTTAGCGTTCACACAAGACGGCCTCTGGCCAAGTAGAGACTGCTTTTCCCAGACTAGGTCTGTTCATTGGCCAGTTCTCTCATTTATTGACGAAATGTTTAATGTCTCGGACAGTGCCAGGCCACCCGGCTATCATTGTGAATGATTCTTCGGTTGCATCCTTCACAGGATTTGTCTCATGTGCTTTTGCCAAAACCAATTATCTGAGTTCGGAAGGAATGGTGGAAACAAAAAACTTTGAAATGATTTTGTTGTGTATAGTCAAAGCATTCTTGTGTTGTGCAAATTGTTTTTCGCTTCACAGTATGTTTTCCAATTGCCAGTTTTCCTTAGTTTAATTTTATCTTGGATTAGTCTGCTTGTTCATGTTTCGTTTTGACTTCAGCGTGGTCAACAGATATTTCTGACCGCATTAGATGCTGCTTTTACTGAAGCACATTTTGTCAGTCTCAGAACTGTTTTTTTCAGAATCCATTCCGCGCAAAGCATCTGCATGGTTTATCTGCTCTCTTGTGGCCTACTTCAACTTTACGTCAAAGCCGATGAGAACTATTACCCATATTGTAACTCCAACTGATAATGTCTTCGGGATCTCTTTATCTGGTGCAATGAGACGTTTGTGTGGTTTGTTGTCTGTCTGTAGGGTAAACCATCTTCCAGGACCAGGACGTTAACTGACAAGAAGTTAAAAAGATAATTGGCAGTGCTTTTCGATCTATGTTTGAGTAGTTTTACTATGCTGCTTTCAGTTTTCTTGAGACATATATTACTGGATGTCTCTATTACAAAAAAGCCTGTCTACTGCTTCTTCAGAGGCATCAGTAGCAATTTTCACTCCATTCTTTAGAGCATGAAGCTGAAGAAGGGAATAGCAATTAACTCTTTTTTTTACATCTATTAATACTATTTGCTGCCTTTTCCCCACGCGAAGTTGCTATTTCCAATGTCATTCCGAGGTAACACTTTTGTTGCAAAATTGGGAATCAATCTTCCAAAAAAATTTGGTAGGCCAACAAACGAATGAAGATGTTTTTTTAGTTGGTAGTTTGGAACGTTAATTTTTTTCAACATTTTTGGGATCTGCTACAATTGCGTACTTAAAAATTGAGTATCCGAAGAATCTGACACTTTCGACTGGTTTTGAGTTAGAAAATTTTTTCTGCTTCAAGGCATATTGTTTGGAAAGATGACATCTTTGATTCATTTGAGAGCTACTGAATTGCCATTCCAGAAGATTGAGCATCAAGTTTTCAACATTTGAGGTACGCAGCAAATATTGAATTATAATGAGGATGTGTTGATTGTTCATATCTCCTTTGCATCTTCTTCAAGTTCTTTTTGATTATAGCCGTCTGAGAGCTCAACTCTTCCAATATGTGATCTCAGTGAGGAACATGGAGCAATGCCTCTATCTCTGCTATATGTTAGTCCTTGTCCAGGAAATTTCCATTGATA
The DNA here is from genome assembly GCF_964194025.1 of Convolutriloba macropyga. Lineage (NCBI taxonomy): Eukaryota > Metazoa > Xenacoelomorpha > Acoela > Convolutidae > Convolutriloba > Convolutriloba macropyga. The sequence goes on along the minus strand of NC_134468.1, from coordinate 79,301,727 downwards.
TGCATATTCAAGTCCACTCAATTTCTCAACTCAAAATCTTATATCTCCTCTCTTTTTCTCTCTGAGAATATCGGTGACAAATTTGTGTTGTGACTCCTCCTGTCTCTGTGAATTCGTCTTGAGAGGTAGAGGTTTTTTCGGTTTTGAGAAACATTGGTTGTGATTCTGGTTTTAACTTTACTTGAGATTTGTAGCCATTCAAAGCAGACAACTAGTTGATTGTGACAACTTTACAACGTGATTGGGTAGAAGGTGTCTTCTAATAGTCTAAACTATATATCATACTGCATAACTGCTAGTTGTTTTTGTATGTACCCGCTTCCGTTCCACTCAACGTCGCAAGTAGGTGATCACAAACACGTGAATTAAATGACCATCATGAGCTTCGGGATGTCTTATTTAACCATCTATCTGGGGTTTACTAGGTTGAGTCCATATTTTAAATAATATCACGGTGCTATCCGCACTTGCTGTATCCAACTAAATTTTTTTTCCAATTTTTTTAGTGAGATAAATTCTCATGTAGCAGACATAATGAGATTTAGTATAAAACATTACCTTCATCGAACCTGGAGATTTTTGCTCTGAAGAACTGTTTTCTTCTTCCCAAAAAATGCTCTTTTGTTTAATACTCTTATCTGAATTTCGTTAGGATTTGCTGCTTTACATTTTTGAAAAAGGTCTTTTTTCTTAAGCGCCGTACAAATTTCTTTTTCCTTTTTGAAATGTCCTTTTGATGTTGTACTCTACTTTTTTATTCACAATGAAAGGTTTCTTTACTAATAAGGAGCTAGCAAAATCCATTGCTTGACATCTCAGGGGTAAACTTTTTGTCATTTTAGCAACGGGTTCTTCTGGTTTTCTTTTAAAACCTTCTATTAGTTTAAATTTTGCGTCAGGATCTTTCAATGTTAGGTAAATTTTCTTTGAACCAACTCCTCATAGGCATTGGAACCCTTTTTTGAAGTCACAATATGCTTGCTTTTTCTATGAGATGTGCTAAGAGATTGTCGTCTGGTTTTCCTCTGTCTTGCCTTATGGACAGAAATATTACCTTTTCTGTCCTTAGTACTCTCTCTTTTGGAGAATTATACTTTTTAATAGGTAATCTGGTCTATTTAAACGGAGTGTCTAATAGGTTCGCTTCACATATTAGGCTTCCAATTTACAACGAGCGTCTTGCCCTCACGAGTTTAGCATGCGATGCGTTTCTTGTAGGTCTGCTTTGAAACCGTAAGTAATGATTTTCTCAACATTCTGCTCCGCGCAACATTTCATCACAATAGCCATGATCCACCTTCTACAAGATTCAACATTCTGCAGATTCAAGTTTTGTCGGTCATTTACTGGTCTGGACACCATTGCTGTGGTCGGTAATACGGGACAAATGTTTCAATTAATTGTTTTTTAAATCAGATTACGAACTGAAATTATACAAAAAAAAGCTTAAATATTTAATGCTTATCTATGCGAAAAGATACTGAGAAGTTTTTAATTAGCCTTAAATATTTTCTTGATTGTCATGTAAATAGACCTTGGTTCCAAATCACTGTCATACATTTATTTTTTTTCTTTTATATTGAGTTTTGAGTTCATCAATTTGAAATCAGTGGATGTTCCAGTCAGATTTCTGTAGTTAGAACGATTTAAATTCTGTCGTCTGATTCATAGGTCAATCATAACGCCATGACAATATTAGAATTAGAATCGAGTTTAATTTTTTGGTCCTTATTTTTTGATATATCAAAAGAGTTCGTCTTGTGAGTTCTGCTTTTGCTTTCTGAAAAGTTACAAAGAATAACTTCTACGTTTCTTGAAGTTCTTTCAAAATCATCCATCTCGCTTTATGTTTGTGTTCATAACAGTGAAACCTAGATACCAGAGACAATAGTGTCGAATTCTTCCTGAACGTTCTGATAAAATTTGCATCAATTAACTAAATAATTTCCATACAAAATGTGCTGCAGAGTTGGTTTGTTAGCCAAACTAGATTTTATGAACTTCAAAACTGAGAAGTAGTCAAAAATAATCTTTTCCTGGACCATTTGGGTAAAAGAAATTTACTTAGAGACACAATTTTTGATATCTGCACGACATCTTTGCGTTAGATTTCTGACATAATAGTGCTTCTTTATATTATAATTTTGTACTTGCGACTTTGTCCCTTGTGTCTTTCGCACTACGGTGTAAAAAAATAAACTGATATAAAAACACATTAAATGGCACACTGTATAATAGTTCCCCTATTCAATAATTTTTCTTCCACTGTTAATCTCTGCTGAAGGGGGCACTGTAGGTCAGTATATTTCAATTGTGTTATTTGCAGTAGGAGGAAATTAATGACAGGGTATGATAAATAAGGTAATCCCAATTTTATACCTCATTTGCACAAGGCAAACAGGCAAATGGGGACACAGGGGAGAATTAAATACCTTTCAATGTATACCCGATTGAAGGCGCATGTGTTCATTCTATATTTAGTCGCTTAATTTTTTGGTAATAGCTTATGGAAATACAGTGATTTGAAAATTATAGACAGGTTAGAGTCGATTGCTTGGCATACATTTCAATTGGGATAATCTGTTTATACCATTTGTGGGGTTATTGAACGTTTTCCTACTCTTTGCCCTTTGCCAGGACTCAAAATTGATGTCTTTTTATGTTACTGAAAGCTGCTTAAATTTAATGGCCATGTCTAGTAAAGAAATTCTCAAGGTCAAATCTGGGCAAATCAATACCTATGTTTTGTTGTTCCAAGGTCCTCATATATACAGTGTCTGCCAACTATGGAATGAAGAAGATTACACGTTTGAAAAAAGGGTTTTTATTTGAGGAAAGAGAATTTTTTCCTGGGTCGAGGTTCGGTGGTGAATTTTCGTAAGATATGCGGTGAAATGCGGTTAAAAAAATAATTTTCACCGCTTATTTCTTACATCTTTTTGCGGTGAATGCAATGAATTGCTGTGAATTATTTATTTTCACCGCATTCTCAGTATTCTTACAAAAAAGTATCTCCCTACACGGGTTCGAACCTATGCCCTCCTGCATGCCTTCTACTGCTTATTCCACTACTCCAACTGTCACTTACTTTGTAAATATTGCTTGTGAATTTAAATCAGATTGGGTAAATGTTGGATAGCAAATGCGGTGAATTTTTGTAAGAAATGCGGTGAATTTCGCGATGAAATTTTGTAAGAAATGCAGTGAAATGAGTTGAATTTTTTTTCATCGCATTCATCGCAATCAACGCATTTCATCGCAATCAACGGGTTTAAAGAAGAATCAAATTTTTGATAATTGAAAAATTAGCAGTTTTTGAATTCTTTCTGCGCATCCCAACTTAATCAAGTGGTTTTGGGTCAGAGTTGTAAAATTCAAATGAGAAAAAAAGTTATGATCATTGCTTCACAGCTATAATATTTTTGTAGCGTTGAAATGAAAGTTTTTCTTAGTGTACAATTTGATTGCTTTTCTAATTTTTTAATTGGAAAACAATTGAAAAACAATGTAATGAAGAAGATTACACGTTTGAAAAAAGGGTTTTTATTTGAGGAAAGAGAATTTTTTCCTGGGTCGAGGTTCGGTGGTGAATTTTCGTAAGATATGCGGTGAAATGCGGTTAAAAAAATAATTTTCACCGCTTATTTCTTACATCTTTTTGCGGTGAATGCAATGAATTGCTGTGAATTATTTATTTTCACCGCATTCTCAGTAAAAAAGTATCTCCCTACACGGGTTTGAACCTATGCCCTCCTGCATGCCTTCTACTGCTTATTCCACTACTCCAACTGTCACTTACTTTGTAAATATTGCTTGTGAATTTAAATCAGATTGGGTAAATGTTGGATAGCAAATGCGGTGAATTTTTGTAAGAAATGCAGTGAATTTCGCGATGAAATTTTGTAAGAAATGCAGTGAAATGAGTTGAATTTTTTTTCATCGCATTCATCGCAATCAACGCATTTCATCGCAATCAACGGGTTTAAAGAAGAATCAAATTTTTGATAATTGAAAAATTAGCAGTTTTTGAATTCTTTCTGCGCATCCCAACTTAATCAAGTGGTTTTAGGTCAGAGTTGTAAAATTCAAATGAGAAAAAAAGTTATGATCATTGCTTCACAGCTATAATATTTTTGTAGCGTTTAAATGAAAGTTTTTCTTAGTGTACAATTTGATTGCTTTTCTAATTTTTTAATTGGAAAACAATTGAAAAACTTTATGTTATTATCAATTGCGACCATCAAGTTCTATTCAACATTAGACTGAGGTATTAAAGAGACAATGCATAGATAAAAAATTAAAAGGAAAACTCTGATAAGGTCTCATTTATAATTTTATCTCATCGCCCTAATATCCAATCGTCATAACTATTATTCAATAAGAACACAAAAAATGAGGAAAAAAACGGTTATTGAAACTTTCTATTTTTAATGACAAATTTCAAGACAAAATAGCATCTTCTTCTAATTTTGATATCTAAAAGCAGTTTTGTTTTGCTCTACTATAAATCCCAGAAAGCGGCAAAATATTTTTTAGAAAAAATATGTGCTAAGCATATTGTCCAACTGCAAAAACCTATTTTTTGACAACGTTATATCTGAATTTTGGCTGTCATAGAACTACAGCAGGCTAAACTTAATTTAAAACTAAAATAAATAATTTGGTTCTTTGAGAAACATGGCTATTATAATAAATTATTGAAAATGGTCGGAAATCAAGTTGATTTTATACTCGCTTTGGGCGCTTATATAACTTTTTCTCACTGATATATATTACAAGGTTATTGCAATGTCTGACTAAATTTTGAAAGGTTAAGCCAAATTTATGTTTCTGAAAAAAGTGTAAAAACTTTAAACAGCTTGTATGTCATCTGATGAGTACGCCAAATGGCAAAAAATTTCGATTAATAACTGTATAAAAAAGTTATTGGCTTCCATATAAAGGGTTGGAGAAACAAATTATAGATATTTATTAAAATTTAAATATTTTTTTTCAGCCTTCCGTTAAAAAGGGGTTCAGAACCATGAGCGAATTGTTCATTTTTGTTGGGTTAACTTTTGTCGAATAATTGCTTTCGTGTAAAACAATGAATGAAATAGAAAAATTGGAGAAATTTTGTTTCTGCTGAAACCATTATGACCTCAAAGTCATGATGAGAGTACTCTCTTATGTTCGTACTATGAAAAAGTTGACGTCACGCGACTTTTGGCCGACTTTTGCCTATTTAATGCTAATAGGAATGATTCAGTTGAGGTGTTTAACTTATTTAGTTTTGAAAATAGATTGAATAATGTCTGGTAGAAACTGTGTTAATGGCCACTTTTACAATTGTGAGAATATGATGAAATGATTCCACTTTTGTTCACGTGCATTCTTCCGTGATAATTTTGTCAGGTACAAAAAAGCCCAAGCGTGACCGCAAAGTGTCAAAAGGGCGTGGGAGGGCAGGAAGGATTCATTTTTTGGGAAGTGGGGATGGTAAAACCATATGAAAGAGGAACAAGGCGTCGGGGAAGGAGGGAGTGATGCACAAAATAGCAGAAGGGAAATGGGGAGACGTATTTGGAAAAAAGTTTTCTTTGTTATTTGGCCTGGTAGGGAAGGGAGACGGGAGGGGGTTGCGGATGAGGATCATTCCTACACGACGCCAAACAAAACCTTATGACAAATTATTTCTCTCTAATGTTCTACAAGATGAATTTAATTGGTGGTATCAGATTGATATTAGTGGGGGAATCCAGACTTCTGAAAAATGGAGATGAGTGTGTTCGTGTGTATATATATGTGTGTGTGTGTGTAGAATTTTGTATTTTTGCAGTTAGAAGGCTTCTAGCTGGGGACTGAATAGCGCCCAAAACTCTATCAAAATTCCGAAAGATTTATTTGGTAGTTCCTCTTGTTGTAAGGGGTGTACTTTGTTGTCCCCAAAAAATGTTGCTCCCTCGGCTGCTTGAAAACTTCACTCTGGATAATTGAATTGATAATCAAAATATGTAATAACAGCAACAAGTAATGCTGTAGCCAGAGACAGTTAGTTGAGTGAATTCAACAATCAAAAGGAATTTTTCTATCAAAACTAATTGATGGCCAACACTAACTAATACAATCACTATTTCCGCAAGTTTCCACAAATCCGTCACTTTATTCCCTATTCCTGATAACTAAAATAAGTTCTGCCTACCAGTAGCTATACTCTTCGCAACAAACACTTTTGAATAATTTGCAGTTTCACTCACTGCAACTGCCAAACTATTTTCTTTCACAAAGAACTCACTAAACATCTACAATTTTCTCACTCTGAGAACCATCTGCTCCACTTGAGATTTCTATCTCTCAATTTTGACTGAAAAACCACTTTTCTTCAGCCTAAGTCTCTCAGACTTGCTCTCTCGCGTCTGATGGTTTTTCTTGTGCTTAAGGGTACTCAACCTCATCAGTTTTCATCAGCAAAATGTCACGTGTCGTTCCTTTTAGAACATTTTGACCTAACGTATAACTGCAAAAGTGGGCGTAGAAATTTGGTCACGCGCTGCAGTTTATCTTATATAAATGTTTGCTTAATATGACTTGAATTTTGCTTTGATAAGTTCAAGATCCAACAAAATTTATGTTTCATGTTCAACAGTTCTTATACAAGTACATGCATTCTCTTTTTATCCTTTACCACGTTACTGATACTTCCCTGATTTAGCCTGAGAATACGTTTGCTTACCTGTGGATCAAGCATTGTTTGTTTTAATCAACTTTTATCTATATTCTGATAATCTCAATGACGAAAAAAATCAGGGAAAACTAAGATCTTTCTGCCTTTATCTTTGTAGAATTTTCCTTAGCGTTTATATTATCATGAAACTGAACGATAACTAATCTCCTTTTTTCATGTTTGAATGTAGTTTGTGGTAGATGTTTTGATTCTGGTAAAGGTGTTGTTCCTTTCATAGAAGCACAAAAAAAATCAGTTATCGCCGCTTTTTTGTTGGATTTAAAAGTCGAAATGAACGGTTTCAGGTACTGGAAGAAACCCGTTGTACTGCTCATTGCATATGCAATTCTCCAAAGAGTCGACAGTTAAAGTTTGAGGTCAATCGGACTTGAAGAAGTAGGATTCTCAGGACTTGCGGGGTGGTTGTGGTGAAATTATGGACGCTTGATTTTCTAGCGTTTGAGTTTCTCTCTATCAGCATTTCCTTCAAACAACCTTTATATTATTTTGTTTGCTTCAACTGAGTCTTAGCTTGAGTTCTAACAGGTGATTTCTCTATTCAATGTACCTCAATTTTCAAAGTTAATTCATAACTCTTGATTTCTACTAAAAATTATGGTTTAACGCTTTTGGAACCTCCAATACTTTAATTACCGTTTTTTTTATGTTGAGTTTGATTGTTTTCACTGTATATTTGCCAAAACTATAGTTATGTTTCTTTTACCTATCTCTGGTTTCAATTAGGTTCTGTAAATTTCCCAAATTTCACCTGATACACTCAACTGTATGACAATTTGAATATCAGAACACCAACAATTTTTTGCCTTATTTACTCAGATTTGTTCCGCATGTGCCCCTTAATCTCATATTAACTTTGAAAATATCATTCCACTGGATGTTGCTTTTGGTTGCCTAACGACATTTCATCCAAATCTACAACTATACAAACAAACAAACAAAAGTTCGATTCAGTTTCTGTTTTCAGTTTCAAATCTTCAGTCATTTCTTTTCAACCGACCTTCTGATCTTTTTAATTGCGTTTTGATACCAAACCTGTCCAGTTATTCTACACAGAAACGAGTCACTCGCTGAAATACACAATAAAACAGTCAATTTTAGTTATCAAAGTTCCTTTTTAATACCATTCGCAAAAAAACAAGTGGTAAGTGTAATTTGTACCATTTAGTACGCTTTACTTTTTCACACAATCAAGTTAGTGACCAAACCTTTTATCTGGTTTTTTGTTTTTTTCCTGCTAGGGGTGATCTTCAAATAAACATCCTTTTGCTGGGAAAAATTCAATAACTTTGGCCGACAAATCCTTCAAAGCATATCTTTTGTTTTTCTCCCTTGTTTAAGCACTATTTTTTCCTTTTAACATAGTCATTATATCCTTCCTGAAAACTCTAATCGGTAACCCCAAACATGTAGCTACTTATAGGGAATAAATACTCATTTTTAACCTACCAAAATGGCTTTTATGGGGTGCAGTTTTGGATTTTGGTTTTGGAGGGATTCATTTAAACAAATATCATTGCATTTCCCAAGCTTCCATTCTTTTTTTTCTGCTGTAATCATGTTTGGTTTTTTCGTTTAATGACCTCTGAGTTTCATTCTGGCTATTTCTGACAACTTGATTACTTTGCAAAGCTAGTCCCCCTTTTGTTTACTTAACAAACAATTAATCAATTCGCTCCAACTCACATCGCTCAAGTTCGTTCCTTTTGTTTTCATAGTCAATATGCTCATGAATAGCTCCTAAACTCTGAAAAATTAATTAACTGCCCAATATCAAAGCTTGATTGTCATGTAAGTTCAACGATTTGAAGTATAAATACCACAGTGTGTTCGTGTGTGTGTGTGTGTGTTTGTGTTTGTACGTGTGTGGGTGTTGTTTGTGTGTGTGTGGGTGTGTGTGTGTGTTTTATGTGTGTGTTTGTGTGTGTGTGTGTGCGTTGTGTTGTGTGGTGTTTCTCTGTGTGTGTTTGTGTTGTGTGTGTGTGTATTTCAATGGAGTGTGGGCAATGGTTGAAGTGAGGCATTGATGTGATAAGGCATAAACACCTTTACAAAATATATCTGACCAAACATCTTTCCGCTATCTTGCCCATCTCACTTCAACTGACCGAACCTTAACTCGAAAGCTCTGTAAGCCTAATTGCGCTCTTGTTCACTAGCGGTTCACGTTTCTCTTTGAGCGCAAACTTCTGTTAGAAGAGCTCACGGTGTAAAAATCTTATTTCTCTGCGTTTTTGTTTTTCCCCGTGGGGGGTGGGGTGGGGGGTGGGGATTAATTGGTTGTTCGTACTTTTCGCGCAGTTTCAAAACTCTGAACAACAAGACAACAAGATCCTTTTAAATTGAGATTTATATTTGAGGAAAATTATTTGTTTTTTAACTCTAATTTTTGGTTCTTAGATTATCCGTAAAATTTGGAAAAACTTTTATTTGAAATTAAAAGTGAAAAATAAAGTAATAATTCAGGGAAAATAATTTTGATTTACAGTTCCGATACCAACTTCAAAATCGTTTGGTCAGCCTTAACCCCTCAGCGTTATATTTTTGTATTGTATACTTTTCTATCCAGTTGAAAGGCTCTCCGTGTATACAGTTTTTTTCATACCGATAAGCTTCATCACTTCAACCGGACTCGCACTTGTGAACATGTTTCAAATAAATCGAAAATGATATCGTTTCAGCTGACAAAAAATTGAGTTCGTAGTCTCAAAAGTCTTCAATTTTTTTTTCACTTGTGCGGAGCAAGTCATCGCAGCTTCATCCACTTCCGTAGATGGATCTGAAGCTGAAGTAGAAACCGCTTGAAAGCGCCGCGTACATGTATATGGATTGATTGACTGTTTCAAAATTCACCACAAATCAGACCAGACACGCCTCTCTTTCTCTTTTTTATTTTTATTACGCAATGCAATACATTTTCTTCAGACTTTTATCTTTAACCTCATCCCCCCTACCTCAATAAATGAATTTCCAATTTTATCTGTTTGCCATTATTAATCAAGCTTGATTGCATCAAACTACAATTTTCTGAATTTTAAGTCTCTATGCTGAAAAAAAGAACATTTTGTTCTGTTGTTCACGCGTTTTAATCCCTTTAGATCCTCAACGTGGGTCGAAAAGACGTTCCCCTGTTTTGACAGCTCAAATTGCAGACAACTTTAGGATTCGTTTAGACACTTGATTGAATTCATCTTCAGTATAGACGAAAGTATCATAAACAGCAACCAAATTTTCTCTGTTGTATAGCTCCTAAACTGTGCAAAAATAATTAACCACCCAATATCGAAGCTTCAATGTCATGTAAGTTCAACGATTTGAAGTATAAGTTCCACAGTGGGTGTGTGTGTGTGTTTCTAGTCGTATGAGTGTTTTTGTTTTGGTGTTTGTATGTGTGTTTTTGTGTGTGTGTGTGTGTGTGTGTAAGTGTGTGTGTGTGTTTGTGTTTGTATCTGTGTGTGTGGTTTGTGTTTGTGTGTGTGTGTGTTTTATTTGAGTGTTTGTGTGTATGTGCGCTTTGTGTTGTGTGGTCTCTGTGTGTGTGTGTGTGTGTTTGTGTGTGTGTGTGTGTGTGTGTGTGTGTGTGTGTGTGTGTGTGTGTGTGTGTGTGTGTGTGTGTGTGTGTGTGTGTGTGTATTTCAATGGAGTGTGGGCAATGGTTGAAGTGAGGCATTGATGTGATAAGGCATAAACACCTTTACAAAATATATCTGACCAAACATCTTTCCGCTATCTTGCCCATCTCACTTCAACTGACCGAACCTTAACTCGAAAGCTCTGTAAGCCTAATTGCGCTCTTGTTCACTAGCGGTTCACGTTTCTCTTTGAGCGCAAACTTCTGTTAGAAGAGCTCACGGTGTAAAAATCTTATTTCTCTGCGTTTTTGTTTTTCCCCGTGGGGGGTGGGGTGGGGGTGGGGGGGGGGTTGTTCGGTTGTTCGTACTTTTCGCGCAGTTTCAAAACTCTGTACAACAAGATCCTTTTAAATTGAGATTTATATTTGAGGAAAATTATTTGTTTTTTAACTCTAATTTTTGGTTCTCAGATTATCCGTAAAATTTGGAAAAACTTTTATTTGAAATTAAAAGTGAAAAATGAAGCAATAATTCAGGAAAAAATTTTTGATTTATAGTTACGATACCAACTTCAAAATCGTTTGGTCAGCCTTAACCCCCGGCGTTATATTTTTGTTATGTATACTTTTCTATATAGTTGAAAGGCTCTCCGTGTATATAGTTTTTTTCATACCGACAAGCTTCATCACTTCAACCGGACTCGCACATGTGAACAAGCTTCAAATACATCGAAAATGATATCGTTTCAGCTGATAAAAATTTGAGTTCGTATTCTCACAAATCTTCAATTTTTTTTTCACTTGTGTGGACCAAGTCAGCGCAGCTTCATCCATTTTCGTAGATGGATCTGACGCTGAAGAAGAAACCGCTTGAAAGCGCCGAGTACATGTCTAAGAATTGATTGACAGTTTCTAAATTCACCACAAATCAGACCAGACACGCCTCTCTTTCTCTTTTTCATTTTTATTACGCAATGCAATACATTTTCTTCAGACTTTTATCTTTAACCTCACCTCACCCCCCCTCCCCCCCCCCCCCCTCAATAAATGGAGTTTCCAATTTTAACTGTTTGCCATTATTAATCAAGCTTGATTGCACCAAACTACAATTTTCTGAATTTTAAGTCTGTATGCTGAAAAAAAAAATTTTTCTTTGTTGTTCACGCGTTTTAATCCCTTTAGATCGTCAACGTGGGTCGTAAAGACGTTCCCCTGTTTTGACAGCTCAAATTGTAGACAACTTTAGGATTCGTATAGATACTTGAATTCATCTTCAGTATAGACGAAGGTATCATAAACTGCAACCAAATTACCTCCGTTGTATCGACCATAAATTCTTTTGTAATTTCGTTTTCAGTCTTGCCTTTGCCGCCTCGGTCGCTTTAAACCACTCTGTTCATGAAAAGTGAATCTCGATTTTGATAGTAAGCGAATCTTGAAACAAAAGCGAAAAACCGATCCCCCCTCCCCTGATGCGAAGGGGGGGGGGGTTATGCTATGAAAACAGAAGAACCGCATTGCAGTCTTGCAATAATAGGATATTTTTGTAACCTTATTAGAATGAGACGGAGATAATTGCAATTTAATTGAGTGTAGCAATGAATAAATTCAAAAAATTGACAATTTTGCGATTTATCAAAATTATTTATAATTTTTGTGAAAAGTTATAAGTTTTAAATTGATAATTAAAAGTTATTAATTGAATATTAAGTAATTTTAGATCATGTATCTTGGCAAGCATTGATTCAACATATCTTTATTTATTCGTTTATTTTAGTCCTTTTCTCAAATTAACATATCATTTTTTGCAGACTTTAAGCTGATGATGTAAATTTAAGAACCATTTCGGCTAATTAAGCATGAGCTACGTGGGTGGTTCATATTGCAATGCAAAAAACGGGGCAATGAGAATGAAAATCGCTCAAAATTCGCAATTCAAATCTTACCCCCACTTACTTGAAGAGTGTTTTTGTCGTATATTCAAACACTTTTGAATCATCCATTAGGGGGTACTGAAAAATCTAGCCGAATTTGCCCCCAGCAAACAAAATTAGAATCTATGTGTTAAAAAATTTTGTTCAGTTGAACAACGCAACAAATAAATTTTTGTACTATTTTTTCATTCTCTGCTGATTTTTCCGACTGCGTAATTTTACGAAACGGGAAATATAACACTTATTTTATGCTTATTGCTTAGGAAATAACGATAATTTATTAAAAATTTAAATTTGTTTGCTAGTAATCTCAGCGTAATATAGTTTGCAAATTTTTGTTGAAGATGCTTAAAATTGTTACCTATGGAAATTAGTTTATCCGAGGGTTTCAGAATAAATTTTGCCATAATCAGAAACAAGATTTTCAAGGTTTCTTTTTCTAGCTTAAGGTGAAGTTTTTTCTCAAATATATTTTTTTCGTTTTTAGGGCGTTATGTAGAAATTTTCTGCGAAACAAACATTCTGTCAATTGAGCGGGTTTGAATTGCGTTATACTAATTTATTCGTAACAGACCTCAACATGTTAGGCCTTTTACCACATAGTAATCGCAGTTGAATTGTAATTTTTTCAGTATTTTCCAAACAAGATTTCCACAATCCGTCCCAAAGGCGGGCGGCCGTTTGTTTTTACTGTTTTCAACTCAGAATCCGTATTTTTATTTTTATTATTTCAACCGCAGCTCTTCAAAGCTCAGTCTGAACAAAAGGTATCATTTTTGGGAGCGGCTTTTACTACCACTACCCCCTCCCCTCCCCCCTCCCCCCCCCCCCCCCACCCCACCCTCTTTCCACTCATAGACCCCCCTTGTGCTATAGCTCCGGCTCAAGATGCTAGAATGTCGATTTTTTCCTCATTCTACCAGACATGCATCGTCAAATTTCAGATAAAAACCTTCAAAATAAGCCTGCTCTCCACATACCCCCACAAAACAACAACATATTGTTTAGTAACAAGCTAACTACAGCCTCAAATTACATCCTGGCAAATATTCAATACAATAACGACGCTTTTTGTAAATTTTATCCTAATCATATTTTACATTGAGCAAAATGTAACAGTTTAAGCCCAACCAGTGGTCAGATTTTTATCAGTAAAATAAATTTTTGAAGCATCAAAATTTGTGACCATAAATAGATTGAATTTATCAAATCCATAGAAATTCAGTAACTATGTGGGAAATTTTTCTTCTTATTCAGACAAAATAGCCATTCGCGAAACCCCTTCAGACGTAATCATCTGTCTAACCATCTAATATTTATTGATTTGGTAAGACGATAAAATACTCTCAAATCAGTCCGAGTTCATTTCCCTTTGAGCGGCTTTCAAAAGCTATTACCAGTTTATAAATTAATTATAATTCGATATAAAGTTCAGTACTTTCTTCTTTGCATAGACGTGTAAATAATATTCTTTTTCAGGCGGCTACTCAAGAATCGATTTATTTTATGGAAAAATACGGAAAACATTATCTACCTAATCGATGACAAACTCGCCACATTAACTGCCCGGACACATCTTCTAGAAACTTCTAGAATATTCAACCATATGGCAATGTTCTCGAATAATCCCGATCAGTATTGAATATTCTCATGGCAAACGCAGCGACAACAGCTCCAGTTCCAAATTTGCCCGGAACCCGATCGTCCAGCGGGCTCAAATATTACCCAGAGGGTGGCTGGGGTTGGATTGTTGTAATATCTGTGTTTATTACTCAAGTTATAACACTCGGGCTTCATCTTAGCTTCGGAGTGACGTTTTACGTGTTTCAAATAGTCAATTACGCTGACCGCAACTTAACAGGTAAAGTTGTTTTTCTGTCTTTCCGATCATTTTCAGATTTCATTTCATTTTTTGAAATCATCTTAGATGAGAAAATCCTGACTTGAAACCTTTAAATGATCGAAATAATTTCTGTCTCCGCAAATTTACTCATATTTACGACTTAATAGATCAATCTTTTAAAAAAATCTAATGAATTTTTTAAAATCACGCAATTGTTTCCTTTTCCCGTGATAGAATACTATCTTCTATAGTCGAGAAATTGTCACTTGTAAACGTTAAGAAATTCGTAGGACTGTTTGTTTTACTTTGACAAAAATGACAAGAGTCCTTACGTTTTTCCTTTGGCATCTTTACTATTGATGGTTTTCAAATCAACGGAAATTTCCACTTTAGAACGTATCAAGTTGTTGGTCTGTTCAAAAGTAAATCGCCGTCGAAAAATTTGGCTTTCAAACGTCAAAAATGAACGTTATGTTTGGTTTCCAAATGTCGAAAAATTTGGTTTGTTTGTTTTTCAGATAAAATAAATTTTCTGTATGTCAGGTTTGAAACTAGGGATGCTGTCCATTTAAACAATAGGGTCTAAAATTTCAGCAAAATTTTTAAACGTTTGTAAAACCTTTTCCCATTGCAATTAACAATACGCTTACACCCAGTAGTTACGGTGTTAACGTTGGAGTAATGATAGAGAATGGCAAAGCCGGAATGTCAAATCCTTAAAATAGGCAAGTTTGATCAAATAAAAAAAGAAGATTTATACAGAAAAAAAGGGAAAGCCAAACAATTTGACTTTGACGACTTTCGCATTGCACTCTATTATCTTAATTACGGAAACAAACTTAAAAAAAACTGAATTTCACCTTATTTCCACTCCATCACGTATCATTTCTAACGGTATCATTATAATTAGTTAGGTAATATGATAATATTCTTAGTTTAATAAAAGAGCGCAGTTTTTTGTCCCTTTTTTAATTTTTTGCTTAAAAAAATCAGACAGCAATCACCAAAATGAAAATATAAACCAGCATCTATTTTTTTTGGGTTGTTGCCTTATAAAAAGATAATAATTCCATCAAGGAGGCTCAGTAATGTGTGTTCACATATAATGTTTCCTCTGCGGTCATTCACATTTTGAAGAAATTACCTACCAAATGAGGAAGAGATAGGAAACGTTCAAAAATTCAAATACTGTTCGAAAACAGATCGTGTATAAGTTTAAGAATTAGCAAAATTTTAAACCCTAAATATATATAATAATGGATAAGCGTACCGTTGAGACATGCCATCAAGGAAACCACTAGACAAGACAAACATTAAAATAAAACAATAAAAACATTAATAAAAATGGTTAAAACTTAATATATTAAATTAGTATCATAAGCAGTTGTTTTCAACGGGCAGTGTGAAATGACAACAAAAGATCCACAATTATTGACGAGTATCAATAAGTTGGAAATTTTCATATGAAAACTCAATGTCAAAGTAAAAAGGGAACGATAGAAATAAAAACAAGTAGAGATAGATAAAAACGAGTATCAATAGGTTAAAAATTTTCATATGAAAACTCAATGTCAAGGTGATAAAAGGAAGGATAGAAATAAAAACAAGTAGAGATAGTCCAAAAAGGAACCACAAATAAAGCCAAATGTCCAAAAATCGTGAAAATTTTTATGAAAACTCGTAGATTGGAAAAGATAAGACCAATGGTTGAAAAGTTGAGTTTTGTTTCTCACGAAAACCCATGAGACCTGTTTGTAACAATTTTAATTTAAAATTTGAAAAAAATTTAAAGAGCTGGAAAAATCAATAATTTATTTTTTTATTCAAATAATGAAATTCAATGCATAAGAGTAAGTAGTTAAAACAAAAACGTACAGATAATTTTTTTTCACTAGGAAAAACGAGCAGCCATTAGAAGAACTTAGCTACGAAATCAGGTGAGAAAGAAACAAAAGATCAAAAATTCAAAATAAATATTCGAAAAAAATGTATTCATATGAGCCATTAAGCATCAACTGAAAACTTTAGATTTCAACTGAAAACTGAAAACTGAAATTTACCAGTAATCCTGTGAAAAAAGATTTGTTCGTACTTGGGATGAAAAAACAGCGAGTTTTTAAAATAAGGACAAGGCCAAAATGGAATCCTAATCATTTTTGTTTGTAAAAATCAAGTCCCTTAAAATTTTTAGTTGTTCCAAAAAGTTTTTGTACAGATAATTCAGCAAAACTGAGTCTTAATATATCAAAAAACGATGCTTTTGAATTAAACTTAATTAGAAAAATTGTTAGTTTCAGAACACTTTCCTAGGAACTGCAGGTAAAATAGCTCCCACATTGGTAAGCGAAGTTGGTGATGACAATTTTTGTTTTCAGTAAAATCGGACAAAGTTGGCTACGGGGGCATGGCTTTGTTTTTCATGAAAAAAAGAAATATTAAAATATTAAAAGATTTGGCCCAATTTTTAGTCAAAAAGAATCGGCTCAAACAATACAGAAATTCTGCTCTATATCTAAAGATAAAACCAATAAATAAAAATTTTATAGTGTTTTTAGCAAAATTAATCAAAATTATATCCAAAATTACATGGAATGTGAATAAATTTGGTTACTGTTCACTAAGCTTTCAAACCCCAATGCTCGTTGGAAAAAGCACAATTCAAATTTTATTAAACAGGATGTTCTACTTAAGACAGATTTTCTAATGACATCACTCACAACTCTGTACGATGAATATATCGTTCGGTTAATATTGGCCGCTAACAAAAAATTCAGTTGAGCATATGGTTGTTTCCCCATACTAAGGTGCGTTGGGAACATTTCTTAAAAATAGTTAACTGTTTTAAAAGCAGCAATTTTTTTCCTCCACCGTAGCCCTTTCCAATGCTCTCAAAACCGAATTTCAAAACCGAATACTATAATGATTTCTAACAATTATCACCCGAGATTTCTGTCGCTTGAGACCGGAATACTGAACAAACCAACTGAACTAAAGATCCGTAACGTTTGACGGAAGTACAGAAGATTTCTTGTTAATTTTTTTGTCCTTTTTGTATTTTTTAAATCGGTTTTCTGTACTGTTGTGTTATTGAGTTTTTGACTTGCAAATTGTAACACCCATTACTACCTATTACTGTGCGATAATATCATTATCAATGCAAAACTTGCATCAGTTTGTTCTTTCAACTTGCATCAGTTTGTTCTATGTGAATAAAAAATTATTCACGGGGAAAAAGAAACAGTTTGAAAAAATCAACATGAATACATATTCTTTGAATGCTGTATTCGTTTAGATTCCTCTCATCTCTTCTCGCCCGTTTTAGCATGGTCAGGCTCTTTCTCCTTCGGTCTATGCCACCTCTTATCTCCAGTTATCCTCTGTTTGACCTTCAAATTCGGTCCCAGAAAGGTCGCTCTATTCTCCTCTCTATCAACATTCGCATCATTACTCCTCTGCAGTTTTACAACTTCCACGCTTCTTTTTGTCTTATGTTATGGGCTGCTGTTCGGAGTGGCCTCTTCTATGTGTTTGGTGACGTCATTTATTATTCTGTGTCAGTATTTCTCGAAGAAACGGATCCGAGTGATTGCGATTGTACATAGTGGTGCTGGATTTGGATCTGCTTTATTGGCCCCGCTACTCTTCGAATGTGCAAGGTTCGATTTAGTCCTTTTTTAAAGATTAGTTTTCTGCTTTTTCTTCACCTATGTAATATTAAAAAAAGAATTAATAAGATCTAAAAAATTGTTTCACCGTTTTCAAATTTTAAAGAAAAAAAACCCGTTGACCATATAGTTCCTCCTGCCGCCTTATGTGGTCGGAACCAAAAAATAAAACCACAAGTTGATATTCTGTTTGTTACGACTCGTAGATGAGTTAGAGCGATCTAAATTTTTAAAAACTACCGAGTCGTTCTAAAGCAGGATGTAAAAAATAGTGCAATACGTGTTAAAATCATGATTGTCTTTTATTGCTGAACGAAAAAGAAGAGCAAAGAGAAGAGACAGTAGTCGTTTTGTTCAAGCTGGTCTACAACAGACAGCGTGGAAAAATTTTTCTGATCATATGAGGCCTTCTCTAAGCTGTTTTTCACATTAAACGCTAAATTATTGGCCAAGGGGTTTTTCTTAGTTATAATTATCTACTACATGTACGTTGGGAAGCATTATTCACCATCTGAAGGAAATATTCGAGTTTTAGATGCAATTTTGAGCTATTTGATTCTTCACTTCGCAGTTTTAAACTTTTTTGAGCAATTTCCGCATCCTTTGTCAAACTCTTAGTGCTATCGAGGAGTTGATGTTCTATACTCTTAACTAGTTGGTCAATGTTCCGGTTTCCAGACTTTTTGGTAATCATTTTTATTTGTTTTTTTTTTAGTGTAAATTAATTTTTGATGTTTTGTGCCTATTTTACTGCTTTTGACCTTTTCAGAGAATTTTTCTGGTCCAATCTCTGATTTGGAGTTGTTGTTTAGGTTTGACTGCTAAAAAGGGACATTTTATGGTATGCAGTTATCATTGAAATGAATGAATAAATGATAGAAATTAAAAATATTTTCCAGGATTTTTGTTTTTTTTTGTAAAAATTGTTGATTAGCTCGTCTCTGTCGTACATTAGAAAAGTCATTGATCGAAACGAAATAATTAAAAAATTACAATGTTATAACGGAGAAGTAGCATTTTAGTTTTTTGTTGAATATTTATTTTTTGATTTTATTCTTCTTCCTTTCCTTGACTCGTTTTTTCTAATTGTACCGTTTTTTAAAATATTTTGAAATGATTAGTTTCATTAAGTAGGAGATCCTTTTTTAGTGAGTAGTTGGTGAGTTTTTAATGATTATCTACTTGTACTGGGATCCAGAGTCAATTGCTTGTTGCTTGTTTTTTAATTGCAGACATCCTGTACTTTTATTTCGAGTTCAATATTTTTTTGGTTAACAAGAAATTCCAAAATTGTTTTGAAACAAGACGTCTAGAAAGAAATTTTAACTAAAGTTTGAACTCTTTGCAAGAATCCAAAAAATTTGAGGGATCTGAGCAACTTTAATAAGCGAATTTGTCCGGCCGATCAACAACCGAAAGTTGAAACAATGTCTTTTGATAGGTCAATTTGATGAAACAAAAATTTTCAACAGTCTAGATGCCATCTTAGCTGTTCACATTTTGTTCAAAAAATAAAATTTGGAAGCGTTAAATTGAATTAAATTTTGCCGTTTATTCCGCAATTAAAGAAAAGCTAACATTTCTGTTGAAAATATAGCTACTCATATACATCGATGCAGCGAAGTCAACTGACATCACTAAATAGTGCTTCATAACAATAAATCTTAACCTTAAAAACATTTCTGCTATATGATGAGCCTTAGAATGTTCTTAATTTTAGGATAGTTTTTGAGGAATTTTTCTTGCTGAACAGACCCATGCGAAGACCATGTTTTACTCATTATCCGGCATTTTCTTCATCATGATAAGTTTGGTTCTCTTCTGAGTCGAAACGGGGTTGTAAGGCAGACACTGGTTGGACTCCTTTTACGGCCTTAGGGGGTATAGAGCTAGGGCTACTTATTTCTGCGCGCGATCTGGATTTGCATAAATTTATCTGACTAACCGACTCCGGAAAACACTGACGGTAAGCTTCAATTATAATCGTGGTAGTATATAGCACCAGAGTCAATGGTATTCACACAGTGGATCTATCTAACAGACTGACAGGAATAAAGTGTGCATGCTTTATTTAAAAGAGAATAGAGTCTTCTAAGTCAGTGATTGGTGGAAAATATTGGAGAATACACATTCTGTATTTTCGTCTGCAGAAGTCGATTTGTTCAAATCAAGGTCGGTTAACACATTGTTGACCAATTTAGTTATAGCTCAGTAATTTTTGACTTCGTTCAATCTAAAATTAAAGTTATTAGAGTTTTCACCGCCTGATGCGCAATAGAATTATTGCAATTATTTTGATAGAATCACGACATACGTTGTTTCTTAAGGTACTCTGGCTGGTTCCTGGCCCTCTTAGTACCCAGCCTCTTGTCACTCCTTTTAATACCCCTGGCATGCGCCTTCCGCCCTGTAGAGATGTACTACCCCGGCAGACTGAAGCCACAGGGACCCAGAGTGAGTGCCAAACTGCTGGACACTGTGCCTCCCGTGAACCCAATGGGCATAAAGGCGTTCCAGTTGTGGCTTCTGGTCACTTTCTTCTCATCACTTGGCTTCTACATCCCAATCAGTTTACTTGTTAGTTTGTAATTGACGCTATTTTTCTAGGTGGCGATCAAGCAAGCCGATAGGCAAGCAAGCCGAATTTTGAAAATGAGGTCAAGTAAGCCGAAAAATTTTCGGATACCCCTCGAATTTTAAGTTGCCCCTGGCGGGCCGGTAGATGTCTAAAAATTGACGCATTTTTGTTTCTTTGGTGCATTGGAATACATTATGCACTAATACTACGCGCAGTATTGATTGTAACGGCTGACAATGTAATATTTCTGATAGATTACATAACTATTACATAACTTTCGGCTTGCTTTTCTGTCGGCTTGCTTGCCTATCGGCTTACTTTGCATTCGCCATTTTTCTATTTTTTCCTCAAAAGCAATATTTCGGAAACTGTATTTTCTAGAAAATAATTTCTTCGAAGTTCTTTTAAGACTCTACTGGTAGTTATAATTGACGTTTTTAAAGCCCCGACTTGAAATTGACAACTTTATAGCCGCGGCTTTATTCAAGTAATTCAGGTAATTAGCGCGGGGCAGATGAAAGGCAGTCGGCAAATAGTTCTGGCCCGATAAGTGGCAGGCGGTAATTAACACGGGTCAGACAAAAGGCAGTACGCGATAAGAGCTGACTAATTTCATGCGCAGACGGTGAGTGTTAAAACAATTAAAACACAGACTGTAAATTGCAAAAAGTGACATGAACAGCCAACTGCTCATGCAAAAAAACATAATGAAATTTTTATGATTCAGTACTGATTTGAACTGAGGCAAACCTCCGGGGATTTAAACTTCTCCACAACGTTTATTTTCAGAATTTTTACCTGATGTTTTCAAAAAATGCGGTTGCCTAACAATCAATGTGCTAATAGAACATCATATGACCATACCATTGGCCGTTTATTGTTTGAAAAAGCATACGCTGAAATTTGTTCGAGTTGAAAGGTAATAGGGAAGCAAGCATTTGCTTCGCGTATTTATAAACTCTAAAACTTCATCTTTATTTTATTCGTTTTATTTGAAGAGAGAGGAACAAAAATAAATAAAAGGCTGATTTCATTGACCTGCGTTAACAAAAGTCTTTTTTATACCGTACTTTTATTTGTAACCGTGAAATTTTATACTGTAATGATTTCACGCTATAATTGCTTCACATGTCAATGAACTTATATTCGGCATATCGGTGGGAATTTTAATATGTATTTTTTGGTGTGATCAGTTCTCATAAATCATCACTTTTTTGGGTCAGAGAAGTTATTAATGGGGCTAAAATAGGGCACAAGCGTTGAAATAACCAATTTGATCAGTTTTTTTTTCTAAACCTGCTGCTGAATAGAAAACATTTCATATACATAGCAGGAATAAAAATCATTTCATTTTATACCCTCCCCTTTCAGCCCACGTGAACACTAAAATCCAAAACCGGATGTTAGGGGCTCATTATATAGTGTAATATTTGATTCAATTCCATTCTCATTTCAACTCCTATATTATCATTTGCCTCCTTCTTGACCTAATTTGATTTTTTTTTCATTTCATGCTGAAATAGTAACAATCATTCTTGTAAAGATTCGCCGTTTTAATCTATCGTGAAAACAACAATCATGCGAATAATGAGCCTTTCTGTTGGTAAAAACACAAAATATAAAGCGTCAGGCTGTTATTATTTTCATGTGATTAAAATTGGTTATTAGAACAAACAAATAAAGATATTAAGGTCATTTTCTCTAGTTATCAAGGATGCTGAAAAGATGAGATCTCAAATATGAACTATCTTAAATTGGGTTTTGGGGAACAGACCAAAAAATCCTTCATAAAGCGAGGCTAAATCTGTTTATACGATCGATAATCTGGCCTAATCTAAGAGATATTTGCCATTCATGTGAAAGACGCCCGGGGCCTCCCATTGTTTTGAAGAGAGAGGAAAAAATGGGACAAATTAGGTCACACTGTGTTCACCACATCCACTAGATTGTGTTCAGTCTTTTTTGACTGCAGTAGGAAGTTGAGCGCCTTTCCTTTACTCTAATTCACTGCGCTGTTTGAGGTCATTTTTGTACTTTTTTTATGATTTGAAGAAGGGTTCCGCAATTCGGTATCACTTTTCGAAAGAACGAGGATGTCTTCTATTTCTGAAATAGAATTGGAACCAAAACAGGCGCTCAAAATTGGTCAATTGAAGTTTGCATTTGTCAAATCATGAAATGACGGAAAAGAAGCTTCCGCCTGCTTTCTCTTCAAATTTTTAAATAATTTTAAAATAATTTTCAATAGACGCTAAAACATAATGATGTGCAAAGATTAAGATAGGTTAGCCTAATTTACTGTGCCTTAAAGCTAGCTTAACATAGCTTGACAATAAGCACTGTTTGTTCAATGAAAACTTTGTAAGAAATTTGAAAAACTGAGGACCGAGAAAACAAGAGAATGTATTATAAGAGATATTAATAACCGAGAGCTTATGACCACTTGGTGTGATGGTGGGTATCAGAATGTTAACAACTTATGATTGAAATTTTGAATGCGGATATAAAAGAAAACAAGGATGCTCGGTAATGTGCGTTCGCACATAAAGTTCGGACCCCGCTCATCCCAATTTTTGGCATAAATGTCTACCAATTGAACAACCGATAGTATTTCAGTTTTTTTTTCAAGTAATTTTCAAAAACAATGTACGAACAAAAAGATCGCCTCCAACGCATATGACTCAGTGGAGTAAAAAAAAAGGATGAACAACAAAATCAAACAAAAACAACAAGCACTAATTACATCCAAAATTTATGTCGGCTTTTTTTTAATTATTAGCAAGGTCAAAATAGCGTCAGAAAAAACAGAGAATAAAAAAAATTAACCTGTACTTCACTAGAATAAAATGGGACCACTCCATAATAAGGCTTGGTAACAATTAGACAAAAACGAACAAAAAGAAAGATTTAAAAAAAATTAGCTTAAATTTTAAAAGAAAAATAATTTCAGAGCAATGAAAACCATTAGATAGCAATTGAAAACATCCACTATGTTTATGATCACATACGTTTTTACAGGAGGGCACTAGGACCTGTAGTTATTCGTTTTTTATTAGGTTACAAAAAGAACAACAAATCGAGACAACAAGCAAAACTTCAATCAAAACTTGCGAGAAAACACTTCCGAAGACGTAATGCCAACCCTGCCCCTCAAAATATGTTCAAATGAGCCTTCAAATGTCAATAATGTGGATGTGGATGTGGCATGTGACCTCTCATTAGTGAGAATAGGTAACAAGTAGACAAACAAGGGGAAAAATGCAAAATTCAGTTAGACTTTCGAAATTTTCGAAAATAATTATCTCAAAGTCATGAAGGAAGCCATTAGACCACAATTGCAAACATTCAACATGCTTTTGATTACAAACAATTCTATAGGAAAGCTTTTAGACTGGCTTTATTCTGTTTTGAATGCAGTTACAAAAAGAACAACAAACAGAGACAACAAACAAAAATTCAAATAAAAATTGCGAGAAAACGCTTCCGAAGCTGTAAACCTATATTTTGCCCCTGAAAATCTTATTAATTGAGCTTTTTTGAGTTCCAATAATACAGTATTCAACCTATCGTTTTTGATAATAGGTAACCATTGGAAAAAACAGAGAATAAACGGGCAAAAATAAGTAAAAATTTTGTACTTTTCGAAAAGAATTATTTTCAAAGTCATGAAAGCCAGCAGCTAAAAATTGAATTGATTGAATACGTTCTTCTATTTTCGTAAAAAAGCTCGATGCCTGTAATTATTGTGAATTTGTCTCACCTTTAAAAAGAGAAGATCAAATATAGAAAAAATCAAAAATTACTTTACACTTTTTTTGCGAAAAGCCCGTGTTGTAGCCAGTAAATTCATCACGAATTCTTTCAAAAAGTTAGATTTCCTACACTTGCACTCTTGAAAACACTAATGTCACATGGAACCTGTAATTAAGAAGACTAGGTAATGTATACAAAAAAGACTTAAAATGAAAATTTAAAAATGTTTTTTCTTTGTGAAAACAATTGTTTTCTAAGTCATGAAGCCATCAGCCATCTACAAAAATTAGTGAACAGAAGATGAAGAAGAAACATTTTTTCTTTGCTGACACTAAGCAACAAGTTGACCGAATTAAAAGAAAAATTGCGGCAACTTTCATTAAGCCATTTTTATTCAAAAAACAAACGTTTTTAAAAGTCAAAACAACCACAACTTTTCCATTAAAAAACAAGATAAATTATTTGGAATTTTGGAAATGCTTAGAAAGCCAACTAAACCTATCAACAGAAAGCTTTAATTTGAATCGTTCTCTTCTTTAAGTAAAATAAAAAAATTGATTTCTTTAAAAAGACCGACTGATTACAATCCGAATTGTTTTTCGATTGTAACAGTCCAAGGTTTCATCAAAACCAGCCTTGCTATTGCTGTTTGTCCATTAGGAACACTCAATTGTTTCGAATGTAATAGATCTTGTTAATTTGTTAGTTAAAAGATCAAAATTAGTTGCTGCGTTTTTGATTATCATAGAGTAAAGGTATGAAAAAAAACAGCAAAATTTTAATTCCAGACTACTGTCAATAGAAGTAGAAGTAGAGCTGGCTCTTTTTCGAATTAGCAAGGACTTTGTCAGATGTTTTTTTGTTGTGTACTTCCATCAAATTGAATCAAATTGGTCTAAAGGAGCTTCGGGCAGTTCTTGTTGAAGAAAAGCTGAAATTTGAAATTTTTAGCCAAAATTTTAGCCAAAAAATTTAATAAAGACAGTCAACAAAATTTTGTTGGCTCTCAAGGAAAATCAACAGTATTGTTGTTAACAATTTTCACATATTTTTTTTAACAAAATTTTAGGCAAAAATTCCTGAAAAGGTGAACAAAAATCGGTCTAATATTCACAAATTGTTGTAATATTCACAAAATTTTAAAGCACGATAACTCGCGCTAGAATATAAAATTCATAAAAAATCTTTTGAATTCCATATTCTGCGCTAGACGAGTTTACTAATGATACCACTCACAACTTTCTACGATGAATAAATCGTTCGGCCAAAATTTTCAGAACAAAAAAAACCCATTTGAGTATATAGTTCCTCCCTCCCACTAAAAGTGGGGGTCGGAACAATAATTCACCTTTTTACGGGAAACTTTTTACATAGTTTTCACTGAATGCAATATTAGATGCTGATAGATGGAATAAATTAAAATGATATGTCGTTACGGACTGCGAAAAAAGGATTTAATAATAATAATTTTTATTTGATATCATCTAGAGAAATAAATTTCAAAAAGTTTATAAAATATAAATGCAAAATTGAAATGCTATGCTTTTTTTAAGGTGATGTGTGCTTGGAAGGCAGTGCTGTTCCATCACTCAATTGTCATATAGTCCTACATTATTTTTTGACCAATAAGAGCCTAAGTTTGCTGTTTTAAATATTTTCCGACCAATATTGTTAATTTGTTTTAATAATTGGTTTTATTTTAATTGTTAAAGCCTATTAAGGACAGAGTAAAAACATTTTGCCTTCGTTCTTTCCGGTGGCAGAGTTTGCGCGCCGAATTCATTTCGCAAAAGAATTCAGCCTTTTTGTCTTTTTCCGACGTTTTTTAAAGCAATGTCTCTTGATAGCTATTACTCTTAACTATGGTTTTAAAACTGAATCTTCACTCATGCAGTGTCAAGTTATGGCATGGAATGGAATCTAAAAAGGGTGTTTAATAAAAGAAAACGTTTCAATAATTATTGATTGATCTTTTTTGAAAATTTTTAACCTTTGACAGTATTTTAGAATTCGTATTCATTTTTGCAAATGACCAAACATCCAACAAAACCAAAATAAAATCCAAGATTTCTTCTTGGATGATGTTTAACTTAGACAATTAACAAGAAACACTTTGAGGAAGAAAACCAAAGTATGTAGTATTGTGTTTTTATTGTTCTACTCCGTGATTATGTGAACGACGTTTATCAGTCATTTTTGCTATTGGAGCAAGCTGGCTATTCTAATTTGAGTATTTTTTTTATCCAAATGAATAACGATGAAAAGTTAAACTCTCGAAATTGAAACACGTCTCGTTTTTTAAATATAAACAGCATTATTTTTTTTCGTTTTCGTTTTTTAAAGACTTTTTGGACAATTTTCATATATTGATATTTTAATACACATAATTGCTGTCTTTTAATGGTTTGGACATTCTTCAGAAAAATTAGAAGAGGGACAAGTATATTCTTAGAATTTAAAAAAAAACACCAGGAATTAGTAAACATCATTAATTTTCGGATTAATTTTTTCGTTACTTTTCCTCATTAATAGATAAGTTTTATGTACTAGCTACCGTTGTACACTTATGCACTTTCTTCTCGTCAAAGTAAAAATTTTTACGAGAAATTTACAGGAAGACGATTTAGAAATAGGGGCTTCTAAGGATAGAGAAGGTTTTATCCTACAATATCCTATTGGTATTTTTTACCGTGACCATCCAATTCTGTTGCTTCTTACTAAAAAGTGTGTAAAGTTTTTGAGTCCTTTTCCTCCTTCGATCTAGTCGATTGCTATTTTGAAACCATAATAAATCCCTGCATTAATTATTCAAGTAAGCAATTTCTTGTTGTGCTGCTGTTTTGGTGATGTCGTTAACCGAAAATCTAGTAATATCTTAGTAAAAATCCGGGTGATAATTTTTGTTATTTTTCAGTAATATTTTCTCTGATTTTGTCATAGTTTTTAACAATAATGCGGAATTGAGAGATTATCTTCAAGCTCCTATTAAAGTGCCTCCTGATTCAAGCTGATATTAGGTGTGTCATCAAAACCACAAGAAGTTGTATAAAAATACTTCTAAAATTTGTTAACAACTGATTGTTTGTTCAACATTAAAAAAAAACCATCATTGAAAACAATCAATTTTTTCTGTTATTTTAGTTAAGCTGCATTTCTCAGATTATTTTAGTTGAATTAGTACTATTAGTGGTATCCGAATAGTGATTAAATTTATTATGGTTGCTCAAGAATTTCTCAAAATTTGTAACTCGTATTAATGTCATGTCAAACTGTTTTCCTCCAGAATTGAGTTTTTGGTGAGCGGTACAAGCTCTAAGAACCTGTGCTTTTTTACTTATAATGTTGTTGAAATCTTTCTATTTTCTTATGTTTAACTTAGAAAAATTTAACACATCTATCTTAATTAAAACGAAATTTAACATATCATATTAAAAAAATACTTAAACAGGACCCTTGTCGATAATTATTGCAAAAATATGTAAGTTAAGTTGTATTTTGCAGTGAAGAAAAGTCAAATTTATGCAAGATCAACACCAAAATGATTGTGATCTTCCAAATTTGCTTCAATATCGTAATTTTTTTTTATTTTTCCACGTAAATGACTGTTAATTATGTATGACAACCGCTAAAACTCCGTAATGTTTGTTTCTTACCGCGCTTGCCGCTTATCTTGCATGTTTTGAAACTATTCAACGCAATTATTAATTAAAATTATTCAACGCGTGATATTTGAGACGTTTTTAGCACCTCGACCCAGGAAAATCCTTATCATGTGAAACCAATTAGTGTTGAAAAATTCATAAGCTGTCTTTTTATCTATGGTTGGTTGTGGACAGAATTTACTTGAGTTGGGAAAAGTTATCTGTTTTGTGTTAAGAACTTGATCACTTCCATAAAAACTGTGAGCCAGAATAGAGAACACTGGACAGCTTTGTTTTCTTTAAAAAATACAAAAATGTCCAAAAATTTTTTTCAATTTGTACCCGACCATTCATTTTGTTGTTATGTATACATTATAAAGCCGGATTTACCAATCTATATCAACAACAGACCGAATCCACATTTGCAGCCGTTTCCACAGTTTCTCTGGAAATGTCATACTCAATTGAACCTCTCTATGTTTTAGATAGACGTGTGTGTGAGCGCAGACAGCCTGTCGTCCAGTAACTCTGTCATAATGCTCGTCATCTTCGGCACCTTCTTCTCTTTCGGATGTGCTTTAGCTGCAGCCTACGCAGAGTTCGACACCGCCAAACAGGTATGCACTGTAACTACACGATAGTTCGGTTAACATCAAATCCAATTTCTAAAATTATTGACCGATCACTTTTGGAAGGAACGAAATTGTAGTTCAGTTCAGTGTCGATCTGTTCAGGCCTGTCCCGTCGATAATTTTTTTCACCGCTTTCACCGGCTGATTTATGTAATTTCACCGCATTCACCGCTTATCTTGCATATTTTTTGCGTTGAATGACGATGACCCGCGCCCCCCCGGGGGGGGGGGGGGGTGTTCTGTCAATGTTTCAAAGTTGGAAATTACCTGCTGCAACTTAGTTGAAATTAGTGGTAAAAATAACAGCTCATTTCACGGCATTTCGCTTGCAAAGTTTAATCTGAATTTGAGCCGTTTATCGAGCTATGTCAAACTAATTAACCAAGTTAATGAAATCGAATATAACTGACAAAAAATAAGAAGAAGGCTGCTTAACACTCAGTTTCAAACGGATAAAAGTTGGGTTTGTTCAGTTTATAAATGTGGAAACTCGTCAGTTGGTTTGGCTTCTTAAAAAAGACGATAAACTCTAAGCTTTCTTACTATAAATAGTGAAAAAAAACTGACAACAAACAGTCGGACTTTTTGTTTTCGGCCAAAAATTTGTTTATTGCGATTTTCTTTTCTTTAAGAATAAAACTTCATAAGTTATATAATTTATATAAATTTTTTTCAGCTTCTGCAACTGCGTACAGTTATCCAGCTTTCTCTCTTTCTCTCAACTGTGGCAGTGTCTTTTTTAATCCTCCCCAACCAGTCTCTCTTCTCCACAATCCTATTCGTCACTCTATTCGGAATATCTTCTGGAAACCACAGGTCAGTATATTGACTGCACTTCAAATAATACTTGGATTATGTATCATTTCTACGAATGCATAACATAGTATCACCGTACTAAAAAAATGAGCATAGAGAGTGTGAAATAAAAAAAATGTCATGCCGCGATGACACATCTCAGTGAAAAGGAACTTGGCGTATCTGGTAAGAACTTGACATGCTTGACAAAAAAACGGTTTCATGACAATTTACCCAATGCCATAACATCCAATTTGTTCCCGTCGATATTTGCGTTACATCATCCAGTTACAAAATAACAGTAGGATTACCAGCAAGTTTTATCATACATAAGCTGATAATTTTATCACGTATAGTTGTGATAGTTTTATATCAAGTCCCATGGGCCTCTGAGGAATGGCCAAATGAACTAGTCTTTCATAAAATTTGTTAAGAATACTTTGTTACATAATGAAATATCTGAGATATGATTAAGCTAAAACATCCCTTCTGGTAAATTTAGCAAAGTATTGGGTATCTTTTGGGTAATTCGTGTCATTTTGACACTGCCCTGAGTTTGGTGGCAGAGTAAATCAGGGCTGAATCAGTACAGAGACATTCTGTTCTTTAGGATGGCCAGTATTCTGGTCATCTCCCAATATACACGGGCCAGTTTTGACTTTTGAGTAAAATTTACTGCATGGAAAATAATATGCTCAGCTTAAATCCCGCCAATAAGTTTTGATTTATTTGCGATTCGAATTTCCGCGTGGGTACTTGTAAAATTTAATTTGAGTCGTAACGAATAAGCTAAATGGGCCTTGTGGTAATTGCCTGTAAACTAGCTTATAAATAAATAGTGGGTATACTACCATAGTAATTGCCAGTTGTAAGCTACAAAAATTTGACATTACTCTGCTCAGACTTAATTTTGGTGTATGGGTAATTTTCAGACAATACAGAGCAATTTTAGCCTGGGCTAATTCAATGAACTCAATATAATCAAAATGAAAAAAAAAACTGCACATAAAGAAAATTAAATTATTCTGGAGATGCCGTGTTTCAGAGCTGAATTAGGTTTCAACACTTGGAATATGCTGGTTCAGCGCTGAAATGCTCTGAGACTCAAGTCGGGGTGGATATTTTTGGCATTGGGTGTTTTATCTTGACACCATAAAATGTTAAGATGTGAAAGGACTACAAAATCTTTGCATGTATATCAAAAATTAAATTACTGATATCTTGATAGATCAAGTTACATTAAGAAAATTTTTTCACTTGTCTTGAAATTGTTTCATGTTTTATTTCACTAGCAAAACCGCTGTTTTTCAAATAAAAAATGCAGCTATATCCTAATGGAAAATTAGGAATCAATGGCAATCAAACTTTCACTTCATTTTGTGACCGAAAACTATTTTTTTAAGAACAAAAAAACTATTCCTCGGTGCTCAGAGAAATAGATTTTTTTAATCGAAAATTTGATCCTCCTAATAAAGGTAACGGTGGAAACCAGTGTTCCGCTACGACAATAAGGCAATTGTGGACCTATGTATTACGCTGCAAGGTGGATTTGTTTTTTTTTCGTTTTGAGCTTTTTTTTCTCAACTTTAATC
The DNA here is from genome assembly GCF_964194025.1 of Convolutriloba macropyga. Lineage (NCBI taxonomy): Eukaryota > Metazoa > Xenacoelomorpha > Acoela > Convolutidae > Convolutriloba > Convolutriloba macropyga. The sequence continues at coordinate 79,271,002 of NC_134468.1, read as the reverse complement.
AATTAATCTTAACCTCAAATTGTTGTTAGCTGTCTAAACCTCTGAAACGTTTCATGAAAGGGGCTTCAATTTTTTTTGAAATAATACTCCATAGTTATATACTAGACGTGTCGCACGCAGCTATGTTCTTATCAATTAAAAAAACTTTTTCAAGTTTTCTATACTGCAATTTAAAAAAACAAGTGCAAATTAACTTAAACTTGGTTCAATATATTAGAGCCCAAAGATCATTTGTTCCCATGAAAATGTTTTTAATGCCACCTCTTTCAACAATTAAAGCATTAATTTCAAAGCAGTCGCTTGGCTGCAATTTTTATGTTGATGATCTCAAGAGTCACTCTATTCGGAATATCTTCTGGGAACCACAGGTCACTCCGTATATTGACTGCACATCAAATAATACTTGGATTATGTATCATTTCTACGAATGCATAACATAGTATCACCGTACTAAAAAAATGAGCATAGAGAGTGTGAAATAAAAAAAATGTCATGCCGCGATGACACATCTCAGTGAAAAGGAACTTGGCGTATCTGGTAAGAACTTGACATGCTTGACAAAAAAACGGTTTCATGACAATTTACCCAATGCCATAACATCCAATTTGTTCCCGTCGATATTTGCGTTACATCATCCAGTTACAAAATAACAGTAGGATTACCAGCAAGTTTTATCATACATAAGCTGATAATTTTATCACGTATAGTTGTGATAGTTTTATATCAAGTCCCATGGGCCTCTGAGGAATGGCCAAATGAACTAGTCTTTCATAAAATTTGTTAAGAATACTTTGTTACATAATGAAATATCTGAGATATGATTAAGCTAAAACATCCCTTCTGGTAAATTTAGCAAAGTATTGGGTATCTTTTGGGTAATTCGTGTCATTTTGACACTGCCCTGAGTTTGGTGGCAGAGTAAATCAGGGCTGAATCAGTACAGAGACATTCTGTTCTTTAGGATGGCCAGTATTCTGGTCATCTCCCAATATACACGGGCCAGTTTTGACTTTTGAGTAAAATTTACTGCATGGAAAATAATATGCTCAGCTTAAATCCCGCCAATAAGTTTTGATTTATTTGCGATTCGAATTTCCGCGTGGGTACTTGTAAAATTTAATTTGAGTCGTAACGAATAAGCTAAATGGGCCTTGTGGTAATTGCCTGTAAACTAGCTTATAAATAAATAGTGGGTATACTACCATAGTAATTGCCAGTTGTAAGCTACAAAAATTTGACATTACTCTGCTCAGACTTAATTTTGGTGTATGGGTAATTTTCAGACAATACAGAGCAATTTTAGCCTGGGCTAATTCAATGAACTCAATATAATCAAAATGAAAAAAAAACTGCACATAAAGAAAATTAAATTATTCTGGAGATGCCGTGTTTCAGAGCTGAATTAGGTTTCAACACTTGGAATATGCTGGTTCAGCGCTGAAATGCTCTGAGACTCAAGTCGGGGTGGATATTTTTGGCATTGGGTGTTTTATCTTGACACCATAAAATGTTAAGATGTGAAAGGACTACAAAATCTTTGCATGTATATCAAAAATTAAATTACTGATATCTTGATAGATCAAGTTACATTAAGAAAATTTTTTCACTTGTCTTGAAATTGTTTCATGTTTTATTTCACTAGCAAAACCGCTGTTTTTCAAATAAAAAATGCAGCTATATCCTAATGGAAAATTAGGAATCAATGGCAATCAAACTTTCACTTCATTTTGTGACCGAAAACTATTTTTTTAAGAACAAAAAAATTATTCCTCGGTGCTCAGAGAAATAGATTTTTTTAATCGAAAATTTGATCCTCCTAATAATGGTAACGGTGGAAACCAGTGTTCCGCAACGACAATAAGGCAATTGTGGACCTATGTATTACGCTGCAAGGTGGATTTGTTTTTTTTTCGTTTTGAGCTTTTTTTTCTCAACTTTAATCAATTAATCTTAACCTCAAATTGTTGTTAGCTGTATAAACCTCTGAAACGTTTCATGAAAGGGGCTTCAATTTGTTTTGAAATAATACTCCATAGTTATATACTAGACGTGTCGCACGCAGCTATGTTCTTATCAATTAAAAAAACTTTTTCAAGTTTTCTATACTGCAATTTAAAAAAACAAGAGCAAATTAACTTAAACTTGGTTCAATATATTAGAGCCCAAAGATCATTTGTTCCCATGAAAATATTTTTAATGCCACCTCTTTCAACAATTAAAGCATTAATTTCAAAGCAGTCGCTTGGCTGCAATTTTTATGTTGATGATCTCAAGGGTTTCGGAAATCTCTTGTAGACGAAGACGAAATTTTTTCAAGAAACTTTTCATTTTGATTCACCATGTTGATTCTATTAATTCGTTTTACCCTGGAATTTTTATACTCTTTACTTCCCTGGAGTTGAGTAAATGGCTTTATACTATTTACGAGTTTTTGCAGGTGTGGTTTTGATAAAAAGTTTATTTCTGAATCACCGAAAAACAGAAGTTAAAAAATTACCAAGAAATCAATGGACAGATGGATCAAATATGTTTCGGCCCCCATTGTATTTACGTCCGCCAGTTACAAATGAATGTTAATATGCCAGGGGCGTAGAAGTAATAGTTAAGTGACTCTGCTTGAATTCACTGAGAATTTCTGGTGTTTATCGAGAACCACGAAGCGGTTCGAGATATTAAGTCAGAATTTCGGAGTGACTTCTATATAGTCACTTAAACATGCTTAAAACACGAAACGCGCACGTTTTAAAATTACGGAAGTTAACTTCTGGCTAAGTAGCAATTTCTGGCATTATAACTTCCGGCGCTGCAGACTTTAGGCATTTTAAAATGTGCACATCGGTGTTTTAAGTTATGTGCCCACTGAGCTTCAGGCCGTAGCAAAGTAGATGTAGAATTAATCTCAAAGAAATGATATGATTGGAGCCATATTAATCTGATCGCGCATTAATGGACGATGGCAATAAATATTTTGTTTTGTAATTGTTACCATAAGACAACCAGTTACTTATATTGTTTAACTTTTTTATTAGAACAAAGATATAATTCTTTTGCCGTATAGAGATTATTTTTGTATCAGCAAAAAATAGGGAATTATTCTTGTTTTTCAAAACGAATTAAAAACAGGGTTTTGATGGGCTTTGTTAGTTTTGCGATATTCTTTCCAGGATTGAACCAGTTAGCAGAATTTAAAAAACAGGAAACAATTTTGTATTCACAGATCTGTGTCATTTTTTCAAGTGACATTGGTATTTTATAATTGATAAATTAAGTCATCAATCTCGCAATTCAGCATCCTGTTTCCCTGACTGTCCATTGCTATTAGGCATTACTTAAACTGCCCAACAATAATGTCTATTATAGGAGAGTCGACGCAAATTTTAGTATCGATGAATAGTTTTGTTCGTAGAGCAGCTAAGTTAACAAATGCAGAAATGCTTACCATTGTAATTGAAACACTGTCCACTACAGTTTTCGACAATTGTTATAATAATAATTGTGGTTCCTGCGTAATCGCAGCGGATCAGCGTTAGGCCACAGCGGCCTGTTCTCAGCTGTCTTTTTTCTTATTATTCGCCTTATTCCAGACTGATCTTTTTATGAGTAGCATCGCTCTTTTTTGGTGACTAAAGCCGATTTTTTTTGCGTCTGAAACTTTCACGTGGTACTTCTTCCTCTCACTAACAGCATTTGCGCGCGTGACGTCATTTCTCACTCGCTTTAGCAAAACTTTTTAGTTTAATTGCGTGATTAGATTTTGATCATACGTGACTTACCTCACTCAATAAAATGACTTTTGCACTTTAAAACTTAAGTTTAATTTGAATTTGTTTAAGGTCAAAGAAACTCATTTGTGCAGTAAAGGTCCCTAATAAGAGGCTTCTCAGAAATGAAATTTAATAAGCTTTATTAATTTATCGCTGAATGTTTTTTACCTAGTTTTTTTGAGCGGCGTTTTTTTTTCAATTTAGATCTGTATCTGTTTCTATCTCTATTATATGGCACGCAGGTCTATTCTTCCGCAGCTATTCCGGCAATCTGCTGGATATGTTCTAATTATTCGCCTTATTTCAGACTGATCTTTTTATGAGTAGCATCGCTCTTTTTTGGTGACTATTGCCGATTTTTTTGCGTCTGAAACTTTCACGTGGTACCATCATTGCAGCCCACATTGATCATACTATGGTCAACCTGAAGCTATGGTTATGTAACAGCTCATCCTCACACAGACAGCTTCACGGAGGCAGGGGATTGAACTCTCGATCATTGGCGTGTGAAGCACACACCTTACTTCTCGGCTATCACGCCACGTTATCGATCGTTTCACTGGGACTGCGACCTCGTTTCAATCCACTAATAGATTTATTAATCAAAAAACAGTGTATCATATAATTGTTATATTCGATTTTCATTTTGCAGACATCGGAGAAAATGCTGTTCAGCTGAAATTCTATAGTGTGAAAAAAATTTTAGTATGATATTTGAAATTTAAATGAAACGTTAAAAAATCATTCTTTTCTGGAAAGCAAGTTTTCTAAACACGTAACATACTAATTCTTGTCGCCACCTTTTCCGCACCTCTCTTCAAATGGCAGATTTTGTAATGTCCATCAGGTGTCCATCCAAAGAAGTTATTTTACCTCTAAGTTATGCAATAGTTATGCAATTTTTATGCAACAGTTAAGTTGTTATCCAACTGTTATTAAATTGCTATGCCATTTTTAATTCTCAAAGCGAGGGACAAACCGTATATGAAAAAATTTTGTATCATAAAAAGTACCATGTGTGGAACCTTACTAACTATAGAACGGACCATATATGGGTCCGCCATCCAACGCCATTCAAAAAACTTTCAGTTCAAAACGCATATGAAAATTTAGCGTACCGTAAAAAATACTATATATGGTGCCTTACTAACCATAGCAATAACATAAACGATTTTTTATGGCTATGATGGGCCATATATGGTCCATTCTGTGGTAAGTAAGTTACCATATATGGTACATTTTATTATACGCAAGTTTTGTCAACCCCGGACGTTCATTATGAAATAAATGTTATTTTAGGTGTCTGAGTGTGGCATTTCTACATGAGCTGATGGGGGTAAAACTTTTCTCTCATTCGTGGGCTCTCCAGAACTGCATCACAGGCGTCGGATACATGTTGGGTCTCCCTGTCGCAAGTTAGTTTCCTTCCTTTATTCTGGATTGTTTCTCTCTTTGTGGATAGAAATCCTCTCAAATCTTAAAGAAGTTGAGAGCACAAATTTAGATTTTACATGAAATAAGCTTCAGAAAACTTAATGGAAACTATTCAAATTAGCCTTGGCCCTAGAGATGAATCCTTGATGAGCAGAAAAAGAAACCAGATAATGAATTATAGAGATATCCAAGTTTGGGTTTGGGGCTAGTAAAAGTTGTTCGCTCCTGCCCATGGCTAGCTAGATATAGTTCTTAGTTTGTTTGGTCTGGACACCTCAGCAAACCCCCATCCCCTCTAGAGCGCATGCTTGTCTTTTGTGAGCCACCGACAACTATTTTTAGACCTGAGGCCTAATCCTAGTGCGCCACTTTGATCAGGCATAAACTTGAAAGCAAACAAACCAATAGAATATTGCATTCCCTTTGATCAGACCATCTTAGAGCGCACGCCCGAGAAGTCTTTGGCGCTCGAGTTACATAGTCTGGAGAAAATTGGAAGGAGTTGAGTGAATGAAAGTCTGGACAACGGTCCGGAAACGGTCTGATCATAGGTCAGTTAGGTCTGGAACGGTCTGGACAGAGGTGGATTCGAGCGCACCATAGTGCGCTATACAAATCATTTTTCTAGCTATAAGGCAATTCTTATGATTCGAAGTAGCGTTCTTTTGTTCGAAACTGCGGGTTTTACGAATCAAATTAGAGCGATACTGCCCGAAAGTGTCAGCTTAAGAATTGACATAACGCGACTATCATTTGAATTAGTGCGATAAGAAGTACGATCCAGACCATAGAATTATCGTCTGTGAGGGTATCCCCCAGAGGCTAATTTTCTATTTATTTCTCTACCACCTCACCCTGGGAAGCATCGGTTGATTCACACTTTGTTATGAGAACGAGAAATGTTGTTCACGGTAGAAAATGAAACAGCTTCATATTTGAACCTCAAACCTGTATGAACGATTCTCTTATTTTTCAGTCTACATTCGAGACATTCTATCTGGTTCATATCAATACACGAGTCTTCTCTTCTCCGCGATTGCCTATCTCATCAGCACCCTTCTCATGTTCGGTATGAAACGAACAATGCAAGACCCCTCCAGGGCATTCCTGGCCACACTGGACTACCCCCCGACCACATATGTTACTTCGTCCACTGTCAATGGTGACGTCATTAAGAACGACTTTGACTCCGATATGAAAGTGAGCAAGTTCGAACATGTTAATTTAATGTCGGGTGACGAGTCAGTAGCTGTCAAGTCTCAGCTGACCAATCAGGTGTCGTTGAAAGAGTCACATGACAGTCTCTATCAGACAATATCACCCAATCAGGCACAGGTTAGACTAAGTTTTATTTGGCTGGCAGAAATAAAATAAATTAAATTACGCAAATTATTGTCGGCGAACAGTTTATGATAATTTTTTCTAGTTTCAAGATTTTTCACAACCTTTTGCATGTATTGTTTAAATAACTGATTAATCCATACTTCGTAGTAAGTCAAATCATTCAATAATTTTTCAATTTCAATTTTTTTTGAACAAAAATACTCAAGGTTTTGCCCAGGGCTATCAAATATTAGCAAAATGTTAGGCAGGTTATATAATATAGCTTGCATTCAACAAATCCATGGTCCGTTAGAAACTAATATTTTTAACGAAAAAAGTTTTCTGACGACGAGACCAAAAAACTCCAAACTGGAAGAAAATGGTATCTGCTCAATGCTATCAAGAAAATGCTATCAGATACTTTCGATATTGGGAGAGAACACAAATTAGCTGTGCAGTGGTTTGTAATGACGTACAAAATTAGAAAAAAACTTTTTATCTAGATTATAATCCAATTCGCCAAAAATACAACTCTGCTCTTCATTTTTATTTGGGTGGGTTTGCGCAAAAAAGAAAGTGGAATCCATGGTATGTCTTTGTACAGAATAATCGAAGCAAAAAAATCTCTATAATGTTCTTGTTTACTGTAGATGATTGTTTTTAGTTTTGTATTTCATTACAGTCTTGTTTCTGTCAGTTGAACAGTTTGAACAGTATTTACTTATTAAAATAATGTTCTCTTCAATAACTTCTCCACTTTAGGAGAAAATTTCAATAACACATGGTTAATAACTGTGCAGATTTTAACGTTCGACAAGTTTCGATACCAGGTGGCAAAAAGCGTCAAATTAATTGTAAAAAAGACCGACGTATACGTCTCAACTAAAAATATGAGAAACGGAAGAATAAGCTAAACTGCATTTTGGTTTTTAGAATGGAGAAAGTGCTCCTCTAAATCACTATTATCTTTCAAACAGTCATGTTTGGTTACAAACTGAAAGTATCAAGACAACGACGAAAATAATGAATGATATCATTAGATTTGATGCTGATAAACGGTATGTGAACTAACAGCGTTTAAAATTAACAAGCAAAATGACTTCTTCAAAATTTTATTAATGTGTTTTTGAAACTTTTGTTTAAATAGAAAAATGAACATTGTCAATAAGAGTTAATAGTTTTTTGTCACAGTGCCCTAGATCTGGCTGAAAAGCAGGCAAAATATTTCATCAAATTTACAATTATCTGTTGAAAACTGCACTGGTTGTCATGAAAAAAGGAGATTACTTTTTAGAATTGATTTCTGACCGCCGCAAAACTTTTTTTATTTTCCGACGGAAAGCAAAGGAAAACTATTGTTCTCAAAATTTCAAAAACTCTATTTGGTTTTTCATAAACTCATTTCACCTAAACTAGTAAAATTTTGGTTTTTTTAAACACAGAAAATGCGCTTATGAACTGAGAACTTCCATCCAAAAAAACATTCTAAAAATAATGAAACTTTGCATCACTACATTATGATTTTTGTCTACAGTAGAAAACTGCAGGTGTTCATTCGGAACGCGTTCTACTTTTTGTGATAGAAAAAATTTAAAAGAATGTCTTTGTGTTAGGGAGAAGTTTTTTTTTAGGGGAAATTTTTTTCCTTCATATTAATTAAATATTTGAAAGTATTTCTTGACTTTTGATTCGACGTTTAACTTGTTCTCATTTTGAAACTTTTCTTTTATACAATGAGATGAATATGTTCTCATTTCTCATCTTGAAAAAAATTGTTTACTCGAATTCAGAAACGATTCAAAATATGCATTTTCTGCAAATTCTTTTGCTGACTTTGGTTGAAAACTGCAGCTAAAGACAATTTCATGAATTGGATTCAACTTCAACTTGCCAAATTGATTTGTTTTTGTATAAAATAAAAGTAAACTGAAGGAAAGTGAAAGCTTTAATAAGATCAAAGAGTTACATCGAACAATCTTTATTTCTTTCCCATTATAACCCCCCATGAAATTATAGCCCCCCGTTATTGTATATTTACCCTGATTGGGGAGGGGGGTAGGTTATCTGACCACTAAGCTGTGGAGACTTTAATAGGAAAGACCCCAATCTTTTGGTAAATGAAATAAAGAAAAAAGTTGAAGAGAAGTTAAGACTTATTTTTAGCGGATTTCCGCGTTAAATAAAACAGAAAATACCTCAAAGACTACTGAACTTTTTTGTTTTTTTAAATACTTTGTTTGAGCCTGCCGTCCAAGTCAGTTGATTTTTGTCGTGCTCTGTCTAAAAAAAATTTATTTGGTAATTTAATATATATCCTAGACATTACATTATTCGTTTCCTTTTGAAATTTTTTTCCATCTTCAAGAGAATAATTCATTTTGAAAACCGATCCCTACGCAACATAAATTGTTGAACAGTTTTTGAGAAATGATTTAATTTGTTATAAATTGTTTAAAATATTGAAAAAATACATATCACACAAATTATTTTTATTCAATTGAGTGCTAAACTTGTCAGTTATTAGATACTAATGAACTCGAAATATCATTTCATTGCCATAGTCCCTCAAATATTCCCCACTGAACAAAGTTTTCCCTATAATCCCAATGCGTCCTGAAGTACGTCCTGTCCTGATAAAACATTGTATAACGGTTCACATACGCGCAATATTCTTTTGCCTTGCTCTTTCCATAGTGGGGCAAAGTTTTGCTTCCAACTTCAAACTTAACACAAAATTTTGTGTTGAGAAACCAAGTGGGCGCAATTTCATTGGGCACTGTTAGTTTCCATGTTAAATAACACCCGCCTTTGTTGTTATCGCTGTGGTCATAGTAGGGTTTTGTCGGAATTGATGCGATTCCCTCGGTAAAATCGGTACAATAATCGACTTCGCTCCCGATTTTACAAGAATCCCTTTTTGTTATCGGTTTGTACATGTAACACAGTTTAACATGTCTGAGCCAATGATTTGGTTCTGTTAAAGACGTGTTAATATTCCACGATAAACTGCAGCCACCCGAAGATCTCGACCAATCTTTAAACGTGCTTGTGTAATGATTAATTTTGGCGCAAGAGGGCGTCGTTCCTGAGCAGAATTTACCAGGCATGTCGCTTTTGTATTCGAAACATAAACGAGTGTCATACCACCATGAGGGTTTGACCAAGTGGAAGTTAACAAACTGTCCTAACGCTTGAACGTGCGAATAATTCACAAAAGTTTTCAAAGACTCGTTTAGAATTTCGTTGAGCAATAAATTGATGCTTTCATATTTTGGTTTCAAGAATTGTGAAAATTTTTCAAGGTGACCAATAGTAGTTCGTACCTGGAATTCGATGTCTGATAAAGAAGCGCGTGCAATGTGATTTTGAACGGCTAGAAACATTGCCATTTTTATGTGTTCGTCATCGATTAATTCGTATATGGGTTTGACTTCTATGAACAGAGGCAAAGGGAACTTTCGAATGAAAACTGTTGATAAAGTAGCATCGTTTTTGTATTCTGGAGGAATTGATTTAACATCTGAAGAAAAAAAGATCAGTTAATAACAGCCTGGGTCGAAATCGAATGGTTATCTTGCAAGATAACCGTCTGATCTCAAATGGGGAAGTCTGTTTCTGTATCTAATCAATGCGAAAACAGCTGAACGAAACTTGAAACGTGTTAATTGCCTAGACATGCAAGATCTTGAATTTCTTGACGCAATTTTGAATGCATTCGCGTTTCTTAGCAAATTTAATTGGATCTATTCTGCTTCGCCCCTTCCCCGTTTAGTGGTCATTTAACTTCTATCTCCCCCAGGAGCACGTGCTTTTTGCTTTTTTAGATAGTAATGTGCTGTATACCAACACAAAATTTGTGGGTTGGGGCATAAAAAACACGGGCGGGGGAGGCGAAATAGAAAAGATTCAATAAATCTTGACAAGGCTAGATTGGTACTCGCTTTTTCACACCACTACTTTGACCCCTATAATTTCATTCTGATATAAATTCCTGGAATATTTGGCACAATTAACATACAAAAAAGGATGCGTACGCAGATATACGTCTGGTTTGGGGAAAGGGTTTTGAGGTGAAATATTTGCAAAGTTTGCGTGGTTAAACAGTGGAGGAGTAATAATATGTTTTTTCAATGGAGAGTTAAATGAATTGGGCCCAAAAGAAGTGAGACCGGCTTGATGAGGTATTTTGAAGTCGATATTTTTTGAAAATGTAAGTGTTCGACCTAACGATTGTGCTCTTTTAATTTCACAAGTTTCCCAAAAAATACGTTTTAGTACCAAAAATATTAACCCAGAGTTTTCCCAAGATAAGTCGAAGCTTCTTTACACTGTGGAGTATAAAGCATTTAAAGTAAGTACAGTGAAGCAACAAATTTTTAAAATGTGAAGGGAAATGCCAAATGTGAATGTAACATTGACTGGCAGCTTACCGATCAACTATAACTTGAGTAAAATTAGGTTACGTTCAGTTAAAAAACTGTTGAAAGAGACAGTTTCATCATCTAACATATTGGCTTTTAATATACTTATTTTTACTGTTAACACTGGTTCAAAACTAAAATAAATTTGGCGATGACTTCGTTTGTTAATTTATAAGTGATATTTATTGTAATACACAAATAAAAAATTTTGGTTCACGCAAATGGTTTTCATTTTTTGATGTAATGATTGGGCACAATTTGATGCAATTAATTTTATTGGCTGCCACTTCAAAGTTATAACGCAACATTAAGAATCGTAATTACTAAATATCTAATCGAGTAATAATAAGCAACATCTGTTTGACTCGGATGCGTACTCAGATATACGTCGGGTTTGGGGAAAGGGCTTTGAGGTGAAAAGTTTGCAAATTTGCGAGGTGAAAAATGGAGGAGTAATAATATGTTTTTTTAATGGAGAGTTAAATGAATTGGGCTCAAAAGAAGTGAGACCGGCTCGATGAGGTATTTTGAAGTCGATATTTTTTGAACATGTAAGTGTTCAACCTAACGATTGTGCTCTTTTAATTTTACAAGTTTCCCTAAAAAATACGTTTTAGTACCAAAAATATTAACCCAGAGTTTTCCCATGATAAGTCGAAGAGAAGCTTCTTTACACTGTGGAGTATAAAGCATTTAAAGTGTGTACAGTGAAACAACACATTTTTAAAATGTGAAGAGAAATGAGAAATGTGAACGTAACATTGACTGGAAGCTTACCGATCAACTATAATTTGAATAAAAATAGGTTACGTTCAATTAAAAACTGTTGAAGGAGACAGTTTCATCATCTAACGTATTGGCTTTTAACATACCCTTTTTTTACTGTTAACACTGCTTCAAAACTAACATAAATATGTTGATGACTTCATTTGTTAATTTATAAGTGATATTTATTGTAATAAACAAGTAAAAAATTTAGGTTCACGCAAATGGTTTGCATTTTCTGATGTAATGATTGGGCACAATTTGATGCAGTTAATTTTATTGGCTGCCACTTCAAAGCTATAACCCAACATTAAGATTCGTAATTACTAAATATCTAATCGAGTAATAATAAGCGACATCTGTTTGACTCGGAAAACTAGGAATAGTTACGAAAAATTACTTACAACTATGCCGACTTAAATTTATGCCGACCTATCAGATTTATGAACCCAAAATTGATTCCGAAAGTGCCAAAACTGCTAGGAGCATTTAATCATAAGCAGGGAACAATTATAAATAAGTGTTAACTAGAAAAATTTTCAAAGTAATAGTTTCGTATCAAGTCCCACTGGCTGTTGCGGTACGGCCATGTGCCGCTCCTCAGTTATCAACTTTTGCTGATTTTTCAATTTCACTCCATTTTCCTTTTTCGAATGAAAGATTAAATCCAAACTCTCGCCACTGCATTGTTCAGTTTTTTTGCTTCTTTTAGTCAAGTTTTGAAATATACCAGGCAAACATTTAAATAACTTTTTGGCATTCTGATAATCTAAACATTGTTTACAGTTTTGGGGCTAAACATTGTTTACAGTCGTGCGGTTACGTACAACAATACCGACGCAATATTACGCCAACTTTTTAGAGTGCTGAAACTGCAATGCATTTTAAAAATCCCAAACCGATAAGAGAAATTAAAATGCACGCCGAAAAAATTTTCAAAGCCTCGAAGGCAAGATAATCAATATTTCGGTTGTGATATATTCATACATTGTTTCACGGTCCGCTCAGGCATGGTCTTGCTTTATTTAAAGTTTATATGGCTCCAATTTTATTGCCCTGATGAATTATAGAACTAAAAATCTCACTACTTCAATCTGACTGGTTTGTGCCCTCATTTCAGTTAAATTTATCTACTTGGTTTGGAAGATTAAATAAAGAAAGAAGCTTCAACAATTGAATGAATTCTTGGCACTCTTACAATCGGCACAGTTGTGCGTTGGCTTAATCGTACGTCACCTAGTTGTAAGTCACACTTTATAAAAGGTACAGAAAATCTGAGAAATTGTCTCCTAAGCAATAATGTATTACTTAATTTGTTTCAAAAATTGCTTGCAGTGGAACCGAATTCATAAAATGTTAATTTCGAAATTTTAGTTTTTTTGTGGGCAATACAATGGTGAATTTTTGAAAAACTTTCAAGGCTTGATCTGCTATTTCAGGATTGTAGTAAGTTAATTCAAATTTTGCTGAGATCATCTCTTGTCAAGGTTTTTCACAAACATTTCGGGCATCTCTTTAAGTTTTTGAGATATTTTTGCTATTCGAGGTCCGCTAATGTCTGTAATGTAACTTATTCAGAGATTCGCTCTCATGACTCCGTTGATTTAGGTTTTTTTTTCAATAAAGTCAGAGCTAGAAAGTGAGTTTTCGAACTGCCGTACATTACCTGAATTTGTTGCTTCTTGAATTCGAGTTGCAGACAAAAAACTTTCATCAACGTCCAATGGTGGTTTAATTTCACCTCTGCTCGTTCTTGGTCGTGCCACCCTCCAGTATTTGTTCATGAAACTCTTCACGCTCAGTTGAAGGAGTTCGTCATCAGATGACGAGAGGTGAAAATCCTTTGAGACTAAAAATCTGTTCTGCAGAAATTGACCAAATGTCGCCTTATAGATGAAATGTGTTCCAAAAGTGTCTAATAACATTCCAAAAGGGATTAATATTTCCTTCTCGCGACCTCAGTTAAAATGTTTTGGTGGTTTTTATACTTCAACAGATAATGGTTATAATTTCAAAAAGTGAAGGTAAATGATTAACCTATACTGGGTTAATGTAAACAAACTCGGGTTCACAAACCACCCAGGTGAAAATTACATGAAATTACTCAAGTGAAATTATATTAATTTGAGTTAATGAAAAAATTTGACATAATTAAATTGAAGTAAATATACCTTATTAATCAATCAAGAACATCTCTTCGAGTGAAAAACGCGATTTAAATTATTCTCCTAGTCACTTAGTTCTCCTGCCTTAATATCCAGGCGCTCAGATGTATTAATTAAGTTTAAACTAGTGTAACTTCAGGAAAGCAACGCTGCCAGAGAATTGAAGGCAATGAAGGTTTTTAAGATATTTTTGCCTAAATTTTGGGCTTTTCTAACCCAAAATTTTCTAACCCAAGAGCCATGTTTGACTAACTTGCTTGCTATGGTCTCTGTTATTGTCTGGTTGCAATTGCCGAAGTGATGACTGCATTAAGTTATGACGAATTCTAATAGTCCTCTAGGATCTTTTCCCCATATATGTTATACAGAGTAACTCTAGTTACAGAGCACATTTACCATTACAGTAAATCATTATGCAAAAATATTATGACCTGTGCGTCTGGGGGGGGGGGTTTGGTGCAAATAAAATGCTAGGGGGGGGGCAAACGGAACAGATCTGTCCTCTAATATAATAAACCCTAACCCGAAAATTTCGAGTCATTTATCCAATTTTTTATATTTAAACATATTGAACCCATGAAAATTAAAACAAAAAAACCTGAGAAAAGCCGAAAATAATTAGTGAGGGTTAAAAAGGAAACAAACATCCCTATGAAGTCTTGATATGCTTCCGGATTATCGTGTAAGTTGTCGGGCAAAATTGAAAGTCGTTTTTGCACGTGGTCACCCAGAAGAGACGACGTGTTCAATTCGACATCTACAGTGTTAAAAATTGCCCGAATTTCTGTGATTACAGTCGAGTATTCAATCAGTTCTCGACTCACTGCCCGATATTGAGAATTCCTGGAGAACATGCCTTCGGTTAGAATTAGCCCACTTCGCCTCGCCATTCGTTTCTTGAAATCGTGGAAAGATCGCAACACTTGAGTTGTAACTTGAAAGTTGTTTTTGGGCGTTTTGTCGATAATAGACAGCTGCTCGGGAACTAAAAAGTCCAACAATGAAGCAAAAAATCCGCAAGGTATTTTGGTTTTGAGAAGAACCCTCTCTTTCCCTTTGTAGGTCCTCACTTAGTGTTGCAGGGCGTGCAACATGTACCAATTGAAGGGGAGGAGGAGGAGGAGGAGGAGGAGGAGGAGGAGGAGGAGGAGGAGGAGGAGGAGGAGGAGGAGGAGGAGGAGGAGGAGGAGGAGGAGGAGGAGGAGGAGGAGGAGGAGGAGGAGGAGGAGGAGGAGGAGGAGGAGGAGGAGGAGGAGGAGGAGGAGGAGGAGGAGGAGGAGGAGGAGGAGGAGGAGGAGGAGGAGGAGGAGGAGGAGGAGGAGGAGGAGGAGGAGGAGGAGGAGGAGGAGGAGGAGGAGGAGGAGGAGGAGGAGGAGGAGGAGGAGGAGGAGGAGGAGGAGGAGGAGGAGGAGGAGGAGGAGGAGGAGGAGGGGGAAAGGGGGGGGGGTTACAAAGAAGTAGTAACCCGGGTTGACCAAACTTACTTACCATGAAATGGACCACATATGGTCCGTAAAAGTTATTTAATTTTCCGTTTTATGATCTTGCTATGGTAATCTAACTAACTTTCCATATACGGTCCGTTTTATGGATAAGAAGTTTTCCAAAGAGAGCATTATTTTTCCCTGAAATAGCAATATATGAATGAATGAAACAGCCCAAGCGTTATAAACCTGCCCATGTCCAGGAGTAGTTATGTTCAACATTGCAAGTGAAGTCAAAGAGAGACTTTTTGAATCCAGAGGTTGTTCCTTTTGAGTCGTCTAAGTCCAGCTCTGTGATGTCGATTCCTTTGGACATTTGCATGAGGCCAATGGGAGACCGCGTACATTCTCTCGCCCAAACTAAACAAAACCAACAGTTAAGAATGTTTAGCAGAACACGGAAGTTCTTATTTTGATTTGAAATATTTGTACTGGAAAATATTACTGTAATCTAAAAATTATATTTGACTTTTGAACTTTTAATCAGCTGATTATGAAAATAATTTTGTCAATTCGAAAAAAAGCCTGCAATCAGTTCATGTTGTCTTTCTTTTTTTTGAGTTGTTTCTTTTGTTTTCGGGTCTCTCTCTTTTTCGTATTTCACCGAATTTGGTGGCAGAGCAAATCAGCGCTCAATCAGACTAGAGAATTTTTGTTTTTTTTTTAAGATGGCCAGAACTCTGTTCATATCACAATTTATACTGGCCAGTCTTGGTATTTTAGTAAAATTTACTGCATGAAAAATAATATGTTTAGCTTAACTCCCGCCAAGAAGCTCTGCTTCATAAGCCACTGGAAGGCCCGCGTTGGTACTTGTAACATTTAATTTATGTAATATTTCGTAACGACTAAGCTAAATGGGCTCCGTGCTGATTGTGTAAGCTACTATAATATTACCAGTTATAAGCTTAAAAATATGAAATTATTCTGTCCAGTCTTAATTTTGGGTAACTTTCAGACTATACAAGATAATCTTAGACTGGGCGAATTCTCTGACCTCAATATAATCATAATGAAGAAAAACTGCATATAAAGAAACGTGAAATATTCTGTTTATGTAAGGTTTCAGAACCGAATAAAGTTTTTACTTTTAAAACTGTGCTGATTCAGCGCTGAAATGCTCTGCGACTTGTGCAAGTCCAGGTTGGGGCTGTCTCTCATTATAGCCTCCTACGAAATCATACCCCATATTAAAATCGTTTCTACAGATCTCGTTTAAATTTTACTTTGACAATAAGTCTTGTTCAATGAAAACATTTACCTTGCTAAAGCAATACAACGCCAATAAAGATATAATGTGTTTTATCGCCAGCTCAGAAAATCCTTATCAATGAAAAAACGCGAAAAAATTTCTTTAAACATATCGCCAAATATAAAACGTCAGAAATATGTGCATACGCTTTTTTGAGAGATCATGCATTACAAATACAAAAAATGACCTTTTGCAGTTTACTTAGTCCGTTTCTAAAACCTTTTTGTTCCGACCCCTCTTGAGGGGAGAGGAACTATATACTCAAATGGGTTTTTTTTGTTCAGTCAATTTTCGCCGATCGATATATTCATCGTAGAGAGTTGAGACTGGTATCATTAAAAAGCTCGTCCAGCGTAGAGTATGGAATTAAAAAGATTTTTTTAATTTTTAATTTCTACAGTGAGTTATCGAGGTTTCAACTTCTGAGAAAAGTAGAGTGAACTCACCTTGTTTTATTCACATTTTCCGAAATTTTTGACTAATTTTTCGTCAATTATGCTAAAATTTGTTGAAATTTTAGCAGAATAGTGTCGTTGAGTTTATTTTTAAGGACAAACAAGCACTGGTGATTATTCTGATTTGTTTTTTTGTCAAAAAATCTGGATAAATATTTCAAATTTCAGCCTTTTTCATCACAAACAGCACGAAATAAGCTACTTTAGTCCACTTTGATAAAATTTGCCGGGACTACACCCCCGAACAACACTAAAAAAATCTTTGTAGACCCAGAGGGGGCTATTCCCACTTCAAAGTTCGCGGAGAGAGCTCTGTAATTAAAACTTTGCCGTTTTTTGCTAGCTTTACTCGTTTATTATCAAAAATGCAGAATTTTTTTTTTGAGTTTTTCAACTAACAAATTATCTATATCAACAACATTCGGAAAATCAATAGTTCCTAACGGACAATAGGCATTAGCAGAAATAGTTCTGGTCCAATCTTGGGCTGTTGCAATCCAAAAAGAATTCGGATTGCAATCAGTCTGTCTTCTTTTGAAAAAAGAACTTTTTTAATAATAAAGAACAGAACATATCAAATGAAAGCTCAGGAGTGATAGGTCCAATTGGCTTCCTAAGCAGCTTAAAACTATTGCATTTGGCTTTTTACGTGAAAGTTTATGACCGTTTCGACTTTTAAA
Organism: Convolutriloba macropyga; assembly: GCF_964194025.1. Classification (NCBI taxonomy): domain Eukaryota; kingdom Metazoa; phylum Xenacoelomorpha; order Acoela; family Convolutidae; genus Convolutriloba; species Convolutriloba macropyga. The sequence goes on along the minus strand of NC_134468.1, from coordinate 79,253,259 downwards.
AATAATTGATTTTTAAATAAATAATGGCTTAATGAACTTTTCCTCCATTTTTTTTCTTAATTTGGTCAACTTGCAGCTTAGTGTCAGCAAAAAAAGAATGCTTCTTCATTCTACTGGTCTGAGATTTAGTCTCGATTGCATTTTTAAGGCTGAAGTTATTGTTTTCTGGCTTTGATACTACTAGATTTCAGTTTTTTTTGTTTTTAGAAATTTGCCAATTTTTCACGTTTTCTAGTCACATTATCACATTATTGTCAGTTCTCATATCACATTATTAGAGTTCAAAATGAAACACCATTGAACATATTAAAATCCTTAAAAATATAGATTATCGTTTTTAGATAGCTGATGGCTTTCATGACTTTGAAAACAATCGTTTTCCAAAATTAAATATAAAAACTTTTTAACTTCGCAAGTTTGTTCTTTTTATTTCTCTTTTTGGTACCTAATCTCGTTAATTACAGGTCGAATATTTCATTATGGATGTCAAGGGAAGGTGTCAAAAGGAATTCATGTCGCAAAATCTATTTTTTTAAAAAAAATGCGTTACGACTTTACTGACTTCGACACCGGTTTTTTACAAAAAAAAAGAAAAATTAATTTGAATTTTTTCATGTTTGACGTCCTTTTTGTAGGCGCAAGAATTATTCTGGATGATTGCAGGTCTCAAACAATTCCTTTAGACGGATAAACCGCCCTATTTAAATATTTCATTTTGTAATTAATGTTTTTCATGACTTTGGATATAATTTTGTTTCGAAAAAAAAATCAAAATTATTACATACTTTTGCCCTTTTCTCATTTTTGTCTACTTGTTACCTAGTCTTACTAATAAATGGCCAAATACTACCTTATCAGTGTTTGAAGAAGGCGCAAACGAATATATTCTGAGGACTGAAATATGGCTTGACGGTTTTGACAGGGTTTTCTGTCAAGTTTCAATTGAATTTTTGTTTGGTGTTTTTTTGTTGTTCTTTTAGCCGCTTAAAGAAATGAATACGGACAGGTCCTAATGCCCTTCTATAGAAGCATTAGTAATCGTAAACTTTTGGGATATTTTACTTGATTTCTAATGGTTTTAATTACTTTGAAGTTAATTGTTTTAAAAAAAAAAATAAGCGAATTTTTTTAACTTTACTGTTTTTGTTCTTTATGGTCTAATTGTTACCAAACCTTTTTGTTAACCGGTCCATATCTTTTCTGGTGATTTATAGCTTATTTTGTTTAGTTTTAGATTCATCTGACGGTATGTTGACTTTGGTATTAAATTTTGTTTTTTAAAACGGACAAAAACTTTTTGATGTAACTAATGTTTGTTGTTGTTGTTGTTGTTGTTATTGTTTGATTTTGTTGTTCGTCTTGACTCACTTTCTTAATATTGGCATATCACAGCAATTTAATACTTCAATTTTTACTCCACTGAGCTATTTGCTTTGGAGGCTATCTTATCGTTCATACACAATTTTTTTTTCAAAAAATACTTGGGCTTTTTTGGGTTTTTTGGTATTCCCAAAAAATAATTTTTGGGTTCTCTATCTGTTCCTTATTTGGTAGACAATTATGCCAAAATTGTGGATGGGAGGGCTCGGAACCTTATGTGCCATCGCACATTGCTGAGCCGCCTTGTTTTGTTTTATGAGGAAACGAAAGCTTCAAATCTATATTACAAACACAATGCATAAAGAACTTATCGTAAATTTGTCGTATAAAGATGATAAATGGATGTCAACGGTTTTTACAAACGAGAAAAGAGAGTCAAACTTACTTATATCAAAAATTTATCGTCTTTATATAGAAAATTTGCAAGGAGGCGCTATGGATTTTAACGGCGTTTACCGACGAGGAAAAAAGAGACAAATTTACGCCAAATCATTTTTTTTCAAGGGAGGGTTATGAGAAAAGCGTTTGTTAAAGGTCAATCATATCTCAGGAAAAGTAAAGGGGGAACGTTGTTTATGGTCTTATAGATGCGTAAGCGTATAAGGGCGCCTCAGGTTACTACAGGAATTTGAGGCAAAAAGTTATTGTGTTTATTTTGACTGAAAGGCATTTTTGATGCAGAAAACAATGGAAAAGCGACCTTTTTGAGGATATCTTGCACCCCCGGGCCTCCCCAAACAAGGCCAAAGATGAAAGTTACCTTTTGAGTGGGAGATGAAAGAGGGGTAAAATATTACCCAATAACACAATAATACTCTCTCGGGATTTAAATGCATTAATAAGAGCAAAATGGATTCTGGTCAAGTCTAACTTATGTCATACAAATTTCATTTATAAGCTTGAGTTATTAGTTTACATCACCAACTTATAGCCAAACTGAGAATGTTTATATCTGATATTTACCAACAAAGTTGACCTTAGAAATGTTAATGAAATGAATTAGCTTGGAAAGATCAAAGCACAGTAAACATAGGACGAATAACGTCAATGTCCAGTTAAATTTTAATTTCTGGTAATTTAACAGGTCGAATGCGGACATGTGACGTCACGACGAAACTTCTAGTGAAAAAATTTTGCATTATTCACTACTGTATACAAGTTAAACCTAAACTTGCAATAATGAGAAAGCAAATTTTCTTTAATCGAAATGAAAATTTGTGAAAAGTTAAGTTCTGGAATTTAAGAAATCAGTGTCTGATTATTTAAATCAGTGTCTGAAATCAGTGTATATAATCAGTGTCTGAAAAATTGAGTGTTATTCTACTCACCAGAATCAGTGTTATTCTCCTTAAATCAGTGTATATAATCAGTGTCTGAAAAATTGAGTGTTATTCTACTCACCATTGAATTGCAAATTTTCTGGAGAGCGTTTCATCTAGTGCTGAAAGAAAGATCAATAGAGAAATTCAAGTTTGGCCCACAAGTTTTTGCCAGTGCACCTAATCCAGTACCAGAGAGATAGCTAACAAAAACATACCCGTACCGAACGCCAAGTCAATATAAGTACTGAGCAAGTCTAATTCCAATTCTAGGTATCAGTACTGATTCAGAGCTATGATCATAACACATTTAAGACTTGTCAGACTTCGCCAAGACTTAGCAAGTCTTAATCCAAGACTTAGCCAGGACTTAGCAAGTCTTAATCCAAGTCTTGGCCAAGACTTGGCAAGTCTTAATCCAAGTCTTGGCCAAGACTTGGCAAAACTTAATTCAAGTCTTGGCCAAGACTTGGCACTTCAAAATTCAAGTCTTGGCCAAGATTTGACACGTCTAAATCCGAGTCTTGGAAGGCGAAAAAAGTCCTAAAACGTCAAAAAAAGCCGAAAAAACGTCAAAAATCGCCGAAATGAACGGCAAAAAAAGCCGAAACAACGTCAAAAATAGCCGAAAAACGTCAAACAGAGCAAAAAAACGTTAAAATTAGCCGCGAAAACGCCTAAAAATGGCCAAAGAAACTTCATCATGGGGACTCTCACAATTGCACCCCTTTTTAACAATTTTTCCTTGTTTGGAAACGTTCGTCATTTGGCTTATCTGAAAAGTACAAACATTTGGTGATTTCGGCTTTTTTAGTGGCTGGAACGGCTGAAAAATGACTGAAAACGGCCCAGAACAACTGAAATACCCTCAATTTGCGTTGAATAGACCCCTCTTCCCCGGGGTGCTAATATACAATTTGGTGTGCCTCCGGCATCATTTTATAACACCTAGGGAACGTGGCCAAAAATTAATGCAAAAATTGTAGCACGTTGCGAAATTTTTTTGGAATTCGAATTTTCACTCAAAATTTTTTGAAAAGTTGATTTTGACTTGGGAATCAACTTGCAAGTGTTACCCAAGTCTTGGCCCAGACTTGTAAGTTTTGTTTTAAGACTTGCCCAGTAATGATATAGACTTGGAGTAAGGTATGGGTACTAAGAAAAATGAAAAGAAAGAGCTCCTCATCTGCCAAACGTTTTAACAACAATTCTGTGGTAGATAAGTAATTCTGGGCTATATTTCAGCTCTCGGACTATTTCCAATGTGTTTTTTGGGAAAAATTATAAAATGAAGAGACAATAAATTTTAGCTGAAAAAAAACTACCGTTTCTGAAACTATATATCGCGTTTATTTTTTCGATTATTTTTAAGCATAGATTTTGGATAGATAATAGTTTATCATTTTTTCAAAGCTTTTCATTGTCAAAATTAGTGGCCGCTACTTCGAAAAATAAAAGAAAATGAAGTTACAACAGTTATGTTCTTGTTAAAGTTTTCATATCGTAAAACTTTCCACTTGGTCCATGGAAAGGACAGAGATAATATGAGCACGCTTGAAGTTGACCGAATTTTTGACAACATTTAATCTTTTGTAAGCGATTTGGATACACTACTGTCTACTTGACAAACATTCTAGCCATACAAATTCGTGCAAAATTTCTCTCGAATTGAATAAATATCGCAGTCTTTGTTTATGCTTGTGTTCTGAAATGCACTTGTGAACTGCATTTAAGTTCGTGGCTTCGGAAGGATTAAGATTTTAGCAGCGTAACAGAGGAATAACAGTGTAACTGTAATTAATTTACAAAAGTAAAATGGGACGGGCTACAAATTCCTGCATGAATAACTAGAGTGAGAAAACTTTTGTGTGAAAGCCCTGACGAAATATTGCATGTGGGGATATTATTAAGAAGAAAAGGGCAGCTGAGAATAGGCCGCTGCGATTACGCAGAAACCAAACATTATTATTATTAATTGTAGGTCACAAAATTGTAAGTGCTGAACAGGGGCCAAGCGTAAAGCATTTATTGGGCAGCATTCAACAATGTTGTCAACAATGTTCCCTTCAATTAAAAAATTCTAATTGAATGACAATTTTGACTAATCATTGCACGTAATCGGTGTGACTAAGCATCTGGACAATCTATTAGTTAAGATTGGATTCAGCACACTTGCTTGGCATTTGAGATTCTGAACATTTAAAACACAAGAAAAGCAGACCAGCAGATTCAGTTTCAAGCCTTTTAGTCGAAAGTGCACAGATTTCCCAAAAGCAAAGAAAGCAAAAAAGCAAGCGCAATTCAGTCGGCTTTGACCTTCACATTTGTGTTCTAAAAACACGCGTTTTTTTTTAGCAGAAGCCTACAAAAAGAACATCGATTTGAACAACATCCTTAACTAGATTACATCATCATTGCAATTTACAGAATTTAATTGTTTTTTTTCTTCTTACTTATTTGTGGCTGTGGTGCAGATGGAAGCAACATCTTCAAACTGCGATTAGGGTCTCGTGAGTAGCAATTCCGAAAAGGTGAGCGAATTAACCAAGGAGGTTCGTTTTTTGCGCTCAAAAACCGAACAACAAGAGCAAGAAATTGCCAAACTGCGGGAAAATAAAAAAAACATGAACGATCGCCTGCGGTGTCAGGAACGGTATTCCAGGAAAGATTGTGTGCTGATTTCCAATCCCCCATTTGAAGCAAGGAATAGTGCAGACGTCACCCGAGACACTTTGAAATTTTTTCAAAATTTTCTTGGTATGAAAATAGACTATAATCGGTTAAAAGCTTGCCACCTATTACCCGGTAACAATGCCAAAACAAATTCCACTGTTATCTGTAAGTTCATATTCTACCAGGACAAAATTGATGTGTACAAAAAACGCAGGAGCCTACGAAACAAAAAAAATTTAAGCTAAATATATACATGTACGAGTCGCTGCCTGAATGTGAACAGGAAATACGAAACGAGGCACACAAGCGAGACATGATTACGAGCACCAACAATTGTGTTGTCTCAGTTTTGGTTCATGATGGAATCGAAAAAACTAAGTTTGTCTAAGTACAAGAAGTTGGACAACTTAGATGCCGTCAAAAAAAGACAAGCAACTGAACGCAACAGCGTCGAAAAACTATCGCCACATAACAAACGCCACTGCTTCGGTAGAGAGTAAAGGAACTAAGACAAACTTAATGCTTATCTCAACCTTTTGGTTTTGATTGACTTCAAAGAACTTTCGATTATTTTTCTGTTCAAAAATAAATTGATTTCTCACGGGAAGATAAACACATTTGGTAGGAACAAAGCACAAATAGATAAATCTAGCTGTATATTGACAGAGCAACTTTTTTTTAGGTTTCTACGAACCTACCAGTGATCTCCGCTGGTGCCTTTCAACCTAGTTGCGATCTCCGCAACCTGCACAGGTTGGAAGAAGGGGAGTTGAAGCCTACAGAAAAAGAAAAACTCTGCGATCTCCGCGGAGATATTAAAGCAACTAGGAACACTCTAAAAACTATCCAAAATTTGTAGTTTTGTTCAAAACTTTTGTTTCACATTTTTTCTCTTGCAGTTTTCCAAAGTTCCTTTTTTGTTTTTTTTTGTTTTGTTATGTTTTTTGTTTTGTTTTTTTAACAGTCATGCGCTGTTAGGATGAGATGCTGATAAAAACCAGACAGGCATAATGCTAAAAACGCAGACAAAAGAACATATGGAGGTTTCAGAAAACAAGGACACCTCAGTTAAAACGGCAAAGGAGTGGATACTTCTTTAAATCATTCGTTCTTTAACAAAAAATTTTGATGAATTCAAAGTTTTTATTAGTCAGACAGAGGTTGAGCCATTGGCAATCTGCCTAACTGAAACTTGGTTAAAAAATAGCTTTGAAAGCGATTGTTTTTCTCTGCAGAACTACCTCAAGATAGAAACATCCAACAGAAAAAAAAGAGGAGGTGGTGTTGGCATTTTTGTACACAAAAAAGCGACAAAGAAAACAATTGCATCAGTTGATACAAACAGTCTGCAAGCTATTAGTTTGAGGAGATTAACTTTTCCGATAAAACACACTTAGTGACTTGTATATACATTCCGCCCAATGCTAAAAAAGCAGAAACCTTTGAAAAATTTTTTTCCTATATTGATCAAATAAGTATGACACCCGGTACTCTACATATCGTGTGTGGCGACCTAAATGTTAATTTTTTGAAGAAATTGGCAAAATCGACCTTAATAATTAACCAAATGGAAATGAATGCTTTGGCTCTTGTAGACCCTCAAACAGCAACGCGCGAAACAATTAGGACAAAAACTTGTATTGATTTTTTTTTCACAAATTTCAAACCAAAAAGTTTTGTTGAAAAAACCAAAATCAGCGACCATTACACGGTGGGACTCGAGCTTGTAAAAAGAGAGAAAAATTTTGAAAGTGTTCAAGTACTGAGAAGAAACTGGAATAAACTAGACAATGATCATCTCCTCCTTGAGCTCAATTCTTTTCTCCAGAAAAAATTCGAATCAGTGAGCGGCCAATTATCAACAAGTGATACCAACCGGTGTGCAGAAATCGTACATGAGAAACTGGTTGAGGCACTCAATACTTTTTTACCTGTAAAGCCATCAAAACAAGGCGCCAAGAAAGATTGGATTGACAGAGAAGTAAAAAAATGCTCAGCTAAAAAAAGCCAACTCTGGAAGCGTTACCTAACAACAAAATCCCAAAGTGATAAAGAAGCGTACAAAAAACATTCCAAATTGTTGAGGAAAAAAATAAGAGGAAAGATGTCAGATTTTTATGAAAACCAAATAAAGACAAGCTGGAAACAGAAACAGGAATTTTTTTCAGTTTGTTAACGAAGTAGTCAATATCAATGGAGATGAAAAAACAGTAGAAAAGAACGCTGTTGATGATCTTAATAAATTCAATAATTTTTTGCTACAAAAGGAGCTAACTTAGCAAAAAAATTTTTTCACCAAAACTGACACAGAGAGCAAAACAAATAAATTCTATGTTTTTCAGGACAATTGATGAAGAAGAAGTTACTGCCGCTATCGCTAAGACTAAGAAAAAGTACAGCACAGATTGCTATAATTTGAATTACGTCTATATCAAAGCTGTATCGGCAAGTGTTTCGCCGGTTCTCACGATGCCCTTCAACAAATGTTTTGAGGAGGGAAATTTTCCGAAGCCTTTTAAAATAGCAGCCATAACACCACTCCATAAAGAAGGAGACAAGAGCAAACCAGAGAATTACAGACCGATCTCATTGTTACCTATCATTGGCAAAATATTTGAGTTCCTAATTTTTGATAGAATTAAAAACTATATAGAAAAATTCAAGATACTAAAAGCTAATCAATTTGGGTTTAGATCAAACCACAACACTACCGACGCAATTGTTTCATTGTTGGAGGATATCAGAATGAATAAACAAAATAACGCAAATGAAATCAAGGTTACTTTTCTGGACTTGAAAAAAGCACTTGATACTGTCGACCATCACATTCTCCTAGAGAAATGTTAAGATTATGGATTGAGGTGTAAAACTTTAAGCATAATAGCTTCCTTTCTGCACAACAGAACACAGGTAGTAAAAGTGAAAGGAAAATCTTCAAAATCTAGACAAGTGTTGTTTGGAGTACCGCAGGGTTCCATCCTTGGACCACTGCTGTTTATTCTTTATATAAACGACATTTCATGAAACAATGAAAATAGTACAGATTATCTTTTTGCTGACGATACCGCTATAAAAACCATTGGAACTCCAAAAACAATAGATAGCAAGCATCAATTGGCTCTAAACAATGTTACACACTGGCTAGAGCAAAATGGGCTCACACTAAATATCAAAAAAACAAAGACAATGTCTTTCAGGCAAAAGAAAGCCAGTGAAGACGGCTTTTCACTTTACGCGGAAAAAATAGAAAATGTAAACAGTTTCAAGTATTTAGGCATCATTCTAGATCACCGTTTAAGCTTTTCCGAACATAGCAATATTATCCAGAAGAAGCTGAACCAGTTCACTGCTATGTTTTATCGTCTGAGAAAGTTCCTAAAAGTATCGCATATGATAAGAGTCTATAAGACTTATGTACAGCCAATCATACAGTACGGAGTCATAGCTTATGGGTCGTCGACAAAAAGCATTCTACAGCCTAATGATAACAAAGTAAACAGATTGCTTAGAACAATCTTTTTTAAGAAAAAATTTGAGTCAACTACAAAAATACGAGAAGAAAACAACATCTACAGCACACAAGAACTCCATATTTACGAACTGCTAAAGTTGCTGATAAAAGTGATACGAAAAGAATGCAATGTCGAACAACTGAAAAAAGCAATCGCAGAAAAAGAGCTGATTGAAATTGATGGGATGAGAAAAACAAAAAAAATAACTTAAAATGAGTTACCCTAAACTAAGTAATTGCTCAATCACAGTAAGGTTGAGAAAACTATGCAACTGCTTGCTTGGTTTAGATCCTACTTTTTTCAAAAGCCTGAGAAAAATGAAAGAAAAACAGGTTAAAGCTTTCTCCACAAGTTTCCTTAAAAACTATGTTATTGGTTCTTTAGACATAAAAAACTATATTTTTGCTGATTGGAACGATCGATATTTGTAAGTTGTATACTGCCGTTTAAATCCAAGAATTGTGTTTTGGTTTTATTTGAAACTTTTTTTAGACACATAGTATTCCTTTTCCCTGCATAAACCCAACAAACTCTTTTGTTTATCTTCCTCACAAAGGCGCCTGAAAACGATCCATAGGGGTCAATGGTGTCCTTTCGGAGCGCATGTAACATTTGAAAATAAATAAATTATGTAAATGCCCGTTTGTATCATGCGTAATCCGTAAACAATTTATTATTGTTAGATTTTTTTGCCCAGAAATATGAGGGAATCAACAGATTATAAGATATTTTCTCAAACGATTTAAATCGAAGTGCTGTCTCAATTCATGTCAAAATCAAAATTACTGTCAGTATCAAATTTCAGGGTTCTTAGCAAGTATTTTGGTCCAGTTTCTCAATGGCTATGAACAATATATCTACGTAGAGGTAAAGTCAACGATGAGTTCAAATTCTCCCAATTTTCTCCTCTCGATTCCGATACAGCAAGTTCTCTTCATGGACCGTTTCGAATAAAAATTGCATTTTTAGGGTTCACAACTTTTCAAGTGTTGTAATTATCACAATTTTTCAGGAAGACGCAACCAAATGTGGCACATACTTGGGACTTCCAGACCAAAACGAATCTTCGGCTGTCAGACCCTCCAGTCTGGGTTCTTCAGTTCTCAAATCAATCAAACAGAGCATCGGATCCACGATCTCTCTCGTGACTCCAACCGACAACTCCTCGCCTGTGGAAAATGCCGCAATGTTGCGTAATAAGCAAGTGAATGAGCATCACGTGACCACTGCCGTCGTGAGTGGAGATCCGAACACTGACAAGTACATCGAACGAATGAGACAGCATGACGAGAGTTTCGACTTGGATGCCGATGACTCGATAGACAATCCTATGGGTAGGTATAGCCTTATCACTATATGCAGCTTCTTATGTCGAGGTGCGCCTTAATTAATCATCTTTACAAGTCAGTGTCGGTCTCATTTTGCTTTAATTTCCCCCCTAAATTTACCAAATTTCGATACTTATCTTTTTTTTTGTTTCGTAATATATTCAAATTAGATTCGCCACTTGCTAATTATGTAACAAAGAAATGGGGTTTGGTTTCTGCTCTGGTATCAGCTTTGGTTTCTAACCATCAGACAAATAACAACGAGCACGGATGGAAAGAAATTTGACGCGCGTTCTTACTACGCAAACAAGCTGGTTAGTTTACCTAATTTGAGAGCATTAACGAGCAAAAATATTTCTGGCGAACTCTTTCATGGTCTCTTTGTGCAAAACTTCCTCAGCTACGATCTGAATCAGGCTGGAAATGAACATGGAAAACGTAATGAGCGTTTGCACAATGTTCCAACCTTTTAAATAATAAACAATTCAAATGATTTGAAATTATTTATTTGAAATAAGTGTTCATCAAATTAAAACTTACCCTCAGCCTTGATGTTAATCCTAGCTAAGTTTGAAACATCGATGCCTATTTAAAGATTTTTTTGACGCAACGATTTCCCGGTTTTCAAAAGGATTATGGTAGCATATTTAAAAAAAATGAACAACAGCTTTCAAATAATGAGCAACCTATCTCGAATTCTCGTATGCAGCCAATTATATAAAACTCCCTCTCTTCACTAGATGAAAGAAATAATATAAAGATCAAGCAATTAAATAAACATGGCTAGCAGAATGCAAAAATATACAGCTTCAACAACCTGCAGACTCAAAATACAAATAAAAACACACCTAAAAAATTCGAACGAGAAAATTTTTATACAAATTTCGTTTGAGATGCTTGCAACTGGTTCAATTTTATAAACTATGAATTTGACCTCAAATAACATTCACTTAAGTTAAGATATCTTCACTTGACTTTAACTACTGTTAACGTCAGAGAGTGACGTAAGTAGTGAGATAAAAGTGAAACGTGCGTCGAAAAACTAAACTCACACGCTTCCAGCATAATTCGTTTGAGGTCCATAATTGGCCGTGACTGTACCCGTACCTAACGCCAAGTCAATATCAGTACTGGGCAAGTCTAATTCCAAGTCTATATTTCTCAGTACTGATTCAGAGCTATGATCATAACAAATTTAAGACTTGTCAGACCTGGCCAAGACTTGGCAAGTCTTAATCCAAGTGCGAAAACAAAGTTCTGCACGGGGATTGAACCCACGCTCTCCATCCCCCTAGATGTTCGTTCTTCTTACGGGTAGGTTCTAAGGCGGATGAAATCGAGAAGCACTAGAATTGGGACAAAATTGTGAATTCAAAAAATTATTCACAGTTTTAGGATAATTTTTTAAAGGTTTATTCACGTTTCTGGTTGATCAGAACAAAGTAAAAAAAATAATTCCAATTCAAAATAAAAACCAAACTGAAAACGTTTGTTGAAAACTGGAACTGCCTATTAATTTGTTGTTCTTTTAAATAACAATCAATTTGATTGTCAAGAACTTTAGGTGTGAAGTGTTCTTGTTTTCGCGGGCTGTACTCATAATCGCACACAATTTAGATACTTCTAGAAAAAAAACAATGAAATGACTTATATCGGAGGTTTTTAATCTCCAGTTTACAAAACTTCTTCGAAACTTTTTTCAATAAATTTACTGGTTTGAACGAAATGAATCAAAATAAAGATTTCATATTATTGAAGCGCTAATCAGCTGATTTCCTTTCAACTGCAAAAGCCTAGTTCATTTATGAAGCATCACACTGGAAGGTTATCTTAAATTCTTTAAATTGAGCTTTGTGAATGTTTTGCAACATAATCTTGCTCTGTATTAAATTAAAAAAGCCAAAAAACGTTTCATGAAAAAAAACTTGGTATTCTATTCGCATAACCGTTGAGTATCAAAATGGTGAACGAGCGTATATATTATTCAGGGCGGATTGAATTGAACCCAGTACGCTGGTTAATAATATTCTTTACTTCAACCTGAAATCTACCTGAAACTAAAAATAAACAATTGGAACATCTAAGCCAGCGTAACCTTGAACTGATGGTGATACTCAATTTGCCCAAATTTTTATAGCAGTATAATTAAGCTCCACATTGTCTGCTAACTGAAATTGTCTTAGAATTTAAAAGGAAAAACAATTATACAGTTTTAAGAGAATAAAACAAAGGTAATAAAGAATGGATGAACATTAGGACAAGCTAACAAATCGGTGACAATTGTGACGATAAAATGCCTGAAAAACTGAAATTGATTCAACTGATCGAGCTATTTTCCTTTTTTTATCCTTCTGATTTAAATGCAAATTTTTCTACAAGTTTGTACTGCAAATCAAAAATGCGAGTTTATTGATATCGAACAGTATCCCATGTTTCACCCCCAACTAAAAAACACCTAAAATTTCTAGTGGAGGCCTATTTTGACTTAAATTATACAATGGGGCTCCCTACGCAAAGGCTAGTTAAATTTTTTCCTTGTATCAAGCGAAAGTTTTTTCATGATCGGTTTGGTGAACATGGATTTTTATGGGCTTTTTGGTTGAAGTGTAGTCTTTACATCAGCCAAGAAAGAGTACTTTAACGGTGGACCTATGCAAAATTTGTGAGCGGACCTTGGTTTTTCCATTGCGCGAGCAAAAAATCTTTCCATATGTCTGATTCCGTGCAATTCGGAAAATGTTTTTTTTTGTTTCCTGTTATACTGAAGAACCATAGAAGCAATGCTAAACAGCATTGCAACAGAGGAATAAAACTTAAAAACAGCTGAAAAATGCTAAAATTCTGAAACAATGTATTGAATTCTTGAGATAAATCAGTTGTTGCAGTTGGATAAAATTGACGTATTACATAATTGATTGGAAATAATTAGCGTAAGTGTAATAGTCATCTTCCGATTATCCTTGTTGAAAGTATGGCATTTTCTATATGTTTTACCGTTAAAAATACAAAGAAATCATTTTCTTATAACATCGCAGATTTTCACTGTATAGCGGTTCTTGCAAAATGCGACCAAAGAAAGAGCATGAATACGTTATAAAGAACAGTTTGCAAAAGAATTGCACGTATAATTTTTCGAGACGAAAAACAGACTGAAGAAAAAATCGTTTATGATATTATTATGTGACAACAGTTCAGCATTTTTTTTTTCATTTCTACATTTTTGAGTCCAGCATTACATTATAGGTCGAAAAAACGCCCAGCGTAGAAAAGTGGGTCAGGCTGTAGTCGGACACAAAAGGTCTAGCGTGAATAATTTGCGCCGAGCTCAAATCATTGGGTCGAGCACGGTCTTTCGTCGTCACTTTTCGGTCCAGCATGAACTTTTCATAAGTTGAGGTCTAAACCAGGGATTCGCCTAATTTGAGACGCAAGTATAAATTAATGACTGTTTTTCAGGCTATCAAAATACAGACGAAGCTCACGAGTATGCTGACTTAACTCACAAGGGTAAACAATACCTGATCCAAACAAAACAACAACCACACTATCATGACCATCATAGCACTATACATTCACCTGGTTTATCTTCTGGAAGTAACCGGACCATCCAGAGTTCCTACAGAAACCTTCAAAACAGTCCAAACTTTAACTCAAACAGGGCACAAACTTTAAATAACAATAACAATAATAATAATACTGAACAACCTCTATCGTCTCCGGGTTCTACGACTTCTGTACAACGCAAAAAACGACTACCGCCCGATCCCAGTTTGTACCCGGAGTACTATGAAAACAGTTCTCCGACTGGTGTTGATTTCACTTCGTCTGGGCAGGAACCGACAACGTCCAGTACGATGTCTCGGATGGCCGACATCGAACGACGAATGAACCAATATGCGTACACGAGTATGACGTCACCGAGGCGATACGAGACGAGTCGAACCAGCAACTCGGAACATACAACAGTTCGGGCTGTAAAACACCGAGTAGGAAGCTCCGCCCACAAACGCGGCGATAGCGCGAGCAGGAATTGTGACGTCAGAGGTATAACTTCTCCTGTTAAGTCGTACGAGCCACCCTGGAAAAACCAAATGTCCATGGATATTGCCCAGGGATGTTCGGCTAATATTCCGAGTGAGGACTCCTCCGATCAGTACCCCTCCCCACCCGAATCGATAGGGAATCAGGATCCGGTGTTACGTCACAGCGATGTCTACTTAGCTTTCACAGATAACGACAGAGAAAGCATTTTGTAATGACACAATCACTCTTCTTTATAACTGAGGATCAAATTATGATTTAATCTGTTTCATACTATGCAAAATACAATAAATCAGTTTACATCACGAAATGATTACTTTTATTATGAGGAGGTCAGTTTGAATTCAAAGGAGAACAATTTTTAAATTATACTAAAATCGAAAAGTTCTTGGTTATGATCCTAATATGATGGAATTTTGAAAAAGTTTTGAAAATTTTGAAATTCGATGTTTCTCAACAAAAAATAATTTTTTGAAAACCAAAAATGTGTTCGAAGGCCTCTTTCTTTTTTAACAAAAAAATTCACGAAAAATATGATCTGTTTCATTTTTCTAGGGACGTATTTCGTTTGGTGCATCTAATACATTGATGTTATCAGAATGAACTCTTCAAAACAACACCGAAGTATCTTATTAGTTTATCCATAAAATCAAAAAGAATTGCCATAAACTCCTGGAAAATAGTGGAAGTGATAGTGCTGGCAAAGCTGAAAACCGATTCCTTAATTGGAAGATACCAACAAAAATGTAAACTTTGAAAAAGAGACACTATACAGGAACTCAATACCCTTTTTGCAGAAATCGGAAACAAATCTTCGGTCACGTATTATTGTAGGAATAACACAAAATGACCCAGAACAATTCTTTTGATTTCCTGTGATGACAATAAGCTGGCATACAGAAACTATATTAGTAGAAACTACTAAGCTGGCACAAACGGAAAAGATCCTGAAATTTTATTTACAAATACGTAACATTCAATTTCCGTATAATAAAGGACAAAAAACCTCTGTGATGAGGTTTCCCGGATCTGAGTGTCATAATAATTCAGTACTGAATCATGAAAAATCCATTCTGATTTTTTCTATTTCAAGATTTCTTGACAGGGCATTTTATGGCCTGATAATTGTAAGAAATTTCAGAAACTGTTTATGATTTTATTCTTCTCAGACTGAAAAATAGACTGGGTTTGGTCTGCACAGAATGAAATTTTGATGAGTCATGCACTGAATTTTTTCTGGACAGCGTAAAATTCAGACTGGTTTTTTTCTGAACATTAAGACGTTCAGCCTATTTCTTGTTAAGAGAAAAACGTTGTCTGAACTAAAAAAAGTTCAATTAATAGAGTGCATAATGTGAAATAATCATTCAAAATTGCAGTTTTTGATAAAAATCAATAAAAAGTTTTGTTTTTTGCCTGTTTTAAGAGATCCAAAGGTTGTTTCAAGGTTGTTCAAGTGTTGAATTGCTGAAACTGACACTGAGACCCACATGGACACTGACACTGACACTTCACACGTTCCCGCCATTACATCGTCATCACACCTTTCCCGTGCATGCACTGAGTTGTGAACTACGGTTTTGTGCTCATTCATTCATAAAAGCGAGGTGGGAGTTTTCTGCGGTCAAATTTCATCTTTTTTATAAAATCACGTTAGAAAAGATATAAATTACAATTTTGAAGCTATCAAAAAATATTGTTTTTTTAAAAGAGAAAGAACTACAAATTTTAGAGCAGGCTGAAAACAAAAGTGGTGAAGGAAAAAATGAGAGGAAAACATCAGAAAGAAAAAAGTGAATCGACATTTTCTAAACATTTTGGGGGTAATTTTTCTTCTTACTACAAATTTTAAGCTTTTATTTTTTGTAGATCAATAGGATTTTGATTTAATAATAAATTTCATACAAAATCACAATGGAAAAAATTAACTGACGCTAACGCTGATAAAAACCTGAAACGGACGCTTAATCGCAAAATCAAGTGAAAATCATAAACATCTGTGATACTCCCCATGTACAAGAAAACTATAGAAGACAATTTTTCTAGGGATAATGAAAAGAATAAAACAATTTAGAAATCTTTTTTGTCTGTTATGTGTTTTGTCTGTCCTCCAAAAAAAATGTGAACATTAGCGCTTCTTTTTCTTAGATTTTTCAATTCCAAGTCAAAGTACGGAGGAATAAGCAAAATCATTAAAACAAGAAAGAAATAGAGATATTCAATGGGCACCGCTGCTGTTTTCAAACCCAACTCACCTATCTCATGTGAATATCAGTTTTGTTGATTGTTCATAGAATTGCCTGAGTTATTTGGGACGAGATCAACAGAAAAATGGATTTTGATGAGAAAGGTGGAACATTTGTGTTTTTCAAATTGTATTTTTTGTTGGTTTTTCTTAAATATCGAAAAAACTTGAACATATCATTGCTATGTTTTTCATTTGAGTAAAAAATAAAAAATCAGGAAAATCTTTGGCAATGTTGAAAATTATTTTTTTTACAAATTAAGGGACAAATTTTCTCATTAGATATATACTTTGATGAAAAACATTCGGGCGTTAATATTACAGAATTACGCATTTTATTCTGTAAGAGAGATCAAAAAGCAACAATTGCGGAGAGATAAAAAAAATTGATAAACAACATAAGAAGGTAACATATTGAAAAAAGAACATTATAAGAGATATCGAATTTTTTTCTTCATTAACTGCCCTGAGTTCAGAACTAAAGTAACATTGATCCCTGTGCTGTTCAAATGCTTGCATTCTCATTAGCAGTCTCATCAATTGAAAATTTTAATCGATATTTGATATGTTTTTACTTGACAACAAAAGGTATATTTTTGTTCAGGTAGAAATGTCTTTTTTTCAATAATTACTGCAAGATGCTAAACGAAAGCAAGTTTTTCAGTTAAGTGAGTATTCTATGTTATTTTGATTAGTTGACGTGACCACACCTGAGAAATTTGAAAGAAATATAATACAAAAAACAGTGGTTTGAGATAAAAATAAAGGGGAAGTTAATCTAATAATAAAGGGAAATTTATGATTAAAAAAATTGTGCAAAATTAGAATATGTGCAGAAATAAAAGGAGAGACCTAAAAAAGAAAACGAAACAGCGTTTTAATACCAATTTTCTTTATGATATATTGCTTTGTTATGACATGTTTTGAAAAAAATTTTCAACTAATTTTGAGTCGAACAGACTGGAAATATTTATTCAGTTATACACATTTCAATTGAGAAAAACAATAGAGGAGAAAAACGGACACTTTTTGCCATTTTTATTGTGTAACCAAATCGCAGGAAATTCAATTTGAAATTTACTGTTGTTGAACTTCAATTTTCTTGAGATGCTGTTTTATATTGTAAAATTGTTTAAAGTGCGAGTAGTTCTATAGGTATCAAAATGACATCAAAATGAGAGATTTAAATTTTTACTATTTATTTTAAGGAGAGGCGCTCAAGAGAAATACTATAATTTGAGTTTGCAAAAAAAAATTACTATGAGAACGAAGAAAAAAAATAAATTATTCCAGAAGTAATGACAAATTCGAGGTATTTTTATTGCGATTCGAAGATGCAGATGGAGATATGTACATATATATATATATATATATATATATATATATATATATATATATATATATATATAAATATATCTGTATATATATATATATATATATATATATATATATATATATATACATATATATATATATGTATATATATATATATATATATATATATTATATATATATATACTTATATACATATATATATATATATATATATATATATATATACTTATATACATATATATATATATATATATATATATATATAATTATATTTATATATATACATATATATATATATATATATATATAAAATATGTTTGTATATATATATATATATATATATATATTATATATATGTGTACATATATATTTTTTAAAAAGTTCCCCAGAGTTAAGTACCCGTAGATTTCTGATATTTAAGACTTCAAAAAAACTGATTCAATTATATAATTATATAAAGGTTTCGATGGTATAAAGGTACGACAAAAGTTGAACAGCTGTACAATGTGAGAAAATTTTAGGCTTTAAAAGCGGAGATAGTCTTGTAGAGGAATTCATTAAAGGTTTTCATCGTCAGTTTTTCTCAAGCACGGTTTTTTCTTAAGTGGAGGCCGAGACCTGGGAGCTATGAGTAAAATGTTGTAACGTCGCATATTGATACAAATTTTTTAGGACCTCACAGTTGATTTTTTACGAGTTAATTATCTTCTGTTTTTTTTTGTCAGGTTTTGTCTGCATAATGCTTGCATTAGAATATTTTTTGTCACATCGAATTGCAAGATTTCAGTTTTGCCTTTTATCATGGTTTTGTATAGTTCTTGTACTCGCTAGCATTATTCTGGTCAAGAAGAGTCGAAATTCATTGACGCCTAATAATTTAGACTCTTAAAATCACGGGGCTAATTCGGCGAGCATTGGTTTCTAATCGACCGATTGTTCGCTGGTTTGTTAGCATATATTTTGTCTTTAAAGGTTTCTAATCCCAGCTAAGAATCGTGTTCTAAGCTGTCTTATTCCGAATTCAGCAACACAAGAGTTAGTTTTGCAAGTAAGCTATGCAGTTACTCAACAGGTTGGCGAAATGGTCGTTTTTCATTATTGAAAATTTATGAGTTCAAATTTTCCTGTTGTAGCTTAGGAGCAATAAAGCGACCGAATGTGTTTTAAAAATGGATTTGTATCCTTTTCAATGTGGATAAGTTTTTTTTCGCGTAAGCCAATTTGAACTGCCTACTGCTTGTGGCAGTGTTTATGGTTGTTTTTTTTGCTATAACAATTAACAACAATAGAATTTTAAAAAGTAATCAGAAAACAGTCAAAGTTTACTATAGGGGCCAACAACGGCTTCATTCAGGTTTTTTTTTTTTTGGGGGGGGACGTTTGAGGGGTAGGTTCTTTTCATCAAAAGGAATAAGCTCTTTTTAGGTTTCTTTGAACTTTGAAGTGCGCATCCGACGCATGAAAGTATTACAATAAGAAAAAATTGGTCTACAGCCATGGAGTATTACGTAACTTCCTTCATCAATTAATTCTAAAGAGCAGACGAAAAGAAATTGGCACACATGTTGTAATTGAAACTCGATTAAAATAGAAAAGATAAATGCAGTTATATTAAAGAAATATACCATTCAAAGTATCCGTCTGTTAGTAATCTATTGTAAACACATTGCAGCTGAACCCCCCCCCCCCCCCCACACCACACGTGAATAAACTTTTTTCATTGTCAAGTACCAAAAACTATTGATTGTTTTCGTTGCTGATAACGGTTTGTACGGCCTGTTAAGAAGTGACCTGTTTAAGGAATGAAAAACGGTTATAATTTCTACCTACCATAATAAAGGTGTAAATTATCAGTTCTGAGGGGTTGTAATCACAAGTGGGGGGGGGGGGGGGGGTTCCGAAACATTTATGTAGAAGTATTTTTTGCACTTGAGGTCTGTTTTTTGACACAGACGTGGTTTGAAGTCTTAACAGGTGTTAAAACAACATTATACTTTGTTCGAGTCTTTTTGCATCTTAAAATGGACACAAATGTCTTTCTGAAGGTCTCGTTTGCAACCCCGTAGCAAATTGGGTTCAAAGTTGAATTTATGTAGCATAGCCAGTAGAAAAATGTCCACACAAAAGGGGTGACGTTTAGCCCAAATGCTTGCAAGATTACTAGAACATTGTAAGGCGTCCATGTTAGAATGAAAGCTGCAGCTATCAGGCTCAGGACTCGAGCGGCCTTTCGATCCCCGCTCGCGCCGCCTCGCTTTTTGCACATTCCGGAGATAGCATAGCTTCCCGATTTGTCGAATCTGAAATTAACAAAAAATATTTTTATCTTTATTTGTCAGAATAAAGAGATTTTTTGGTGTTTCCCATTATAGCCCCCCCCCCCCAAGGAAATTATAGCCCCCCATTATGGTAGAAATACCATGAGGGGGTGGGGGGGGGCTCTAGGTTATCTGGCCACTACGCTGGTGCAGGATGTATTAGGAAATTCATAGATTTTTCGCGCATCTTTTAGTTTGATGAAGTTTTGCTAAAATTCTTTTATTTGCTGCTCTAATACCAAAATCAATCGGTGTCTACTGTGTCTCTCTTTTTCACCCTTATCAGTGCCAGGTTGACCAATAAAGTTACTCTACGGGGTATGGGGAAGGTTATGGGGTTTAAAAATTGTTGGGTAAAATGATATAGGAGTGAAAATATGACGTTAAAATATGGTTAAATTAATCAGGAGGAAAAAGTATAGAACCAATTTTCGTAACTTTATTTACCATTCATCAACTCTTTTAAGCTATATAAATCATTTTTTTTCTACCAGTTTCAGTTAGTAAAAGGCTTATTATACGGTTAGGAAATTATGACAAAGTAATAGTACATCAGCAATGAGGCTGGATAGACAATTATCTATGAAACATTGATGAGAGACAGCGTTCTGAACAACTTACCCATACCTGATAATTTAAAACACTTTTTTTCTGCAATTAGTGAATCTAGAAAATTGTAAGATTTTGCAGCCGATTTCAATATATTTGCTGCACCCCATGTCCCATCACTCACAAAATGGCTAAAATTTTGGAAAATTAACATTGGAGTCCAATTGATCCCGCTAACACACACAAACGCACACCAATACATACTGTAAAGTTTGTGTTTCGGCTATTTCACTCAATTAAATATTTTTAAGAAACCGAAAGGTCTAATAATTTTTTACGTCAACTAGAAAAAAAGAAAAGGGCTGCAGCTTTTACTCATTCGAAACAGAAAGATTTAATAATTTTTTATGTCAACTGAAAAATATATATTTTTTTCAATTCCCGAAAAAACTCCTCATCATCAATTGAGAAATTTCCACAATCAGTAAAGATTTCAGTTTCATAAAAGTCGGTAGCAATGCTCACAGACCAGAAAAGATTAGTTAGAAGAGTAATTTCAAGAAAAAAAGAAGTGAAAAATAATTATCTTTTTTATGTCAGAAAAAGTATGAACATTTGTATTAAGTTGTTGAACCTGGAGATTCATGAACTCTTAAAGTCTTCTGTTTTACATCATACTAAAGAGATTTCTTTGAATCATCATCAGTGACAATATAAAGAACACACAAATTTTCACATATTTGTTTTTCATTAAAAAAATTTTTTCGTTTGTTTGTCATTTCATTAATCCGTTTTTAACGTCTCCTCAACTTTGAGATAACTGAATTGGCTAAATTATATAAAACACGAAGAGTTGTTTAGAAAACAACTTTAAACGGTTGAAAAAAATTATTCTTTTGCTTTTACTGATACATTTTGAATTTGGGTTTTTGCTATTTTGTGAACTTTAAATTGCCTGAAATCTTCTGATTTCCAAAAACCTGTTTTAGCGCAGAAAAAATGGTCCGTACGCTAGTTTTTTAATTAGTAGAAGACAGGAAGTTGGGGGTAAATAAGACTTAGCCAAAATGTTCTTTTTATGAAAAATATTAATAAAATTTTTTTTTTCAATTTTTTTTTAAGCTAAAAGATTAAATTGGTAATTCTTAGGCATTTGACTGTTTAAACATAAAAACAGTTATTCCTTTTCCCTGCAAAGTTTAAACAACAAATGAAAACTCGAATAAAAAATAGTTTTTTTCTGATATATTTTGTCACTTTTTGACAAAATTGTTGGAAAATTTAGAAATGGTGCTGAGATAATGCAAAATTGATAAACATTTATTCAACAGAATTATCCGAGATGAATGAAGACAGCAACGCCACAATTGTTGACAAAAACCATCAGAAATCTCTAGAACAACGCGGCATTCATTTTTCTTAGTCGTTCAATATTTGTTCCGCCCACACATTATTGGGGGAAGAAATATACATTCATTCAAATGGGGGTTTTCCGCTCGGTCAATTTTGGCCGATCGTAAGATGTCATGAGTGGTAACATTTAGAAGCTTGTCCAGCGTAGAATTTTTATTTAAGTGTTTCATTTGAATTTTTCGTTTTTTTTTTCAAGGAAATATCATGGTATATATTTTGTGAATAGTAGTCAGATTTCCGTTGATATTATTCACATTTTTGGTAATTTTCCACAAAATTTTTGTCAATTTTGCCAAAATTTAATAAAATTGTCAACATCAGTGTTGTTGATTTCACCGTTAAAAATATAGGAGGGTTGCTGATAGAGGAGTGTTTTATAAGAGGTTTTTTTGGCTAAAATCTTTGCTATTTTCTTTTTGAATTTTAGAGCCTATCATCAAAAATAACACCAAATTTGCTCTTTTTTAGCCTATTTTGTTCAAAAATGCCAAAAGTAGAGACCTGAAAGCTGCTGACACCATATTTTAAATTCCAAAAGATACCTAGTTTTACACGAGCTTCCTATAATAGAGTTCTTCACATTTTACCGAAATTCTTATTAAATCGGAGAAAAATAAACAAATCAGGAACTCAGAGAAAGAATAAACAATAGGAGCGCATCAACTAATGTATTTTTTTGGTTCATATAAGACAGAGGCTAAATTATGATAGAACAAAAATGGAAATTGAAACTCCGGTTTTTTAAAGAGGCATTCTGAGTGAACGAAAGGACAAATTACTCATTATATTGGCCAGTATAAATTTTAAATAAAAAATTTGAATGTGGTACTGTTACAGAAGCTATCAATTGTCTCCGTTTGTTACTGCCTGTAGCTCCATTTGTTTCATTTTGGAATCTAATTTTATTTCAACGAATGACTTTTTTGAAATCATGAAACTGTGAAGAAGCTAAAAAAAGTTTTTGAAATATCAACTCAGAAAACTACAGAAAAACGAATTTGAGTTTGTGCCTTTTGTTGATAAAGTTTGCAATTAGGTTTTTTGAATCTTATGGTCTGTGAAATCCTGGTTTCTTCAACTAAAAAAATTCTCACTAGAAAAAAGTTTAAAGGCTAGTATGGTGACACAGAAGACTAAAAATTTGCGGTCATTTTATACTTTTTCAGCGCTTTCGACGCATTTGTTCTATTAAATTTAAGTCTGTTTTTAACTTACTGCAAAGGTCGATGTTTGTCTCCTGACGACCGTTTCCTCCTCCGACCATCCAAAGTTCCAATTGGAGTACTGCTTGCATCACTAACCATCGATTCCGATGACTTTATAAACACACTATTCGGCCGAGCGCTTCGAGAACCCTTCTCAACTCCGAAGAGTCCAGTCGGTTCCATCTCGTCGATATTGTTCGGACGATTCCCGAGTCGAGGACTCGGCGTCAAACTCGGAGCCGGAGTGATTGCTCGTTTGTGCCCATCTTCTGGACCAAATTCGTCACTGTCAGTTGACGTGAAATGACAGGTGAGGTGATTTTTGAGCGTGATCAAATTGCGGTATCCCCGGGTTTTCCAGCTCTGATCGCTGTCGATATCCGGATTTGTGTGGTTAAGGCGAGACATCTCAGGGACTTCGATGTTGCATTCTTGATAACTGGTTGAGGGCGTTACTACTAGTTTAGTGCTGGTTATAAATGGCTGAGGGTTGTCGTCGGATCCTGCGCATGATTTGTTGGAGAGTCGGTTCACAGTGAGGTGCTGGTTGGGTCTTTTAGAGGAGCGGAGCGAGTTGTAATCCAACCCATTTCCAGTCCTAATTCAAAAAGCAAAATATATTATTATGGAATTCTTTTTTTGCTAATTAGCCGTTTAGCCGCTCATGGATTGCTGTGTTATAATAATGGTGGCAAAACTAAAAAGTCGCAGTACTAAAACTACAATGAAAAATACCAATATTTAAGTTATTGAAGATTGTTGTTGAATTAAATCTTTCTGACCCACGATTGTAAAATGATACCCAATTAAAAAATCAATGCATAAGGATAAACACATTTTGTCAAAAAATTGGTAGTACACAGAAGTTGAGAGAAGGGGGAGATACTGGAAAAAAAAACTTGGCAGTAATGTCATTGACAAGTTCTTATTTGCTCAGCCATTATTTTCTGCGAATTTAAACGGACTCAAGAATGATAATCCAGGAAAAGAACGAACTTACCTTGAAATTTCAGGAGTCAGCAACATTTTGCCATACTTGAATTCATCTTCTGCTACTTCCAGACCGGTTGTCCCTTTTGTCACAGTTGAAAATGATTTAACATTACCTCGGCCGGTGCTGCACGCGTTGCTTTCACTAACAGTGCGTCTAACTTGACCGTCAATATCCGAGGCGCCGACAACTGTAGTCTTTCTCGTGTTTGAAGCACTGCTATTGGCTGATTTGAAATTCGATTTCAGAAACAAACCTTGCTGACCTTCATTGAGAAATTTTCTTGACCGTGTGTACGTTATCCACCAAATTTGGACGTATAGAAATACCATTATAATAACTGGTAGATAAAACGCCCACACCGAAGTTGCAAAAGCGGCCACAAAGTCGTCAAGGAATCGAATGAAACAGGTCCTGGGTCCACCCTCGATACCTGCAGAGCGCAGATGGTGTTCTGCAGGGTGGAAATATGGCCAGAGGACAATTGACGGAGTCCAGGTGAGGAATGGCACCAGCCAGATGAAAGTGATTGCAATTAGGACTCGCTTGGCCGTTCTCTCTGGTCGGTACCACAGGGGTCTCGATATGCTGAGGTATCTGGAACCCAAGTTAAAACAATCCACTGCTAATTTTAAATACTACCTCTTGCGGAGAATTTCTGATCAGAGGTTCACAAATTCATTTAACCGGGGACCTCGATCTGGTAGGTGTGATCAAAATAGAGCGATTGAAATCAACTAAAAATCTGATCTCATCGATTTACAATGCCATTGAAGAAATAATTCCCAGTCTAACTACTATCTTGCATGATCCTTGCTACACTCTTATACCGAATTGTCTAATTGTACAAAAATGCTACACATTCTTGTAAGATTTTTTTGTATGATTTTTAACACTTTATTTTGATCACACCAACTCAAATGACCTCCAATCAGAAATTATCGTCATGACTAAAATGATCTCGTTAGCCTCAAAGACGCACGAAAATCAGATCAGAGCTCTATTTGGCGACATTTCCTCAACAAAGATTTGTTCAATTTCTTAAGAAGACAAAGTTGTAATTAGTGTCCAATAGAAATCAGCTATAAAAGAACTAATTCTCTGAGGACATGAAAGGCAAACCGCGTATACTGGTTTCAAACCTTGGTTTTCTTGCAAAACAAAAAATTTTCAAAAAAGCTCTCCCACAGATTTATGCACGAGTTTTTCATTGGCTTCAATTTTGTTTATATGTTCAGAACATACCAATCAGGCAAAAACTTTTTTAAAAATAAAAATGAGTTCCAGAAAACGTATATTAAAGTTTCACTTCGATTTCTTGGGATTGGAACTATAATGAGAAGATCACAAAGGATTACAGTATAATTTCATGTGCATATCGCAGACTAAGACGACAAACGTAATTAGTCAATTCATAATATGACAAAAAAGGGTTTTATGAATTTTGGGACAACAAGAGTATAACATAGAACGGTGCAGTCTATAATATATTCAATTTTTTTGTTTATTTTGTGAAATTAAAGTTATTAACTTGAGGCAAAGTTTCATGTACCACGTTTTCTTTCCAAAAAATTGCAACCTTGCAAGAACATTAAAAATATAGCCTCTCTTTTTCAAGTAATCAGTTATTCCAAATCAAAGTAACAATCGATTAGCGGCAGTTTATTCAGAATGCAAAAAAATTTACATCTAAAGCTTCATCGTTCAACATGATTTTCTTCATTTTATTGCTATAAACATATCCAACTATTTCTTGTGACCATCATTTTAAAACGATGGTGAAAACGTCACAATTAAATTATATTTAATAAAACTTAAAAAAGAAGGCAATGAAACGCTTCAAAATAAAGTTTTTTAAGTTTTTGTAAAATAGTTTTTTTATTCTGACATTGCGAGATTTTAAAATTCTCCTGCAAAAAGAAAAATTATTCAGAATCGTCAAAATTAGTGAATTTTGTCTCATCTGGTGAACTAAGATATTTTTTTCTGCGGCTAAAAAGTGATTATCTGACATCTTTAATATAAACGAATGGAGATCCGAGGCCATAAGTTTATAGTTTGCGTTTTTTGTTCTCAGCTGAGTAATCAGAGCAGAGATTTTCTTTCAGAAACGTAGAAAAACAACCAGCAGAGTTGGAGGATGAAAAAGCTCTTGTCGCATGTTGTTGCACATTAACAAAACGTTTTATTGTTGTAATTTTTAAAGTAAGTTAGTTATTTTACTTCATTCAACATCTTCAACAAATTCATTTATGAAAATGGAGTTATTTAATTTTAAGTTTTAGTTTTAGCTTCATATCAATCTCATAACAGTTGACTAAAATGCTTTAAAAATTCCCGCGTTCGCTGACTCAATTGTCGTTCTTTTCAAAAATTTGTGAAAATTTGTCTTCAAAATTCTCTGATGATAAATGATCTATATTAAACTATTTTCCTTCCCTTGAATTACACTCCCTTTGTTTTTGTTTTTTAACTTAAGTTCACTTTGAATTTTTCCAATCAGGGGAGTCATAATCGGGCATTCGCTTTGTTTTAATAGTGTCATTTGTAATTCTTTGAGTTTTTCCCCATTTTCCTTTTTTGCTGCTGATAAATATCACTTGGTTTCCCTGAAAAAAACTTGGATTTGCATGTTAGATCAAAATATGTTCTTACATTATTTGTTGACTAGAAACAAACAGCAAAATCAACCAAATCGAAAAACGACTCTCCGATTCTTTCCAGTAAAACAATCACAAATATGTTTCAAATAAAATTGAAATAACTACGCTCGATAATTTATTCAACTGAGCAGCAACATGGCAATGCGTTTGTCAAGTTGAATTTCGAATCAAAAAGTTTGTATGGTTCTATCTATTTAGCACTGTTAAAAAAATTTGCATTTTATTCGTTTCTTTCAGTTGGCTTGTATTATTCACCTTAAGTCGTGAAGTTGGCGTTTCTTTGTAAAATTCGCTAATATTTTGTTCAGCACAATCGCAGCAAATATAAAATTTTCTGATTTCATACTTTTTTTTACAATTTTAGGGTTCCAGGGTTGAAATTTGAAAAGAATATATAAGAATTGTTGTGAGCACAATAAAATTTCAAAAATTTCGGCAAATAAGAATTCCCCGATGAAAAAAAATCAGTTTTAACAAAAATTTCACGCTGATTTCCCGGAAACTCTTACAAAACTCTTACAAAAATCGATCACAATTTTCTAGAAAAATGGCAAATCCTGTAAGAAATGTGCCGAATAACATACAAGTTTGCACTTGCCTGTCGAGTGATATTGCGAGTAGGTGGAGGGCAGATGCCCCACTGACGGTGTAGTCCACACACAGGTAGAAGTTACACATGTTCTCATTGAAGATCCATGTCTCGTCCTAAAACACATCTTAAAATTCAGACAGAGAAAAAGAAGTGTACCGTGAACAAATTCAAAGAACAGCGCGGTGTGTCATTCCAAAGGTCTGCAAATTTTCAAAACATTTACAGAGCACGACAATGTAAAATAATGATGATAGTTATTAAAAATTTTGCTATAAAATCATTAAACATGGTGAAAACTAACGTGGGCAATCTTTATTGTTTGCATTGTTCAATCAACCCAATGAGGGATGGGTCAATGACAATACACGGAAACTATCGGTAGTTTTCTTGAAAAATAAAAAAATGTCTTGAAAATGTCGCAAGACATGACTGCAAGAATTTGCTCTTGGCTGAAAAATCAGTTTTTAAGTCCCTAGTATCAATGATAGTTATCTATTACGTTATGTTTTTAGTTAATTCTAGTTAAGTGATATCTTTTCAATTTCCACATCCTTTCTCCGAACCTCGTGTATTTATCGTTTCAGTACTACTATTGCATATAACTCAGGGTGTCAAAGCTGATAACTGTGGTTGATTATTATACATTAGTTAGAAAATTTTATTTTTTCCTTCATGAAAGCTCAAAAAACATTTTTATATACCAATAATTAATAGAAAAAACCTCATGTTTCACATCGACCTGTGAAATGATGGTTATCGACAGAATATTGGTATGCAAACGAAAAGTCTGATTCCGATCCCAATGGTCTGAGACGAATAAATTTTCACCAGGAATTAATTTTTTCAACAAGACCCAAAATAGAGGTTTCATAATAATGCTGGATTTGAGTAATGAGCTGTTTCTCAACCTAAATATGACAAAAAAAAACTATTTTTCAATTCCTCAATGTTGATGAACTACCCCATGTCCAAATAATGTCCAAAATAAAACAATAGAACAATTTTCTCAAAATGAGACTTCAAGTATCGAGCAAAAAGTGTTTCATTCTGTTAAAAATTAAATAAACCTTTTTGCGTCGTACAGAAAGTGAAGTGCCTTATGTCGTTAACTGTTTTGTTACATTATTCATGTGTTTTCAGAAAAAAGCATATTTTCATTGGCGTAACTCTACTCCAAAATCTAAGGTAACAATTTATACTGAACATAAAATACACTTCTTTCAAGAACCGACAAAATCCAACAAATTTACGGTATATTATTTCGTTCAGTCATCTGAACTAAAAAAGTTTAATCTTTCAGTTTTTAGATGTCAGAAAACTTTCTTGAAAATTCGCCCCCCTTTCTTGAATGCAATGGGCTGCAGGCTCAATATCGCATCATTGTTTCCAATATTGACAAGGCCACTAAAAGTTTGAAGATACGCCACTGAAAATTAAAAAAACATTTTTTATAGATACGAATTGGGTTTCAGGTTTAATTTGGCATGGAAATTTTTGTTTGGTCGTTTGAAGGCAAATTGAAAATGTTTTTTTTTTGACAACAGCGAATCTAATTTGACGCCAGAAACAACATTACAGTGACTTTTAATTATCTTTTAACTAACTTAATTACACCATACCTCTCAATTTCCGTTTATTTATACATGCACAAAAAACTCAAAGGTCGCAAAGATAAACGCGTCACCAAAATCCATTTTGAAATGCTCTTGCCGGTGTTTTAAGGTTATAAAAGGGATTTCACTCACAAAATCGAGTAAAATTACAGGCCTCTCTTAGGTGTCAATAACGACATAGCAATGGACTGCAATGACGGAACAAGTTTTCTGATGTTTTTTTTATCACCACAATATGCCGCGATGCCTTCTACAACCGGTTCAAAAAATGATTTTAACAATTCTGAAGAATGGTTGGTCTTACATGCGATGAACTCAATCTATGTATTTAGATGTATACGAGTGAAGGTTAAACTTGGATTAAACTTCATGAAATTGGGCCATTTTTTGTACTCTAGATTAGATATTTTTCCCATTCAGTTTTAGCAATATAATGTTATCGCAAAATTTGTTCAAGAAGAGAAAAAATTATTTACATTGCAATTTTGCAATTTTCAACAAACAGATCAACAGTTGTTCCGGGGTGTGCTTTTAAAGACATTTGGGATCAGATCCCTGTTTGACCAAAATTGGCAAAATTTTGTTATCTTGTAAGATCATTCAAGATGAATCTTGCTTGTAAGATTCTGAAAAGTTCGTTACGGTTGAGCGCTTGGTTCTTCTGTGCGCATTAATTTTACGTTTTGCGTATTTTCAGCAGTTTTTATGCATTATTTTTTTTGCAAATTGCTTTTCATGATAACAAAGTCAAGTTTTATTGAATTCAGTACAAATTTGTTACTCTAAATTACATTTTGGCTATCAAGTATTGCATTACTGAAAAAAAGTATATTGTTTTTTGCCATATGTCGATCATCTCCAAAGGTGTTTATGCACTGTTTATTTCTACATGATGATCGGTTGCCTTGCAAAAGTTTTGTAAGACGAATGTTAATCTTGTAAGAATCTTGAAAGACGAATGATAATTTTGCTAAAAATCATGCAAGATGAATGATAATTTTACAAGAATCTTGCAAGACGAATGTGTATCGTGCAAGAATCTTGTGCAACAAATGTTTATCTTGCAGAAACCCTGCAATACGAGTGCCTATCTTGTTAGAAAATCTTGACAAAACCTTGCAAAATAACAATCCTCAATTCCCTTGAGAATGTTCTATATTCACTCGTTAATATCAACTGAAGCGTTTTAGAACTTATTCAAACTATTGATCAGAATATTAGCCATTAAAAGTAAGCAATTATTAGATATTCGATCCCTCTCAGACCTTTTGACCATTTGATCACAACACAATTGCGAGTAATCAATTTGAACATGAAAAGGGCTTCAGTTTCACATGAATTTCTGTTCAGTTAAACAAAATCAAGTATTTATCACAATGATTTAAAATGTAAAATAAATTAACAAATTATAAACACTCTTGTTGGTCTCTTTTTCAACAAAAAAAAATTGGATTCATTCACATTTATTTACAAGCCTGGAGCTTTTGTTCACAATCACTATATTGTTTAGCATATGAACTTTTTTGATGTACCAAAAGCCTTTATCGGTCAACACTTCAGCTAAGAGTTTTCTCTGTGAGTTTGTTGACCTGTTGTTTCAAATTTCCATCAAAATTTGATTTTAATTATGAAAAGGGAAAAGGGAAAAAGGGAGAAAAGATGGAAAAATGAGGAGATAGGTTGTCCTATCTCAGAAGCCAATAAACAGACATATATAATTACACCTCTATCTTAACACACGTCCAATTTTAGACAGAGTTCACTCAAACATGTAGGATTAGTGGGGGGTGAGGGTTTCAACGTCAGGAATTATAATCACAAATATAATATTACATGCGAGGGAAGTTATTGATTAATTGGATTAGTGGAGTCGAAAATCGAGACAAATTCCTGTCACATAGTCTAATCTTTTCAATACCAACACTGACTACATTAATTCACCAATTCTAATCTGAGCAGGGGGCACAATACCGGGAGACAAATTTGTTACGTCACAGGCGGCGGGGTGGTGAGGGGAGGGGGCTTGAAAATGGGGTTAGCTCTAAGAGATTGCAGCTGAAAGCCCTACGAAAAAACGTAGAAAGAGGACTAAATGCAAAAACGGGCAGCGGGATCAGAAAAAACACATACCAAATGGGGTAAGGGTTAAAAAAATGACCGAAGAGTAAGAATATGTCGGAAAAATCAAAAAACGAGCCCAAAACACCAACATGCAAGTTTTAAAATGCACGATCTCCACAGTGATCTATTCTAGAATGCCAGTTTTTTTTGCTTTCAAAAGAATCAGATTTTAAAAATTGCACGGTGTTGGAAAATGACGGGATCAAATCACACGAATAAGTATTAGTTTGAATATTCGGCCGTTTTCGGCCGCTTTATTATATCTTTTAACGAAACATTTTGCTTAATTTGTTTAATTGCTTTTGTGTTTCTTAAATCTGAGTTTGATGAAGAAAACATTTAAAAACCAAGAATTCAGTGGGTGGAAAGAAAAAAACACCGGAACTACTCAGATCCGGAACAGGATCTATTACGAGGCATCACAAAAACTTTTTGTATGATCTTCGTAAGACTACTTAGATTTCTGACAAATCATATATGTATGACCTAGTATGATTACAAAGATTTATATTTTTTTTCACTGTAAGCTTTTGTTAATGCCAATTGTAGTTTAGCTGATTCTTTATGAAAGTCTCTGCCATTTTTCCAGGGGATTGGGTCATTAAAAATTTTTGTATGACACTTGTATGACAACTAAGAATTGGTGCAAATTATTTGTCACCTAGTACGATTACCAAGAATTTTTCCGTCCCAAAGTAAGACTGTATTGATCCACAATTTTGGAATCAGCAGTTTAGGCCATAATTTTTCAAGTATTTTGAGATTAAGTTTGATTTTTTGTACGACCCTTGTATGACTACTAAGATTTCATATAATTTAAATATGACCTAGTTGGATTACTAGGAATCATATATGACCTAGTGCAAATTTTGTGTGATGAGCATTCCGAGTTATTGATATTTCTTGTATGTACAATATTTGTTTCAAAAAAGGGTGTTTGAACTATTTTTCGGAAAAAAGATCCAGTTGTCAGCAGAGCTGGTACTGAAATCTAATGGGACAGTTTGTCTTCAATGGTGAGGATTATCCAAAGCCTATCTCAATACTTAAAAATTTGGAATAGGAGGATTCGAGGCTAAAAATTGTATTTTTTTGCGGTTAAGAATTTGCAAATAGCAAAAAGTACTGACAACAGTTTGAATTTAGAGTTTGCAACTCAATGTATTTACTTTTGTAAACTAGAAAACTACCAAAAAGTCCTTGTCCCAATAGAAATACCTCGGCAAATAACCACATTTTTGCAAATCAGAGCATCAATTTTCTCGATGAAGAAATTTTACTTTATATTTAAATACTTAACTGTTTGCATACATAAAGTATTGGATTAGACATATTTAGATAACTAAATAATTAAGATAATCAGGCAGGAAATATTACTAACAGCGAGGTTTTGTTTACCAAAGTCGGATATAATTCTCTCAATTTTAAGCAAGTGTGGCTCGCATTTATGTAACCTTCGAATGTCGCCAATATTATTTCAAAAAACAGTTTTGAAATCTTCAGTTTGGCTTATTTTAGGTCAATAATATTCGCAAGCCTCGATATCACTAGTTCTGCAATTCGGTATTGGCTCTGCAATAATCACACGGGTTCGAACCTCTGACATCCTGCATGCCTTCAATTGCTAAGTCCACTGCGCCAACTGTCACTTCCATCTCTGAAAATTCTAGTGAATTTAAATAAGATTGAGTAAACTTTGGAAATCATATAAGATGTATTTTTGTAAGAAATGCGGTGAATTTTTGTAAGAAATGCGGTGAAATGTGGTGAACTATTTTTTTTTTCACTGCATTCACCGCTTTCACCGCATTTCTTACATTATTTTGCCACAAAAGTCGATGCGGTGAATTTTTGTAAGAAATGCGGTGAAATGCGGTGAAATACTTATTTTCACCACAATCGCCGCATTTGTTACAAAATTTCACAGCATTCACCGTTGTTACGTTGGCCGCCTTAGGAACTTTGTGAGATTTAATTGATTATTGAATTAATAAAGGATTACATTGGTTTAGTATAAATTAATCAGTTTCCAGTTTCTAGTTTTTGTTAAATTGACTGTTCTTCACGATTTCTGATGTTGTTATGGCTGAATACTTGAATGACTTTTCTTAACCATGTCGAATCAGTATCGGGCACAGATGGTAAATAGTACACATATGGCAAATAATCCACTGGGCATCAATGTTGATGACATCGCCGGCCCCATTTGCAGGGTTGCAAAGAATAGTCGGCTTCCGTAAAGACGATGCTTTGTTAGGTAAAAACTTTGTAGCCAATAAATAATTCCGATAAAATAACTGAGGGAAGAAAAAGATGGTTACAAGAGATAACAAAGCAAATGATTTTCAAAATCGGCGTTTCCAACTGACGGAGCGGGTAAAGGCAAAAAATTGTAATACCCAAAAATTGCGACACAAGCGGAAAAGGCTAAAGCGGAGGTTGCTGCGGTGTAGCAACTTTCTACACAGCGCAAAAAAACCGAGATTTTTACCTGTTGCGGCTTGTACCTACCTGTATCTAAATATAACACCTCAAGAGTGACGGACCTTTTAACGTGCTGGATTTTTTAAATCGTATGTTGATCGACAAGTAAGTGATGTGACTGCACATTAACGATAGTGTGGATTTCTGCAGGAGGAATTTATGGAAGCTGAGTGCTAAAATGATGTGAATTTGTCCGTTGAATGTGAATGTAATTTACTCTTCAGAAATTTTACTTAGCTTGAGAACGGGGCGGATCTTTTCACCGTATGCAGTCTATATTTTGACTGACCGAACTATTTTATCCGAGCCTGGATACACTTCAATTACCTTTGCTAGAGGCCAGAGACCACGAGGTGTGAAATCTTCCAAAATCCAGACTAAGTCGTGAACTTTTAAATTCTGATTTACTTTATGCCATTTAGAGCGTTTCTGCTGGTTAGGGAGATACTCTCTAATAAGTCGGTTCCAAAAATGTTGGGCTAGAATTTGTGATGTTTTCCAAGATTTAGTAACTGCTACTTTGCTTTGAGAGAAGACTCCTGAAGGGAGGTTGATTGAGGGTCTACCCAAAAGCATTAAAGGGAGTGGATCGTTTATATCGCTAGAAACATTCTTCAATGGTCGCGAATTCATGTTGGACTCAATTTCACAAGTGAATGTCGACAGCGTTTCGTCTGTTAGCGTTCTTGAGCCAATGACTTTGTAGAGGGAGAGTTTGAAAACTTGAACTAATCTTTCCCAGCTGCCGCCAAAATGCGGAGCCAGAGGGGGGGTTAAATTTCCCATTGATATCTACGTCTAAGATGTGGAGCTTAGATGCAAATTCTTGCGAGGATCTGAGAGCTTCTATTCCTTTTCTCAATTCGGAACAAGAGCCGACAAAAGATTTTCCGTTGTCAGAATAAAATATTTTTGGTTTTCCGCGGCGGCTAATGAATCTGCGGATGCAACTCATTGTAGAACCTGTAGAAAGACTTTCAGAAACTTCCAAATGAACGGCTCTTACAACTAAGCATGAAAATAGAAGGACATAACGGGTAGCAAATTTACCACACTGTTTTATAGGAAAGGGACCTATGAAGTCCAGGCCTGTTGTGGCAAACGCAAAGTGATTTTGTAGGGGTAAACGTTCACTGGGCAGATCTGACATCTGAGGTGGACTAATTTCTTGAGCCATTCTTCGGCAGGGAATGCACTGACGGATTGTTTGTCTAACGACAGCTCGGCATTTCAGAATCCAATAGTATTCCATTAGAAAGGAACGTGTTTGTTCAACACCAGAGTGACTATTCACCACGTGAGTGTTTTTGATGAGGAGCTTAACGATTGGGTTAACCCCGTCTAAAATTAACGGATGGCGAGCAGTTTCTAAGACCTTTGCCTTAGACAGCCGACCTTTGGCGCGGAGTTCATTTTTTCCGTTAACAAAAGGACAGAGTGTCTTTAGAGGGCTCGACGAAAGTATCTCCTTGCCTTTTTGTAAAGACAAAATCTCACTTCCAAAAGTTCTGACTTTGAGCAACGCCGATGAGGTACTTGTAAGCCAGTGTGTGATGTGCGAGCGATAAGCTACTGCTCTGTTTTTTCAAGCGGTCGAGGAAGAAGAAGCAGTATGCTGCAACTCTAACCAGACGATTCCAATTGCTGAAGCGTGCAATGTCGATGGGACATTGAATTGCTGAGTGCAGATCGGTTTGCAACGCATGAACGATGAGAACGTTTGAGTTTCGTGCTTTCAAGATGTCCTGACTTGGCCAGTCACTTTTTGGTAACTGTAGAAAGGAAGGACCGTTGAGCCATCGAGAACTGCAGTTCATCTGTTTAACTTCATAGCCTCTTGCGCCATCATCGGCTGGATTGTCAGCTGAGGTGATGTAATTCCAGTCATGTGCTGTTGATACATCAAGTATCTTCGCCAACCTGTTAGCAACAAATGTGCGATGACGTATCTCTGGGGTTCTGAGCCAAAAAAGAACTGTGGTACTATCGGACCAGAAAACTTTTTCATTAATGTGAATGTCGTGCTCTTCTGTCACGAATTGTGCGAGCAGAGCTGCGTAGACGGCGGCTTGCAACTCGAGATTTGGAATTGTCATTTTTTTGATTGGAGCTACGCGGGCTTTTCCCATGATGAATTTCACTTGAACGGTTTCATCAACGTATTCAATCCTAAGATACGAAACTGCTGAG
This sequence comes from Convolutriloba macropyga, assembly GCF_964194025.1. Lineage (NCBI taxonomy): Eukaryota > Metazoa > Xenacoelomorpha > Acoela > Convolutidae > Convolutriloba > Convolutriloba macropyga. The sequence continues at coordinate 79,217,287 of NC_134468.1, read as the reverse complement.
AGTGCATACTCCGACGCGTCTGAGAATGTATGGAGAGCTGTTTCCTTTATTGCTTTGGTTAATGAATAAACAGCGAGGTATTGAAATTTCGCGGAATTCCCGTAGTTCGTTTTGCAGCTGAGTTAGATCTGCAAATTCATTGAGGTCCTATGGTTTGTCCCATTTTAGTCCATGATTCTAGGCGGCCTGTAGACTTTTACGAACTCGGATGGTGAGCGGTGCTATAAAACCTAGGGGGTCAAAAATGGATGCCACAAACCGCAGAAGTTTTCTTTGGGTTACCATAGAGTTATCCAAGGGAAACTTCTTGAAAAGTTTCTTCTCGATTACATAAGTGTCTGTTTTTGCATTCCACGGTAATCCGAGGACCTTTTGAATTTGAGGTGAAGCTTCGTTTGTGTTTAAAAGTTGATCCCTACTGACTTGTTGCAAAAACGCAGCCGAATTAGAATTCCACTTGGTGAGGTTAAAACCCCCAAGAGACAGGCAAGCTTTAGTGCTGCTCATTATGTTTACAGCTTTTTCAACGTCGTCAGTGGAAATATACAAATCGTCCATGTAGATATTGCGTTCAACAATATGGGAAACCTCAGGAAAATGTTTCTGATTGTCTATTGCAGAGCGACGTAGAGCGTACGATGCAATGCAAGGTGATGACGTTGCACCAAATATGTGGCTAGTGTATTCATATTCTTCTATTTTGCCGTTGTGATCCCACAAGAAACGAAGATATGAACGGTCTGAAGGAGCAACTTTGACTTGCATAAACATTTGCTCAATGTCAGCGGATATTGCGATATGACTTTCTCTGAAACGCAAAATAATCCCAACAAGATTGCTGAGCAAGTCCGGGCCTTTTAACAGATTTGAGTTGAGAGATTGGCCTTGAAAGATGCTGGATGCGTTAGTCACCGGTCGAATTTTTTCGGGCTTATTTTCGTTTGAGACCGGATGATGAGGTAGATAAGAAACTGACTTTGTGTTATCGGTACAAGGATCAATTTTTACAACATATCCGTTTTGCAACTCCTTTGCAAAGTCTCTTCATATTTTTCTCTTAATACTGGCTTTGTGGAAAGCTTTGCTTTTAGCTGCTTCAACTGTTTCTCAGCGAGCCATCTGTTATTCGGCAATTTTGCGTTCTCTTTCCACAAGAGACCAACTTCGTAATGACCATCCTTGAATCTGGTTGTGGATTGTAAAATTTCCAAAGCCTTTTCATCGTTCTTGGACAGTGCTTTTTTCTTGGATGCAATGCCTAAATTTTCTATCTTCATCCAATGCTGAACTTTAGTGAAAAGTTCGTTGTCCAATTGGCCATAGGAACAAATTTGGGTTTTGAGAACTGGATTTTGCTCATCTGCAATTATGTTGGTCTTTCCGGCACAAGTCCAACCTAATGGTGTCTTGACAGCCCAAGGTGTGTTTTTTGGGCCTTTAACTATCTCATTGTAGTGGATTAGTTCAAGGTTATCAATTCCAATGATTATATACACTTGATTTTGTTTGACATTTGTTTCACAAACGTGATGTGTTTAAGGTGATCAAACTTACTACAAAGTTTGTTCAGCTCACTGGTTTTAGCTGGTGTCATATTGAGATCTGGTACTGCTAGCACATCGATTGAAACTACTGAGCTATTCTGAGATCTGTATGGCTTGATTTGGACAGAAACTTGAGAAAAGTCTATTTCTCTAGTTGTATGGTAGCCACTGATAGGCATTTTAGCGACTGTGTTCATGTCAATCTCCAATTCTGATGCTGCAGATGTAAGCATCAAGCTTTGACAACTTCGGTTGTCTAGATACGCATAAGTATCAAGAGTTTTTACACCTTTGGAAAGTTCAACCGGAAAAAGGGCTACTTGTCCTGTTCCATGTAATTGAACGGATTTAACGGCCGATGGCGGCTTCACTCTCTGATTATTGTCTCCAAAGCTCTCATGGAGCAGAGTATGATGCTTTCGGCCACAATTGCCAGTTCGACAAACAGTTTTTGAATTGCAATGTTGAACATGATGACTGCCAAAGCAGTTGAAGCAAAGTTTTAAGTTTTTGACATGTTCTCTCCGATCGAAAGGAGAGAGGGTTTCGAAATGAGAACATTTGTAGAGATATTGACAGGTCTCATTACTGGGCAAACAACAGTTCTGGAGGGGCCTTGTTTGTTACCGTCTGAAAAGGAGCCACCTTGTTGACCATTGCCTGTCGTTCTCGTAGATGAGGGCAAGGGACTTTGAGTTTTCTGAATCCATGGTTTATGGGCAAATTTTGATCTTCCATGGCTGGGTCGTGTTATGGAAATTGGCGCTGGCAAATCTCTACAAGCCTTTGCGTAGTTTGATAACCAATCAGAAAGGTCTTTAAGAGACGGCTGGAGTGAAAACTTTTCGAGGGCATACTTGTTCCAGTCCAGGCGGACTGGTGTCGGAAGTTTATTTAATGCCTGATTGAGATTTGTAGTAGAATGGATGTTGTGATTGAATCCAAGTTGTTGAAATGTATCCACTAGGGTCAGAGAAAGGCTGAAAATTGGGTATAATTTTCAGGGACAGTCAGATTAGATGGTTTGAACTGCGAGAGTTTATCAAGAAAGGCATTTACTATCCGGTTTGGGTTTCCGAAGTTTTCCTCAAGACGATTCAACGCTGGGACATACAGACTACCGTTGCAGCCGTATCCATCTATTAAATGCTTTGTCTCTCCAGTTAATAGCGATTGAAGATGTATCATCTTTTCTGATAATCACATAGGCGATCGATCTATTGTGGCTTGAAAAATGCTGAACCACTTCATCCAGTCGAGTGGGTTGCCATCAAACTTTGTTGCCTGCAACTTGGGTACAGATTTCTGGAAACAAGTGGACATGGAGATGGGGTTCTGATATGAAGCAGAGCCAAGTGTAGCGGACGCCGACGGATCTGAGAATTGTTGATTGGAAAGGAATCTCCATGATGGATTGCTGTTCGAAACATGAAATGATGTGTCCTGGTTGACTGAACTACTGTTTGATTTAGCAAGAAACGGTTCCGAAGACAAGGCACTGTGAACAGGATTTCCAGATGAAGTAGCCGTTGAGAAACCAATATTGGAATCCATATTAGCCGGCGGCGAAATGGAATTGGATTGAACTGAGCTAGCGGGCGCTGCAGAGTCCGACGAAAAAAGTTGACCTGACACTTCGTTCCCAGCGGATGCTGAGAAATTTGTAGAGGTCCTGTTAGTGTTAAGAATGGTTGGGTTACTGCTGCTACTATCAAATGTTACCCTTAAGTTGCCTGATGAAACATTGCTTACTTCTGCGCTTTGAGTTTCTTTTTTGTGTTTGCGGAGGGCAGCGGTTGTTTTTCGAATCCTGAATTTTAGTTTGCTAAGTTGAAAACAGAGCGTATCTGCGTCTTCTGATGGTGAGATGTCCAAAAGCTCTTGAACGGAGTTGTCGAGTTTCTCTTGCAGCTCTTTAATTTCGCTCAATGTTTCTTCTAGAGTTTCCGTGTCCTCCCCGGAATCGATTCCTGAAACAACAATTTCGATGCAGGATTCAA
>NC_134468.1:79166243-79208743 GCF_964194025.1 Convolutriloba macropyga | reverse complement strand
CAACGCCTAATCTAAAGTACTTCTATGAATTAGCCGTGTCTACAGAAAATGTAGAAAAAACCTACAATAAAACATTGGTGAAAACGCAAACATTGTTAATATTAAGATCAACAAATTCAAAATCAGGACATTCAAATTATCGGTCAAATTTTACTAAATTTAAAGTTTTATAGCACATCAACTTTTGCTGACGAATTAGATGTTTATCCAGTATTTTTAGATGGCCAATACTCTGCTCTTGTCTTGGTTCACTCAACCTATTTCTTTTCAATAAAAACAATTTAACTGAAAAACAACATGCACAGCTCAAACTTCTCATAAAAAAACGATTATCAATCTCATACTTGTTTGCAATGTATTTGTATATGAAGTCGCTAACACTAAACCAAATTGTTTTTTTTTGCTACATGCCTGCAAAATACGCAGGGGGAGTTTAAGCAATGGCGATGCATTGTTAGTTATGCAAAAAGAACAAACTTCCTTTCGAGCAGAAAACATCTAAAATTTTTTTTGCATTTTCATAAAACTTATTGGCTCAATTTTCTTTCAAAGCTCTTGATGAAGAAATACTGAGCATAAGAAACAGAAACTTGCTCAAGACATTTTGAATTTCCGAAAATTTAGTTATGTAACTGAGATTTTGTAATTCAGTGATGAGACTCTTTCAGACCTAATTCCATATTAAGAGAATAATTTTCATCCTAAGATTCGTGATTTTCAGTTTTTGCTCTAATTTCATTTTTGAAGCCATGCATAGCAAATATACGGAATTTTGATTTACTAGATAAACTATCTTAGTAGATCATGGACTATTGTACTTTTTTCGAAATTTATTAACTTGCAGAATACTTGCTAGTAGGTTACGCTATACTGTACCCTACAATAAAACATATATGGTCCTTCGTACATCAGACCATTCGTGAAAAAATTTCTCATGCTTGTCACAACAATTATTACAGTGTTGATAGCGCAGTTTACAACGTCACAGATTTGCGTTTGGAGACTTGTATATGAGGAACGTGTGGAATCTAATGAGCAATGTTTCAGACCACTAATCTTTATCTCAGTATGATTTCTATGATGGTCGTCTTTATTGTCCTAGTATGTTTTATTAGTGAGGCCGTTTTTTAAAGCTCAATGTTCAACTCAAGTTTGCTCAAGATTAGAAATCAGAATGAATCTGCTTAAAAGTTCAAGGGAAGATGGCAAAAGAAAGAACCAGATCAATTGGCCAAAAAACTGGGAGTCTTGAACAAGCGTTTTTTAAACACCCAAAGAAATTTTCAAAAAAGGTATTGAACGTAATGCAATTTAATTTATTCTTAGATTCCTGTTTGATATTGCTGGCCATGCAAGACTAAACAATTTTGTGTTCGCTAACGCTGCCAGTAATTTTGTTGAGCTTGCTAACGTTTTTAAAACTTAAATTGTAGTACACTTGTACATCTATAGCATAATATTATATAACCTTACAGTTCATGAACTGAACCCCTATTTTCTCAATTGCAAAACCTTAAAAACGAAAACTCTACCTTTGCCGCAAATCGAATATCAAATCGCACGTTCTTTCCCGCGAGAACTATTCCAATTATTGCAATACTCTCATTTTTGATCAGCTAATAAGACTTATAATAATAATTGTAATAATAATTATTATTATCGACAGTTTTAAACATGTGATGCCTATGACTTATAGCATTTAAAGTTGTGCGGTGTTGAAGCAAATCAACATGAGCTAATGAAAAACCAATTCTCAAATTGATGCGTTTGAATAAATATTTGTAATAAATTTTGCATTATTTTCCGCAGACTTTCCGTTAATAACTTTCTTTGATCTTCTAATAGAAACCCTATAGATGATTTTAAGAATTAGACAGCAAAGGCGAAGCATTTCTTTCAGTTTTATTGTAACCTTTGAAGATTTTTTTTTCGATTTGGACTCTTCAGCATAGAAGGATGGCTTTCGTTGATTTTGTTTCTGCTTACTGAAATATATTTTTTCAAATTGTGAGCCAAATAATTTGAAGTTAAACATTAAGCGTACTTTTTCACAATATTTTGTGAGACAAATACGAATTATGTTAGTTCTTTCATAAAATGAAGAGTTAATTCAACAAGGCGGCTCGGTAATGTGCGATGCCACATAAGGTTCCGACCCCGTTCATCCACAATTTTGGCTTAATTGTCTACCAAATGAGGAACAGATAGAGAAACCCAAAAATTATTTTTTGCGAATCCCAAAAAAGCCCAAGTCTTTTTCAAAAAATTCTGTATGAACGATAAGATAGCCTCCAAAACAAATAAATCAGTGGAGTAAAAATTGATGCATTAGATTGCTGTAATATGTCAATATTAAGAAAGCGAGTCAAGACGAACAGCAAAATCAAACAACAACAACAACAAACATTAATTACATCAAAAAATTTATGTCCCCCTTAAAAACTAAATTTAATAACAAAGTCAACATACCGTCCGATAAATCACCAGAAATAACAAAAATAACATATAAATCACCAGAAAACATATGCTACCAGACCATAAAAAGGTTTGGTAACAATTATACAAAAAAAAGAACAAAAACAGTAAAATAAAAAAAATTAACTTATTTTTTTGAAACAGTTAACTTCTAAGTAATAAATACCATTAGGAATCAATTATTATTACCACAAACTTACGATTACCACTGCTTCTATAGAAGAGCATTAGGATCTGCCCTTATTCATTTTTTAAAGCGGCTAAAAAGAACAACAAACAACAAACAAAATTTCTATTGAAACTTGCCAGTAAACGCTGTCAAAACCGTCAAGCCATATTTTGGCCCTCAAAATATATTCGACTGTGCCTTCTTCAAGCAGCGATAATGTAGTATGTGGCCATTCATTAGTAAGACTAGGTAACAAGTAGGCAAAAAAGCGAAGTGCTAAAGTATTTAATACTTTTAATTTTTTTTTCGAAACAAAATTACATTCAATGTCATGAAAGGCATGAATTACAAAAAGAGCTATTTAAATAGGGTCGTTTATTCATGGAAAAGAAGCGCTGTAATTATCCAGAATATTTCTTGCATCTAAAAAAAGAACCTCAAATATGACAAAAATCAAATTAATTTACTTTTTTTTTGTGAAAAACCGGTGTCGTTGCCAGTAAGGTCATAACAAATTCTTTAAAAAAAAGATTTTGGGACACCAATCCCTTTTATTCCCTTGACACCCATAATGTCATATTTGACCTGTAATTAACTAACGAGATTAGGTAACAAAAAGAAACATAAAAAGAACAAAATTGCGAAGTTAAAAAATTTTTTTTTTAATTTTGGAAAACGATTGTTTTTAAAGTCATGAAAGCCATCAGCTAACTACTAATATCAGAGTATCGGTTTTTCTATTCTTCCATGAAAAGCCAATGAAAGCTATCACCATACAGGAAATTTCATACAACCGAAACGACAAAGTATAAATGACAGTTAGAGACAAAATCAAAAAATTCAATTGATTTCTTCAAGAAAGAGGCCTCGAGGCCGTTAAAACGATGATGTATATCTTTCAAGATTTTAATATGTTCAATTGTGCCTTATTCTGAATGCTATTAAGGTGACATGAGAACTGTCAAAAATGTGATAATGTCACAAAATTAGAAAACGTGAAAAACTGGCAAATATCAAAACAAACAAAAATCTGAAATCTTGTGGTATCAAAGCCAGAAAACAAAAACTTTAGGCTTAAAACTGCAACCGAGAATAAATGTTTAATCAGTAGAATGAAGAAGCAGTTTTTCTTTGCTGACACTAAGCTGGAAGTTGAATAACTTAAGAAAAAAATGGAGGAAAAGTTAATTAAGACATTATTTATTGAAAAGTCAAATATTTTTAAAAAAAGAAACGACCATAAACTTTCAATTAAAAAACTAAATGCATTAGCTTGGAGCTGCTTAGCAAGCGAATTGGTCGGACCTCTCACTCCTGAGCTTTGATTTGATTTGTTCTGTTCTTTATTATTAAAAAAAAGTCTTTTTTTTTTTAAAAAAAAAAGACCGACTGATTACAACCCGATTTTTTTGGATTGTAACAGTCCAAGAATGGGCCAAAACTAGCCCTGCTAAAACTTATTGTCCGTTAGGAACAATTGATTTTTCGAATGTTGTAGATATAGATAATTTGTTAGTTGAAAACTCAAAATAAAATTCTGCATTTTTGATAATCAACGAGTAAAGTTAGCAAAAAACGGCAAAGTTTTAACTACAGTGCACTCTCGGCGGACTCTGAAGTAGAAATAGCCCCCCTCTGAGTCTACAAAGATTGTATGGGTGTTGTTTGGGGGTGTACTATCGGCAAATTTAATCAAAGTGAACTAAAGTAGCTTATTTCGTGCTGTTTTTGATGAAAAAGGATAAATTTTGAAATGTTTATCCAGATTTTTTGACCAAAAAAATTAAATCAAAACAATCAACAATGCTTGTTCGTCTTCAAAAATAAAATCCATGACACTATTCTTTAAAATTATAACAAATTTTAGCAAAATTGACGAAAATTTAGGCAAAAATTCCGGAAAATGTGAATAAAAACAACGTGAATTCACTCTTCTTTTCTCAGAAGTTTAAACCTCGATAACTCCCTGTAGAAAACGAAAATTAAAAAAATCTTTTAAATTCCATATTCTACGCTTGACGAGCTTTCTAATGATACCAGTCTCAATTCTCTACGATGAATATATCGAGCGGCGAAAATTCACGGAACAAAAAAAACCCATTTGAGTATATAGTTCCTCCTCCCTCAAGAGGGTCGGAACAAAAATGAATAGTTAGCTCAGCAAATACTAGAACTGCTAAATTTATGTATGAGATGTCAAATTAAGAAACAATAAAGCTTGGAATATATAGATAATAAAAGTTTGGAAGATCAGATGGAATGATCAAGTTGATCAGATCTTGTGTTCGAATTGTTGGTTCTGTTCAAATGGTGAGGTCTAAAATAGGGCTAAGACCTATAACAGTGAAAAAAGTGCGAGGTGACATCAACATTGGTCAATACCCATTTTGCACTGCCTGATTTCTTTTCACGTTGCAGAAAGTCATGAAAAGCAGAACAAATACTTTTTACAGTAATATTTTCAGTTCCGGGGTCATTTGAAGGGAAGAACCAGAACTTAAACGTGCTCACTTTCAAAACTGAGACGGGCTGTAAATTCCAAAACAGAAATCTGGGATTAAAAGTTTGCTTTGATATTGTCTGGCGTCTGTTTATCAACTCCAAAGGTGTACACCAGTTATTATTGTTTACCACAACCGTGTCGGTGTAAACAAAATATTGTTGTTTTACAACTAAATATGCATAACACAAACACTTTGATTTGAATTATCCATGAAGGTAAAGGTAGGCATGTATGTTCTGATTGTGTGGAAACAAATAAGCCGCGTTGCGCCTTTTTGGAAGGATAGGCTTCTCTGCCCCCCCCCCCCCTCCCCTCACGCTCCCCCGCCCCACCCTAAGCCCATATACTTTCTCAAAGCAAACATCACATCTTGAGCTTTGAAGGTTTATAATTTCAACTCCCTTTAGCAAAAGGTATTTTTTCACGGAAGAGAACTGCATTGAATAAGACATACAAAGATATGTTGTCGGGTAGGAATTGATAATTTGATCCGATCAAAGCAGTTTTCCATTACAATTAAGAAGGAAAACTAATTGAATAGACGGTTATCCTAAAGCTGAAAGATTAAAATACTTTATTTTAGAAATCGCACGCTTGAATAAAACAAAACAAATTTGTAAATACTATTTTGTACTAAATCTTGATAATGTGGGTATTTTTCAGGCTTATTTACAAAAAAATAAACAGAAATGTGCGCAAAAATATATTTGCTCTTATGAACATCAGATTAACGGTCGCAAGACAATACTATTAATGTAAAAATTGGCTTACTTCCTGTAAAAAACCCACAGCTTAATCAATTGGGATAGAAATTGTATATACCCTAAACTACAGTAATTTTAGTTGGGCTACTATATTTTCGTGTAGGTATATAATAAGAAAGAAAAATCACTGTGATGGAAAAAATGTCTAAACAACATCGCAAGCCAAAGGCAACAATTTGTTTGTAGAAATGCTGTAGGTTTATACTAAACAACCTTTCAAGCAGTCGTAAAAAATTCTTCCTCGCATTTATGGGACAAAATATAAAATTTTGCAGAAAAAAAATTCCTAAAACAGGGAAAATCATAAGAAAACTTGTTGGCTATTTTTCTGGCACAATAATTTGGGGTTTTTGAATAAGTCAAATCACTTCATATTATCTTATAATCATTAAATATTTTTAAAGTTAGAGTGGAAATGAAGCAATGTGGGCGTGGATGACAATTCATGCTGCTCGTCACTAACTCAAAAAAGTAACTAAAATTTTATTAAGAATATTATATTAAATTAAACAAAATGGGAATAACTTCTCAAGTAGACAAAACTCAACAAAAACAACAAACAATTCAAGTATTGATCAGTTTTGGATTGATGTGATACTGTTTCTGACGCTCGTGTTTCAGAATATCAGGCATAGAGGACACGTGTATAGTTCAGATCTGCTGTAAGGAAGCCCATTCCAACCATGGAAAACTTCGAGACGGGTTCTAACAAATATGCAAGCAAAGGATTAATACAAAAAAAACGCTAAACTAATTGGATTTTAGTTAATTTTATGCACAGTAAATTCGGTCATTCATTTGCTCTGTCAAAATTTTTGACAAGACTAAAAGTGTTTTTGAATACTATTGGCTCATGTAGATTTTTAATCAACATCCGGAAAATTTTTGATATAGGTTAACTAAATAACTATGTGTAAGGTTTTAAACATTAGAAGCTGTGACGACAAAAGCGAAAAGAGACAGTTGATGTTCTGCGCTGAATGTCAACCTAAATCTATACTTAAGATTTTTTTTGAACGAAATAAGATTATAACGATCTTAGAACATACTTAAGAAAGCTGAGTCAACTCGAATCTCGAAAAAAGTATTTTAATTGCTTCTTTTTTAAAGCATAAATTATTGCTTGAAGTGTTTGAACTTAACCTCTTATCTTCATTTTTTTAGTCATGCAAAGTTGCTAGATTTAAAAAGATGCGTAAATTTTGTTTCTGATTTTTGAACCTTTTCTATTCAACTCATTGAATTCTTGGCAAACTCATATGGCAAAAAAACATAAAAGCACCATCATCAGGTGGTTTTTTTTATTCAAATAAATTTGCCTGTTATGTTGAAGAAAACTTGAAACCTATATTCTGTCCAGCTTTTTTGCTTTATAGCAGTTTTTTTGCGTTTATTGCTTTTATGAACTAAGTTGGTGAGATCTTACAAGATCAACTTTCTCTTTTTCACCTCAGATTTAAAAAATTTGTTAGATAACAAAAGACATGTAATTAGAGTTGTATTCTGTAAAGAAATTGAATTTTTCTTTTCACTTAATGGTTCTACCTTACAAAAAAATGGATTTTGAGGACAATTTAAAACAAATTTTACATTGTAAAAGTAAACAATCCGAGTCAGTTGGAAAAAAGAGCGCGGAATTTAGAAACTTGTTGTCTTGTTTAGATAGAAGTTTCAGTTTTTTGCAAAAGTGGTCTGTAAATACGCACTGGCTTTGGTAGAAAACAATGACACAATTTCATTTTCTTAAACAGTACTGACTGGCGAGATTCCATATGATCGTAGAATAATTAGCATTATTGAACTCTTGTATGCTCAAGTAAGATGCGTTAGAGATATTTTTTGCAAATAGGTTTGCTTAAACATAGTTGCTTGTGTTGAGTTGCTGAGAATTCAGGAACTATTTTAGCCTCTACCTAAAAACAGCACAGTACTTTTGATTGAACAATTTTGTTATGAGAAGTATCGTTATAGAACGTATTTTAAGACATTAGACTACTGAAACCCATACTAACAAGAAAATTCTCCTAGCCACAGAAACTTGATTCTAACAACTAACCTCCAACTGTTTAACTCAATTGTACCAGGGTCATAAATGATTCTCATTAAATATAACGAAAATAGAAATTCACTTTCGGGATTCGGCGCTAACATCTAATCACATTACAATCAAGGAAAACATTTTTAGCTAACCTAAATTTTTCTCTGTATTTTTTTGCTTAGATAAGCACTATAAAAATGAGCTCATTTTTGGATTATTTCATTACTAACTTTTATTTAAAATTGAACTTATTGACTTTTTTGACCCCTGTGAACGCTCACAACACAGCGATAAACATGTATGCTCCTTAAAAATACAACTGATGAACTTCTTTAAGCGATATTTTTTGGTTATCATAAGGAATGGTCAATTCAGTTGTCATGCTGATTTCAACAAGTCATGGAACAACAGTTTATTTTGATTAACCAAATGATGATTAATTAATTTTTTGAATTGCCTATCGAGTTTTTTCCAAATTACAGCCCATAGTGTTTTTTCATGCTGTTCAGTGCAAAAACAGACTAAAAATTCATTATAATCATGGCAAATACAGTTTCTGAGGTTCATAATGTTCTGAAGAATCCCAGAATTTTACTCTGAATTTTATCATGAAATGTCTAATAAGTGTCATGATCAGAGCTCTGCGCATAGTAAAAATCATAATGAAATTTTTATGATTCAGTACTGAATTTTAATGACGCTCAAATCCGGGAAGAGATGTGTAAGGTTTGATTTGTTTTGATTACTTTGTCTCCACTATTAGGGACTAGCTGAGATTGGTTGTTTGCGGATTTTTTTAAACTTTTATTGTTTGAATCTGTAGCTTTAATTTCCGAAAGTCATGAGAATATAATTGAGAGATTGAAATCGGGCTGGAATGATCAAAGTGTGAAAAATGTCTGTTCAAAATTCAGTCACTTCATCTAAATTCTCGAATAATAGATCAAATTACGTTTGATTTAGACATAATTATCCTCAATTAAGACAAATTTTAAAATCCGGGCGGAACAATGTATGAATAACATTAAAATTGTGTTACAAAATGGGAGAGACGGAGAGAACTTGGGTTAAAGTGCGTTAATCGATTAGTAGTGATGAAACAGGACACCAATAATTTTGCAGCAACATCATGCTATCATCCATACGCATCACCGAATCTTACAAATGGCGCCACATTTGTTCTCAATCCTTCATATAAGAAGGCAGTGTAGAACAAGAGTTGGAGTTTGTTTTGGGCCATTCGTGCCGGATATTGCGGACATTTGAAAGATAGGATAAGACGCAAGTGTTTGCAAGCTAATGAATTCTTCTTTCAAAAGGATGGAAACATCTATTAACACAATGACAGGACCGGAAAAGCCTGATCCAACATATATTGCTTTGCTTCAAAGTTTGCAAATTTTTGCGCAATTTTGGGCAATTTGGTGAGCCAATAGTATATCATGGTAGCGGAAACCAGGGGGGAAGGAGTCACGTTTTCCGGTTTCTTGTTAGGAGAAGAATTTTAGTTTAGCTCAGGTCACAAGAGTTCAATTGGTTAATTGTTTTTGTTCTTCTCTTTTGAAAAATGAATAATACACTGATAACATAAATAACTTGAGAAAATTGGTTAAACGGTATAATGCCTGGTATAAACCTGCACTTGATTATCATAGATGCTCAGAAATGAATCAGTAATTTTCAAGTGTAACATTGCTCAGACAGAATGTGATTATTTATAACGATGCCCTCAAGCTGATTATAGATAATTGACGGCTGTCCTAGAGCATGGAAGCTAAAACTTTAAACCCTAATTTTACCGAATATTTCCTGAACGGTCAATCCGCCATTATTAGTTCAATACTATATATATAAGCAATAGAGTGAAACTTTCAAATGATCAACTCACGGTTCTGGAAACAAAAAAATAATTGAAGCGATTGGATCTAACGAGGGAAACGACACTGAGTTTGGGTACTTTAATTGATTATGCGGATATAAAAACGAACTACTAGTACCTGTCTTTTTGAGCCAACACAAACAAATAGGTACGCGGTTATTTATGGACAACATGGAGAACGACCGGTTTCAATGATATCTGAGAAAGGTGGCCTTGTGCACTTCTCGGTTTCAAACTATTCACTAAGTGATTCATTGCAAATAAGCAGCAGGCCAGGCCAAAAATATGCGTGTCAAAAAAACTTATAAATGATTCATTTACCGCAAAATTTGCAGTCTAAATATTGAAAATTGGGACATTGTTTTGCGCTGTTGTTCGTCTTGTTCAGTGCCGCTTAACAATGCCGGTAAAATTTGAGAAGACAAACACTCCATGTCAAAATGGGGGTGTTTTAGCATTGGGTGCAATGGCAGGATATCATTTTTCTAGGCCACAATAAGAGACAGGTCTGAAAAGACTGGTTTCCAATTGTAGAACTATTTATTTTTTTTCGTTTACCTTTAAGTTAAAAAGAGATCACTACTTTCTTCTGTATTCTTCAATGATTAGGCAAAATCAGGGCGCATTTTAATGATTGGGCATTTTAATTTTTTATAACGTCTGTCTGGATTATGTATCAGCACAAAGAGATCTTATAACAAAAACTAGCACTTCTTGCATGGTGATGATTCTTCAAGTAATAACTTTCATGATAACCTTTTATTCATTACAGACTAACGCCCCTACCAAATTGATCTAGAACTATATTAGCACAACTTCCACAAAGTGAGTGATTTTGTGGAGTATGATGACAAATTTTGCCACCACATTCCACACTTTGTGTTTTGTGGACTACGATAGCTTAGGATTGTGGAAAATGATGACAAAATTTGTCACCATAATCCACAATTAGGTATGTGAGCATGTTTTTGGTAAATTAAGCTGATCTATTTAGCGTTGATTCTGCTGAAGCGCCACTAATACGTCCTCAAAGCTAGTTGCATTTGCCAAACAAATCTGATAACTGATTTTCGGATATTTAACTTGCTTTCTATTTTAGCTGTGAAAAGTTCCCTAAATTAATCTAATTGCGAATTTTTCATCCTATATTACAAATACAAACAGTCTGTTTGACCCTTCCTATCTTTCCCTAATATTCTTTGCTGTAAATGACACACAGTTAAATGTTGGAAAACGTTTCAGTTCTAAATAACCCTAAATATTAGGTTTTTTCGGAATATGAGTTTCAACAGCTGAAGGCAAAATTTGAAGTGATTGCTAACAACTTTCATAAACAATATTTTTCCAGAAATTATTAACTATGTATCATTTTTCAAGAAGGATCTTTCGGAAATTAATATTTACTGATCGCTTGTCATAGAGAGGGATTTTTCGATTTTCTAGAGAGGGAATATATTATAGCAATTGCTCATTAAGACAAATTATATTTTATTCTATACTGATTTACTTTTTCTGCTTTAGCTTTTGGTCTTTTAGGGTTTGATCCAAAAAAAATTGAATAGTTATTTCACTTTTATCTAAATATTATAAAATAAAATTGATAGCAATTAATATAGAGAAATTTTGTTTGTTATTTGCATAGTTTGTTCTCCTGCATAAATATATATCATACAATCAAATGTATCGAGTACAAAAATTTTTTTCACAGTGTAGTTTGTGTTACTATGCACTGTGTGATTTGAACTTTCCAAAACTGTCGACTCACTTTTGGTTTCAAAGTGTTTGGCAGTCAGATTCTTGAATAAATATAATTACTTGGTTAATTGTGGATACTAAGGGACATAGCACAAGTTAATTTAAAACTGCAAAAAGTGGAAGATCGTTCTTTGGAATCTCAGTGACAAATTTTGTCACCAGGTTCCGCAAAATAACCAAATTATTCAGTTTGTGGAACTTGGTTTCAAAAAAGTGGAGCAACTTCCAATAATTCGTCCATAACCATATTTCAATTTTTTTCCAATTTTACATGCTTTAACATACTTTTTGCTGAAAGCGATTGGTGAAATGGACCAAATAATCCGGCCCAGTTTGATAGGGGCGCTAGTTAGTACTGTTGTTTAAATATTTTCATTGGGTGAGATCTTATAATCTAATGAGAGATAGGTTTTCCGTTGGACCTTTCAAGATTTTACGATATAAACCTTCTTCTTTTAAGATCATGTAATCTAAAATTTCTATGCTGTAATATGAAAATACGGCCAAACTTTATCTATAATTCTAATATAAAAGATAATATAAACTACATAAAGCTCAGAAATTTTCTTTTTGATATCGATTATGAAAAAACAGCAGTAGCAGAGCTTTCTAAGAGAATCGGTATGTGCTATGTAATGATTCTCTGATTCTCATTGCAGTATTTGGTCAACTATGTATAAAACGGTTCTACTTCATTTCACCCCTATTCATTTAACCCCCTATCATTTAACCCCGATTTATTCACCCCTCTATCATTTAACCCCTCTATCACTTCACCCCTCTATCATTTCATCCCGCTAATTAGCAGTAGACATTAAAGGCATGTTTTGTCATAATTAAGTGCATAGATGAATCCCACGTTCGGTTGTGATAGTTTCATATCAAGTCCCACGTGCCACTGAGGCATGGCCATGGCCCGCGAGGCATGGCCAAATGATTTTATTGCTAATTTAATAATCCTCATTTTATAGGGATTAAAATCGGGGTGAAATGATAGTGGGGTTAAAAGATAGAGGGGTTAAATGATACAGGGGTGAATAAATCGGGGTTAAATGATAGGGGGTTAAATGAATAGGGGTGAAATGAAGTAGAACCTAAAAGATAGAGGGGTTAAATGATACAGGGGTGAATAAATCGGGGTTAAATGATAGGGGGTTAAATGAATAGGGGTGAAAAAATGGGACACATTATAAAACATTTCAACCAGTGGGTGAGTTAAATACCCAAAGATTTAATATCAGTTTGCTAAGGAATAGTTTTGCCTTTTTGATTTACTCATGCTTCTAAACGGCTAAGTTAAGATGTTTGAGGCTAAAATACAGGTCCGTAAAAGTTCCAAGATGCAATCATTGTCTTATCAAGATCTCACAACATGAAACTATAATTGACAGCTCTAATAAGATGTCCTGTAAGATTTTACACAAAAATCTTTTGTCTAAATAGAATTACCGTCTTAATAGATTTTAGAGTGGCCGTTTACTGGGGTTCATTTAAAACGCTGGGGGTGGCGAAATAGAATAGATCCCAAAAAATACATGTGCAGCTGTGATTCCGATTGCGATTATTCATAACAAAGCTGCTTCATTAGATGTTTAACGTGAGTCGCCGCATTGGCCATACAATTCAATTTATCAATTGATCCGGCTACTTTGATCAAAATTCACCTTAACAAACAAAAACATTTTAAATCTATTTTAATGTGTAAATATTGCACCGCGATTCTCTCTTTGTAGTAGCAAAAGCTATTTCAAAGACAGCAAAATGACAATCAAATGCGTTGCAAGCTTTGGATGTTAAATTCGCTTTGATAATTAAAACATGAAAATGCGAATAAATGTTTGCAAAAATTAAAACCGAAAGCAGAAATTGATCTTTTATTAGATTTGAAGCTGGTTTGCGGCATTCCAGCGTTATAAACGTTAATTTTAATTGTTAACTTTTTAACTTTACCGCTCAATAGTTTCTTTTAAAGTGTTCGATCGGTGCCGTTGGTGCCCCTAAGCTTTGTGGGTGCATATTGTTTGTAACCCAACCCCAACACGTTTGAGCTCGTGTTCTACAACGAAGTGTGTGTGTGTGTGTGTGTGGGGAGGGGGGGGGGGGGTAAAAGTATTCATTGTCCATTAAAAAACAAAACAAAAACAGGCATTTGATTAACCGTAGAAATATACCGCCAAGCCAAAAACAAAAAGGAAAACTTTGTTTATTTTGGGACCTGAAGTTAGGGTACAAGTAAATTTTCAATTGGGCCATTTTAGCATGAAGGCAGGAAGCAAAAAAGGAAAAAAATATCTATTTTGAGACCAGTTTCGAGCGATAATTGAAAACGAAATCTGAGAATGGCTACGGTGTCCAATACGCATTATAATGTTATTTTTTCACAAATATCTCAAGCTAATTTGAAGATTAACAGTCTCGCTATCTCGCAGATTACAAAATTTAGAATGACCTCCCGGTCAATAATAATGCGGCAGTTGAATTTTCATTTGAATCTATCTTCTATTTATACTAAGGTTTAATTCAAAAAAGTGAATCGGGCAGTATTTTGTGGACAGGATTTGGTTCTAAATATAAGCTCTTAGAAATCGCCGCAATGTTCAAAAAGAAGAACTCAAAGTAAGTGCCCCCTTGGTTGTTATAATCCAGTAGAACTTGAAAAAGATTCTCGGAAAAAGGACCAACTTCGAGATTATGACCAAAAACATTATTTGCGACAACTCTTGCAAAGGTTCGGATAAGACAAGTAATTACTGTCATAGGACAAAATTTTAGACAGCTTTGTGGTTTTTACGCAAAGGCTATTGTGTAAAATTTTTTCATCAAGTGTGACAAACTATAAGTGTGACAAACTTTAGCTATAAAATATAGCCAATGAGTTCTCCAGAGCATCTCAGCTATATTCAAATAATTGAACAGAACCTCCTAAGTCAAAACAAATTTACAACAAGACGCAAATTATAAGATCTAACAGAGGCATAACTCAATAAGGAATGGGCTGGATAATTCAAACTGGATTCATGTGGATACCAGGAAAAATTCACATGATGTAGTGATCATGCTCAATTTATTTTGAAAGGAGTCCCGTTTTATCAACTTTATTTGTTTGAACCCCTACTAAATCACCCCTCTATCATCTTAGGCCAACTTTAACCCGTTATACAATTGGTACTATTGTCATTGGCACTATAATCTTTGGGACAGGTAGCTAATCCACGGCCCGAGGCAATTGACATGAAATTATCACATTAGAACATGAGATTAAATATTCTGGTTAATTATGAGAAAACTTGATCGTATTGCCGCATGCTAATTTGTAGGATAAAATGATAGAGAGGTGCATAGATGTGATCGGTTAATTGAATCGGTCTGAAAGGAGGAAAAATGCTTTTGAAATCTTGAGTTACTATATTTCAATCTTGAAAACTGCGCGACAACTAATTGACTCAGCAACCACTAACTTGTAAGTTGTAATTTCACACCAAAAAGAATAGAAACTGATAAGAAAGACCACAGCTTGGAAGACTCTTGCATAATTATCTCTCATTAGGTGAGGCCTACAAACACCGGCATAGATTTTGAGATCACATGAGAGACCTGCGAGATTGAAAAAATTTTAACAAATTTGAAACAGTTTAAGCGCAAACTTTGAAAAAATTGCTGAAGATTGTTGCCACAAGTGAAGATGAAGCCTTTTCACTTCTGTTCTGCCTCGTTCTGATAAGCTTAAACAATTTTTACTGAAATTATTCTTAATATAAGAAAATTTACGATTAAAATAACCTAAATATAACCAGCCATATTATCAATGGAATTTGTTGGTGCCTTGGCTGAGTATTGGTATCGAAAAAATACATTGTTTTCTATGATATAGAGATAATTTAAAATTTTAAAGGCAGTAAAGAATATCAGAGGTAACGATTCTGGCCCTAGTGGTGTTGTTCCTTGCAAACTATTCATGATCATGATAATTTTTACATGTGTGGGTTTCTTTTGAAATTTCTACAACATTGAAAAAAACATCTGATCTTTACAATGCAGTAACCAGACCAAATTGAAAACAAAATCATAAAAATGATTGTCCATATTCTCTTTGATGTGTTTTCGATATTATGCAAAGTAGGCAACTAACACAGGCACTGGCACATTTTTATAACACGGATGTTGGTGGCATTGCGAATCTGCGCTGAATCAGTCTAAACACATACCATTTTATGTTGATGGCTAGTAAGCTGTTCATATGATAATATACACTGGTTAGTATTGAATTTTTATAAAATTTTACTGCAAAAAATATCTTCAACCTGACTCCAGCATACAAGGTTTGCTTTATCTGCGATACGAAATTCGGCGTGTGTACTGGTAACTTTAAATTGCGTAGCAATTCACAATTACTAAGCTTAGTGGTAATTAACAGCAATCTAGCGTGAGTAAAAAGAGCGTGTACACTAATGCAGTAATTACTAGTTAAAATCTACAAAAGTATGAAATTACACTGCTCAGAAATAATTTCGGTGCATGAATAGTTTTTCAGAATAAACAGGACAACCTGAGTATGGGCGAGCTCAATGACCTCATTTCTTTTATAGTGAGGATATTGCGCGCATATAGAAACCTAGAAAACACAATGTTTCAGAACTGTATTTCGGTTTTACTATTGATATATGCGGTTCTTAAACCAGGAATTCAATCAGGAAATACAAATTGGATCTCATATTATTTAGTCAACAATCATGCTACATCGACAAAAAACTGATAAGTTTCAGCAAAAACTGTATCTTTGTTCGAAGTAATTTTCTCCCGGAGTATTAACATGCTACACACTTTTTTAAAAAAAAGTCGATTCTAGTCACCTTTTGCCCTTTAATGCGGCTAAATTGCGCCATTTTGTTGCAATTCAAAATTTTGAACTAACCATATTGTTTCGCTCTGAACTTATTAGAAGAGCTCGTCAATGGATGCCAATAGCTCAAGCCCTTAATTCGACCAATTTCACTTTAGCTCAAAGTCTGGGAAATTTTGCATATTAAATGTTGACGGGCACACTGTAATCAAGTATTTGACGAGAGATTGTTCATCAAGAAACTGTTTTCTTTTTTAAATTTTTAAAAAAGATTGCACACTTTTTTCATGACAAACCGTGCAAAATTATTTCAAATGTTTTTTTTTCTTTAATTTGTTTTCTTTGTATATTTTCAAAGATCAAATTTGTTTTGTATGTTTTGATGCAAAAACATCGCATTTAAGTATTGCCAATATGATCTCATCTTTTTTATAGCCTGAATTAACATTTATTTCCGATAATTACATTCCAAAACTCTCTAATACGGCCTACTATACTCTCCTACTCATTGCTGAAATTGCGGTGCTCGGAAAACGTAGACGAGATCTGAGAGCCATATGCTCTTTGCAGCCCCTTTTTCACGGGTTTCAGCTTACCTAAAGAAGTAAAGTTTGTTCATATTTGAGCAAAATGCATTTCTCAAATGCTAACATAGCGAACCTTTGAAGTTTGCACGAGCATGAAAAGAATAAACTTTATATCATGTATGCATGAATAGTCCGTTCTTTATCAGAAATTTTTTTCATATTTTAATCGGCTGACCGTTTTAATCTTAAGGGAAACTATTGTAAAAAAGTACTTTCAATCAACGCTTCGGTTTGTGATGAAAACGAAATAGCGTTTTGCATTGCGGAAAAAATTTAATTTTTGTAAGTTTTAGGGGAAGAATAATTGGCTTTACAGGGCGGGAGGGGGAGGGGGGTGGTCAATAACCGAAAAAGACTGTTAAGCTTATTATCTTATTGTGCTCGAACAGTAGGAACATCTTTGTTTGAACAAGCCGTTGTGATAATCCTGAACTGTCCTTTTTTCGATTGTTACTCATTTTGTTTTTTTTACCAGTATTTATTTTTGCACCCGTTCTATTCAAATTTTTATATCCTTGTTTTTGTTTGTCAATTGTTTGAGTATAAAGTAGGTTTCCCCTTTTTCGAATTTATAGGGCAGCGATTTTTTTATGTTGCTTTACTTGCGTAAGGCTTTATTGTATTATCTTTTCTCTTAATCTTTTCACTCACTATTTCCAATCTGAACGTGACCCGATAATTTGTTCAAACAGAGCGCGTCTTGATCCTGGCTTGACTTTCTTAACTCAAATTGAATCACAGATTCTCAAGCCGACCGCCTCACTTTATCGAAAATTTATGTTCTGCTGACTGAAAAAAAACGGTAACTTTGTGCTTTTAACTAGAAGGCACAAAATTTTCTTAAAACAGATTCTTTCAATTTTCTCTGACGGCCATAACGCCGAAGCACAATTGTAACAAAATTTCGCGCATTCAATTCAACATACTCGCGCCACAATCTCGTGGAATTTACTTTTGAAGACACGTTACAGCAGAATCAGCAAGCGAAAATGACCGCATCTTGTAGACATTATTGCTACCGCTCAAGTGTTATGTTTACTTTTTTAGCTTTCATTGGCTAGTATAGTTGTGCCGAATAATTTGAACATAAACGCCAATAAACCGTGCTTAGTTTTCAGCTGATTTGACCTTACGATTTGACCTCTTAAACTGAAAGTTTTTACGCTTGAAAAATTTTTCAGTCTTAAAAAATGAGGTTTTGTCTTTAGTGATCTTTCGTCTAAATTCGCCAAATGGTTTTATTAAATGGACATGCTTTTGAAGAATGGTCAAAAAGCAAAGCAATCTAAGCAGACAGCATATATTAGTAGAGGATATCGAGCGATCGCCGAATTGGCCGACAGGAGGTTTAGCCGACAACCAAATTTTGATAACTTTACAAACCCAATCGCTATGTTATGGTTGTACAAACTAGTGATATTTTGACTAATAATATATGCCGACCAATCAAATCAAAGTCATTATGGTTAAATTTCCACGTTTTTTTTCTGTCGGCTTAACCCCCTGTCGGCTAATATTCTTAGCAGGATGATAGCGGCCATGGTACAAGAAGAGAATTGTATAGCTGGTGTAGCTTAAAAGGGATCGCGGCTAAAGTTGATTAAACTTCAGACGGGGTATCCAGCGATTAGTGGACGCTAATTCATTGATTTGCGCTTTGGGACAAAAGAACAAATGAAAAATTAACCAACACGCCGAACCTTCAATGAATAGAAACACAGGACGCAATATTTGCACAAACTTGGCTCACAAAAGAAATCATTGTTAGCCAAGAATAAATTTAGACTACAAAACTTGAGAGGAGAGAAAAGCTTATTGAAAATGGAAAAATTAATGAAAGACGCTCTTTAGGACTGTTCAATGCTTAAGTGAGCATTATCAGATATTGTTTTGGCAATTTTTAAACCCACCCAAACACAACCTCAGTTGTCGCATGCCACCCGCCATCACCAGAAATCAAAATTTTGTCAATAAAACCTATTTTGCGCTCCCAAATAAAATTTCACTAGCTAGCAAAAACCAAATCTCGCCAGATCCTAGTTATCAACCCCAGCCCAAAAAAATAGTGAATTAACCAGGTAAATAACATGATTTTACCAAAAATTTCAAATATACAGATATGTTGAAGATTGCTTCAAATATATCAAACTAAATGAATAATTAGTACTTGCGCTCTTTGAGAAGAGCGTCATTTTATATTTTACATCATACGATTTTCGGAATCAACGATATATGTGATTGAAATTGGCAAGCGAAAAAAAAATTGCGCTGAAATTACATCATGCAGTGCCGATCAGATCTAACTTAACGTTCGTGACAAATGCTCAAACAGCGCAAAGTGTGACCCAAAAACTGCCATTCAAAGAAAACATCGAAATTCTAAGGTCGAATTTTAAACATAAAAAATGAAGTAATTTTCAGTGATGGGTGCAGACTAGCAGCGCCATGCAAAAACGCATATTATTGCTCATTTTCATGGCGGAAGTTTCTAGGAGTTGTCTCGGTTCCAACCTGGCAAATTAGATTGCAAGACAACCACGGTTAACGGATTAAAGCTTATTTTCACAAAACCAAATCTCCGTTTTTATAAAGTCTTACGCAAATAATATAAGACAAATTTTACGCAATTATTAAAAAAATTATTGAAATAGAGCTGTTTTGTCTGAAAAATTGTGATAATTAAATCGGGGCGCTAATGATGACTACGAATGTCCCATATTATTCTTGTTCAAAAACTTTCATGCAGAACTCGCATTTCAAAACCAGGCTGAGGTCCGCGCTCAACAAGACTCATAAAAAACAAATCCACACGACTTTTGCCTACAAAAATACCCAGGCATACCACAATCACCTATGATCAACATTTTGACACGTTTAAAGTTTCTGTGCGCTTACCTGCTTGTTCGAAAATCCTAATGAAAAAGCAGGTCCAGACCAAAATGGGATATGATCCAGACTTTGGTTTGTTCGGGTTATGAGAATACTCAGGTACACCGAAAAAGTCCATGATCGAGAAATGGCCTCGTTTGTTTTTTTATGAAAATGCTGGGATCATTTCCATTTGTGTAACCTTTATGCGCCCTCAGTTAAAGAGCCCGCGCCATTACAAGATAATTCATTAACTAAAAATATGACACGTGCGTCTGGGGGGTGGAAATAATATGCGCCCACTAAGCTGGGGTAGGGGGCTTAAACGGAAAGGAGTCAAAGACTAATCATCAATGAAGACTTAGAAAAATTTTTCTCGTCTATGGGACAAATTTGGTGAGTTACTAAAATTAAGGATAAACGTTGATGTATTTTATTGGTTATCGAAAAAATAAAATGTCTAAGAATTATTTCATTCTCACATCACTCTTTCTTTCTGCTGCCGTCTCTAACTTTTGCGTCCTTTTTTTCCATTATAGCTGCCAGGTGCCACAAAAGCGGCAAAATAGTTTCGCGGCCCGTTAATTAAAAGTAGAGACAGACGCAAAGCCGAGTTTATTTACTTAAAATGGTATAAAATAGTTTTCAAAAAACAATCAATAAAAAATCTAAAAAGTTCCGAAATCACTACAACTTTATTTACTTTTCGAAAGTCAAGACACAAAAACATATATTATCTGATCAGAACCTAAACGAAAACTCATTTGCAAGGTAACAGGAAGGTTGTTAAACGTACAAAAGAGAAAGAAGCCCAAACACAACGAAATCCAAACCAAACTTTAAACAAATAGCAAAAATAAGTTAAGGTCCTCAGAGCCAGTTCTTATCTTGAGAAAAAAAAGGATTTTTTGGTTTTTAAAAGCGAGAAATCAAAAATGACAAAAAATTGAATAAAATTTGAATATGCAATTGTCAATAATTTTTTCGTGTTTAAAATAACTTCAACCCACATGTACTTATAAAACAGACAATAAACGAAATTTTTGTTTGCAAAAGATCTCTATAAATTGCCAGGAACATGAAATTAAATGCCTTTTAGGAACATCTCAACAAAACAGCTACAAAAATATTATAAATTACACAAATTTGTGCATAAAAACTTCCAAAAAAGAATATAGGCCACGCTGTCAATTTCAACTCAATGAGACCATTAAAAGTACTACAACTAGATGTGGAATCTAAGAGCAATTTTTTGGCCAATGAAATTTCATTTTTATGCCTTCTTGAAACTTCAATTTTCTGCCAAGAATGTCTTAACACATTTTACAAGAAAACAGCACCAATACAATCCGACTTTTTTACTGTGAAACCCGCAATAACTGCATTCTTCGTTCAACTCGCAGAATTGAAGCCATAAGAAGTCTGATCAAAAAAATAAAAATTTTGTTGTATTCGAACTGCATTTTTAATTGAAAAAAAAAACAAAATGAACTCTTTGTTATCAAAATATTTGTCGTTTTTGTTTAATTATTTCAGCATTTTTAAAAACAATTTTTACAGCAATTAGCAAACAAAACTGTTTACCTAAATGTATCTAAAGAGTTGTTTGAGAAAAATTGTTCAAAAAAACCTGTGATACCTTTTTTTAATTAATGGAGTATCCCCCAGCCATTGGAAGAAGTAGGACAAACATTTTTTGGCAATTTAGAAAATTGAAACTACTAGAAACTAAAAGACCGTTACGCTGTTAAAATCAACGTTTCAGAAGCTTTGATATGATATCGTTCATTTTCCTCTAATATGTTCAGAATGTTTTTCCCATGTGTTCTGATAAATGTTCCGCAATTTTCTGAAAGAAATGTTGGAACAAATAGGTTGAAAACTGCGGAGCCAAATATGTGCCTTCAAAGTTCAGGAAAACAAGTTGCCTAAATTATTAGTTTAATTGATCAGAAAAGTTAAGTTAAATTGAAGAAAAAAATTTCTCTAAAATAAGAATTCCTGCTTTACAATATTTTACTAGCTGAAGTGGAACCAATCGTTGGAATGAAAGATTATATGAAAGTCTTTTCGTGTTTTTAAACTAAACTAAATGACATAAAAACCCATTTGGAAATGAAGGAACAGCATTATACGCTCTAAGTATATATTTCTAATTAACTTGATTCAATTATATTTAATCACAATCCATTAAAATAAATTTATTGTCATTTCAATTAGATTATCACCATTTCTAGTTTTCGCGTCCCTTCAAGAGACTTAAAATGCAATTATTTGATGAAATTTTCATCTCCATCAAATCCACCAAAATTTATTTTTAACTACAAATTTGAAGTACGAGCAAACATGAAATCTGTTATTCCTGTTTTTTTTTTAAGAAAAACAGTTTTGTAAACATAGTCCCATGTACATGAGGGAAAGAGTTCCAAACGTAGCTGGTTCATTATATTTTCTCAAGTATCAGTTTGTAATTTATGTCAAGCTGTCAAACGACATGGCTCTCAGACCAAAATTGACTTTGAGAAGTTTACCTTAAAGGTTCTCAAATACGCCTACATGCTGAAACATTTTCGAGTTTCTATTTCTCAAGTGCCATTTGGAATTTCGTGATTTATTATGCGCCGCCATCGCTATAAAATATATATCTGTCAGTCTCCGTTTTAACTTCTCAGAAAACTGTCTAGTCTGAGCTCGAGAATTTATGAGGGGATGTGTTTATGGTAATTTGAAAAATTAAGGCCTCGATAAATTTCGGCCTGCATTTGCAAAAATAAAAATGATACCGAGCAATTATTTTGCTCATCGAGCTAGGCATTGTGAAATTAATGCTGGGAATTATTTCTATTTGTTGATTTGATTATGAATATCTAAGACAGGAAGGTTATGTCTATTTTCACTGACGAATAGATGAACTGTAAAGAAAACGGTGGGTCCCCAATTTGCATTTACTCTGTATAAATGCTTTCTTCTGTTTATAACGACTTCAATTTAACCTTTAAAATTAGCCCTCAAAAGTTAATTAGCTGAATGAATTCAACATGAGTTTGAGTTTGATAGTTTATTAACTTAAAATATGAAAAATATACGATTGAAAACTTCAGGGTTTTTGGGGCATGTTTTTATGTAGGAATATGGACCCTCCGATTCTGTTTTATGGGCCTAGAGTTCATGATCCCAAAAATTGGTAGAATATTCCAGAAAATTCTTTATAAAAAATGTCCGTCAGTTTTTGAGATCATGCTCTCTAGGCCCAAGAAGTGAAGGGTCCATATTCCTACTTTAAAAAAATGCCGCGAAAAACCCCGCAGAGTTTAAATAGAATTCTTTCAATTTTTGAGTTTGAGTTAGTAAATTATCAAACTCTAACTCATTGGTGAGTTCATTTAGCTATGAGGATGAAAACCGAATCAACGGGGGGGGGGCATGACAAAGGGATGGTGATTCAGACGAAATAGTTGACAGAATTCTGAAAACTCTACTGTTCAGAGTATATTCTGACATGATCATAATACGAAACCGAGTAAGTTGAGTTCAAAACATAGTATGATTCAGTAATGAACTAGTCTGTATAGGTGGTAACTCTGATTTTTCAGTGTCTGATCAGAGATAGATTGATTCATCAAAGGAATTTATACACAAAAACAAAAACATGTTAAGGCTAAACAAATACAAATTTAACAGACCAAACACAGTTCTGGGAACTTGTGACTATTTTTTTAACTCCATCAAAAATTCCGTCATCATGAAACATTGCCTTTGTCTATTGTACTAATTTGGCATAATTTTCTTTGGCCGCCGTTCCCGTCCGATTAATTGCAATTTTCACCTGGGAACAAACGCCTTATTATGGTGATCCAACAGCGAGAGAGACAAAATAGTGGTGTAAATATATTATTACAATGTTATCATAAAACTCAATGCCGAGTTGAAATAAATAGGGGGGGGGGGGCAAAAATTCAAAAAAGCCGTATTTCATTCAGGGTTTGTTCAAGCATTTTTGAATTGATATTGCTTTTCATTTTCCCTCAATTGCATCAATTTCCCAACTTAATCTTGATACAAATGTTTTTGACATTGCTGACGCGGCTTGAAAAATTTGTCTATTACCTGTTAGGCGCAGATCTGAGAAGCAACAGCGGCGTCAATCACGTTCTAGATTTATGTCACTATAACTAATTGAAAGCCTAACTAGCCTGACAAGAGGAAAATATGCGTTAACATATAACTGTTTTTCTTTTATTATCACAAGATCGTATTTGGTTCGAATGGGCGCACAAAATAACTCTAAAATATTGAGTTTCAGGATTTATCTTGATAATTCAGTACTGACCAAACCACTGATCAGTTAGATCGATGCAAAACTTAGAAAAATACAGTTTAAAAGAAACCATTTCAGAATGAGCTATGCATTTTTCGTGGTGCATTTTTAATTGGAAAATAAGTTAATTTACTTGGTTATAATTCTTATAAATTTTGGATCAAAAATGGAAAATGTTCAAACGGAAAAGGTTGAAAATGTCTTTGAGATGCCGATATAATTAGATAGTGTGCTGGCGCCAAGATTGACGTTTATGATGGTTTATGAGGTTTGACCGAGAAAGCATCAATTCGAAAAGTTTACATTTTCAAAATGATTTTGAAAAAGTCCAAATGTACTAACTTGTGGTACTGTACTTGTTGTCGGGTGCAAAAGAATAGAAAAGCATCTAAACTATATGCGAAAAATACCAAAATATAATGAAAACTAATGCAAACTAATGAAATTCGCAAACTGATGAAATTCGAGATGAAAATCTCATGACAAGCCATATTCTATACTGTCAAGAAATCAAAAAACAAAACTGTTTGCTGAAAAAATTTAACAAAAATTGATTTAATCTTGTGTCTAAACACAGTATCATTGGAGTTCTGTTTGACTAGCGGCCACTGAGACTATGAGATCATCATTTATAACAAATTGTACAGGCTTCAGACAAAAAAGATGGAAGTTTTTGGCAGGGGAAGCTCTGCTGAGATCGAAATATTAGAAAAGAGCAAATGAAAATAGGCTAAAACTGGCATGCATAAATTTGATCTGCTACAATAACAAGAAAAATGCTTTTCTAACACTTTTACTCGAGAAAATGTTTCTAAAAATATGTTGCCAAAACATTAATTACAATCGGACTGCGTGACACAGAATGGGGTGACACAGATTTATTCATCAGATTTTTGGGTCAAACAAAGAGCAATTTAGTTGCCACTCAATGAGAGGGGGTAAATATCCTTAACGTTTAACCTCACCCAATGAGAAAGGAAATCCCAATTTTAACTGCTAGATATTTTTAGTCAAGCAAGATTGCACCAAAGTACGTTTCTCTAATTTTTAACACTAATTTAAAAAGTTTTAACTTCAGTGATTCGTTTGTGGCCAAAGTAACAATCTTTTCAATGGAATTACTGCATGTTCTTTTTCGGAGGCTGACATTGACAACATCATTGTTTAGTAGTTTTCAATCCTCTTAGAGCCCCCCCCCCCCAGCTTAGTGGTCCTATAAAGTGTAGCCCCCATTCATGGTAAACATTCCTTAATAGGGTCTATAACTTTTTTTTTTTGGGGGGGGGGGGGGGGAGGGTTATAATGGAAAAGATACTCATTTTTGATGAAAAATATCTTTAGAAAATGTTCTTCGATTGACGGGATTTCTATTGATACGACCCATAACTTTTCATGTGAAATATCTCGTTCGGTTGAGCGGTTCACAGGGCACTTTTCCCATGCAAATTGTTCTGGTCTCTTGGTCTTTAATTTTTGGTCTTTAAACAAATTGTTATAAACAAAATAATCACAAAATTTTCAAAATTCAAAATTGAAAAGACAAATAGAATTATTACTGAGAAAGTTAAAAATGTTAAAAGTTAAATGGTAACAATGCATGGCAATGCTAAAATACAAACTCGTTTTAGTTTTATACAAGCACCTGTACTTTTTCAAGGGCAAAAAGTGGTGCCATGCAATCTCTGCTAGACTTTTGCGAACTGTTGGGCAGTGTGAAGACATATTTGAACCGATGAAACCCGTATACTGGAGTTCTAAAGTCTCTTGTTACAGAAAGGGTAATTTCATTCACGGGTTGCAGGTTCTTTTCAGAAGATTCAAAACATTTGTTAATTTTGGAACTCGAATTTGGTTCCAGCATGGAGTGCCCGGATTTGAAGCAAAAATTAGGATTAATTGTTTTGTAGTTAAAACCATAATAAAGAGATGGGTCGTAAGAGTAAAAAGAATCCAAGGAAATGAGTTTGCTAGATGCAAAGATATCATCCACACTTCGAAGTTCGTACAAAACTCTCAAAATATTTGACGAATGTGTTCCGATAACAAGGCTAGATTTCTGCATAGCGTAGACGTCTAAAAAGAAATCCTGAAGACCTCTCGGATTGTATCTGTTCACATTAACATCCAATGTTAAGTTCAAAGAACCAAGAATTTTTTCTGGGAACAGTTTCGCAAGTGTTTGATAGTAAGTCCTGTTATCGCTTGCCACCCAAACATTTTGATTTGTTCCACCTTCAAATATTTCCCAGTTTTTGATCCAAGAATGGAAATCCGAGGGATGTCTGAAGAGATTTTTTGCTTTAGCAACTTTATCAGTAGATCTGATTTGAACGCCCAGAAATTCGCCACCCAATTTTTTCAAATACTTATTTTCAAATTGTTTGTACTCTTCTCTTAGAACGTTGGTAGGTTCAATTAAAAAAGCGATAAGCACGCCAGAATACCATGCCGAAATATCTTCGTGACAGTAATCAAAACCCGAAACATATTTTTTCGGAACTGCCGGAATTGTAAGTTTGCCGTAATTTGGATTTTTCATTTCGAACCCTGTTGATAAAATGTCCACACGACTGGCATTGGAAATCTCCGAACATGTTTGGAAATTTTGAAAGTTTATTTTCAATACATTTTGTCCGTAATGTAATTTGGAATCGTCAACAAAAACAGGCAGTTCTTTTTGAAGTCCAATGGTAAGTAGTTGAATTAATCTGTGCAAAATACTCCCCACACCTGGCCTAGTTGGGAAGTCGTTTAATAAAACGGATCAATATTGGGTATGACCTTAGTTAATCCATATTTGATAAAAACATGGTGAGCCCAAAATCTGGCCAGGGTCTAAAATCGGTCGACCGAGAAAAGTTAGGGTCGATCACGGATTGACCCAAACTAACGGCTACGTCTCTCTTGACAGAAAACTGCACGATTCGAAGGTTCTACACGATTCTGATCGATTTGAAAAGAAAACGTTAACGAGCCACTTTATCTCAGTTATTTCAGTTGTTTCAATTCCGGGTCTATGAATTAAACCCCCACTAAAAAATGAAACCCACCTAATTTTAGATAGTAATAAACCTCCAAAAAAGCCACTACAGAAAGAGGTTGGGGTTATTTGGGCGATTATGGGCCAAATGTTTGTTGATCTCATTTGTTCCTAAATACTGAACTCAATGCAAAAAAGGAGTACTCAGGTGTCAGTGTAATGCCAGTGATATTGGAGAGAACTTCGAGATACGAGTACGCCATTTTGAAATTGCCCCTTTATGAGAGTTATTCGAACTTTTCGATCTCCAATCTATTCACAGTCTGAATGATCAAAATGGTCGAGCAGATTGATCAGCAAGAAAATAAAATAGTGTAAATTGGCTTGAATTAGTCTGTGTAGAATGAAACAAACATTTTTTATTGTGAACCGCTGTTTCAGTACTGGTTACAATTGAAAAATAATGCCTTAGCTCTGAATTGCTATGAGAAACAAGTCCACTCCCCCCAGAAGGAAACTCCCCCCTCATTTAAACTTTGAAATTTGGACGCGATAAATTGTTTCGTTGTGATAGTTTCATATCAAGTCCTACGGGCCTCTTATCTTTAGATCATAGAAAACTCTGTTTAAAGCATCTGAAAATTTGAACGAGTTAAATTATTTTAAAACCTATCAAAAGACCAATGACAGACCAATTTTTAGCTCCGAAAAGACCGTTAGTCGACTTTACTTGGCTAGAAAAGGGCAATTGTTTGACTAGCTGGCATTGAGTATGAAATGAGTGACCCGGGGTGACAGTAAAACTACAAGATTTTAATGTTCTAGATAACTTCTATCTAGTAAATCAATAAAAATCTCTTCGAATCAAATAAAAGTTGAAACGAAATTTAACTTATGCGAACTTATTGAACTAGATATTCTGGTTCAATTTTTCTTGGAAAAAGATAGCAGCTTAGAAAATTCGTACCAAAATTTTGAGATCTTTTTATATACAATTGAAAATAGCGTTTTTTTTCAGCTGAAAATGGTTGATTCGAAGGTCAATTATATTTTCCTTTATTTATATGGATTCTAATGAACAAAAATTTTGGTCTTGAGTAAAAACAAGATATTCGCATCATTTTTGATACCAATTTCAACCTTTCTCGATAATTTCAGGTTTTTCGAGACCATAGTTTTTGGAGCAACCGAAACGAAAATTTCCTAGAACACCAGAAAAAAGTTTTGGTGGACCAAATTTTGCGCTGAAATGACCTCTAGTTCGGCTAAGAAAAGACAGCAGTTGATTGGCTCATATTGAGAATTTAGACAGTGAAATGAAAATTCAAAAAAACCTTTGTGTTTACCGTTACTTGTGATTGACCTTGTAATTAGGGTCAGAAATAAACCCTCTTCTCGACGGTATGTCATTTCACAAAATCGACTTCCCAACCTGGGTGATACGTAGAAATCTCGGAACCCGTAGATATATTTCTTGCTCCTTTTGCACACTGCTCCACGTTGAATGTCATATAGGTCTGCAAAAATCCTTTTCTTTGCAGAATCAAGATCTTGATAACATTTGTTGATACAGTCGCCAAAATTTTTTTCAAATTTTGTTTTCACGCCTCGGAACAACTGACCCAAAACCTTTAAAATGTCTTCTATATTCTCAATTGACATCTTCGATAATTTTTGCGACAGTTCCAGGTCAACAATGGCGTCAATTTGCTCAAAAGTTTTCTTTTCTTTAAGTTGCGCAAAAAATTCGACGGCAATTTTTAGATAATTTAATCTATAGTTGGCAGAGAGACGGTTTTCACTAATAACTGTGAAAAGATCGGTTATCGTTTGTCGGAATGTGTTGTAATCTCTAAACGTTTGAGCCGTGCAGGAACTGTAATCAGCCAGCTTTATAGATTGATTTCTATCGACGATCGTGCGATTAAAGATACCACTAGGGGGTACTATTATAAAACTTTTTTGAACAGCTTCCTTGTTTACAATGCTAGATATGGAAAATAACAACACAAAACCGAATGCAAGAGACCAAAAAATGCGTTTGTAATTCATAAGTAAGTCTATATAAGTGATTTTTTATAGTTCATATATCTGTTGAGTTAATAAGTGTTTGTATATGGTTTGTATGGTACGTTTATAATGACTCTTTTGGCAAATATGAGTGCGAGCCGCATCTACCTCTATGCAGTATTAACCAGAAAAAAAATATTACGAAGTTAGTTTTTAATTCAAATATTATTCAATTTGATAATTAAACTTTAAAGCATATGTATCAAGTTGAGCAAAAACTAACTTCGTAATATTTTGTCGGCGTGATACATGCATTTATTCGACAGAGTATTTTTAAAAATACACAATTGAAAATTGTTTTCTGGTCAATAAGTTGAACAAAATACTGAATCCATTCTATAACTTTTCACTGCGTAAGCAAACAGTGCGCCGAATTATCACCGATAATCGTTGCAATTTTATGTAAAAATTGCGGTGAATCCAGCGAAATTATTGAGCCTAGAGTGTGAATCCGATGGGATAGCCAGGAAAAACCTTTAATATTTCAGACTTTAGAGGATCAAATTTAGTATTAATACTTTCAGGCATACTCGAACCGGCATACTTTTTCATAGCGAGTACTGACGTGGACTCATATGTTAGCCATATTCCTAATACCCCGATTTTTTGTCTTAAAACCAAACGAACCGAAGATTTTCCTGCGTTTAAAATCGACTTTTTCACGAGTAGGAAAAACCTCCTTTTTAGCGCCATCATTTCGAACCAAAGAACCCTGAGCATTTGCTGCAAAAAAAGCAAAACAGTAAACAAAATGCAAGACTTTTTAAAGCATAGTCTGAACTCAAAATTCAGTTGAAGTCGATCTTTTTTCTTTAGTATAGAATATTAAATTAAGTCAATTTTTTTCCAGTCAATTGCAGTTTTCCGAATTTTTCCAGAGTAGTTTTAAAACTTTTTTTTATCTCTTCATAAACATAGCGAACCAAACAAGACGGACCATTTTTTAATGAAAGACATCTTTTACTTTATCAGACAGCAATAATGTCAATAATTTACGTCTGTGAATGTTCCTGACATTATGACAACATGACTTTGAAAAATTGCTCTACTAAATGTTTTGTGCTGATAGATTGCTATACAACCCCATCAATCTATCCTTAATTTAATTTGATCTGGCTTGAAATATTATCAAGCAATTACATGTACAGCCTAAATCCCCCGTTCGTAACATTGCAGACCCATGTCGTAATTTCCCTATAAGCGTTTATCAGAACAGGACCCCGCCCGAATCATCACCGATAATCGTTGCAGAATTATGTAAGAGTTGCGGTGAACTCAGCGAAATTATTGAGCCTAAATGGTGAATCCGGTGTGAAGCAAACATCCTGGATGCAATGCCAGACAAGCAGACAACCTACGGAAAAAATTTATAATTTCACTGCTGAGCTTAGCGGTGAAATTAGTTAATTTGAAAGGTTAAAAAGCAAAGTTGGCGCACATTTTGATGATAAAAAGAAAAAATGAAATCTGGTTTTGGTACAAAAATTCATAAAAAGATAAGATTGCAAAAAGCATATTGATTATACGAAACGCATTCATGATGTCATGAAAACCTTTGATGAGTTTCAATCGCCTTTTCAAAAGAGTTCATAATTATGCCTTCTTCCCAACCTTATGCGCACATAGTTACAAAGTTACAAATTACAATGGTCCCAAAGCATAACAAATCTTCATATAGCACTTGCATTCGAGGGCGGCAGATAAAATTCTCTCTTAAAGCGGGAGGCGCGGGGGGGGGGGGGAGTGGGTATAAACTGAAACGATCCCAAATTCCTAATGGATGTTTACTTAGTTCAAATTGATCTGGATAATTATTTAGCTACCCTAATGTGTTCAAATCTCCAGTCAAATTAAAGAGCATTTGTCTTTTATAGTTTTTTTAATAGGGGACTTGAATCAAAAACAATTTCTAATGCATCTTCTATTCTGTTTGTTTTGAAATAATTGGCTGGCCATAAAGAATGAGAGCTTTTCATGCGCTAAGATGGGGCGAATAAAAAAGCAATGTGACATTTAACCTTAAATGAAACAAAAAAGAAAAACTTAAAAAACCACTTACAGCAAAGTACATGAAAAGAAACACGTCTTCAAAATATCAGCTGAACAAAATTTAACTGAAAAAAATACTTGAATAAAATATTCAACTTTTAGGCAGAAGACCCAAATTAAAAATAGAACTGAACACAGAACTGTTTCAAGGGTCAAGGGTTTCAATTCCAAAGGAAGATCATGATGGTCCTTAATTGTTGTTTTTACACCCTTAAAATGCTATTTGCAAATTAAAAAGGCCAGTAGCGACTCTTACAGTGTAAAAATAGCCTTATTAATAGCCTTGAAAACAGAAGTTCTCTTGTTTTTTTTCAAACAGTTAGTCACAATACCGGGAGCGCATGCAAAATTACATAATCTGAAAATATTAATTTGAGAGAAGGGAATGAATGACAAAGCTGTTTTATGCTGCTTTGTCCGCTTCTAATAATGTTGGTACATTTGTGGGCCTAATTTTTATCGTGCACTCTTGCAACTTCACGTACATTACCAAAAAATAAGTGTTGCATGCTAAATATGCTACAAGCTATATACCACGTCTCAGCTCGTTTAGCTGATGGGTAAAATTCGATGTCTTTCGCTGGTCTGGCACGATTCGGTAATTTATATTTTTAAACAAACAACGAAAAGAGTAAATAAAACACTCGGCTCGTTATAATTAATATAAATATTTTTTGAACTAAAAAACTTAACCTGAAATTGTCTCCTCAAAATCTCAATTATAGGAAAATTGAGTTTTTTTAAAAGTTCTTCTTTGATTTATTAGCGGTATCTTATTTTTCTTATTGTCAAAAAATCAAATTACTCAAACAAATCACCTGAAAATGCCGCGTTATATTCAAACGTTTTGAAATTTTCAACATAAAAATACAAGGATCAATAATAGAACTACAAAAAACTAATTTTTATTAAAAACTAAGCAATAAATTTATATAGCAAGTTGCATTTTCGTTATTAAACGGGTAAACGCTTTGCATCTGATAAATATGACAATGCTTCAAACTCTTACAGAATTTCTGCAAATTGACATCACCTCGCAACTATCTAAAAAATAATAAAAAATTTCCCCGAAGCTCATGATTGGCATGAAAATCGTATGAAAAAGGAATCTGTGAATGTATTGAAAAATGAAGCACCAGCGATATCGCTGCGGAACTTAAAAGCAAAGACATTAAGTGGAAGTTCAATCCTCTCAGCCTCCCACACTAATATTCGCACTCCTTTTAGCGTTGCGCACGTCCACCGGATCGCTCGTCTGCCTGGTTGTAAAATCAGCACCCTGCATTTTCTTCAGTGTCTGAGTATGTTACTACGTAAATAAACGTGCGTTATATCAGAAATATAAGCAGCCAAAATAATAACAGTTGCGTCATTTTTCTCGGCCAATCAGATTCGAGTACTTTATTTATTTAAAAAATACGTTCTAATATGCGTAGAAAACTCAAAGAAAAGCAATCAACATAATTTTAAAATATTTAACAATTAAACATATGAAAAAAGCGTGTTTATTTTAATTTGTTTTCCTTCTTTGCAATCTCTTGTAACAATTGGCGGAAAGCTTTGACCTCAAGTATAAAAAGAGACTGACACCTTTTAAAAGAGCATCAAGACATTGTTGTTTAAACGCTTGTTGCTATCATTGTACCAATGCTGATAAGTTGCCTTCTGTTTCGTTTTGATTTTATACTGTCGAGTTAAAAGACTGAAACAAATTTCTCAATCAGCAACTCAGAAAAAAAAATATTCCTTAATGAGTGTTTTGTGCATCAGAGCAATGTTGAAGAGATTTAGCCAAAAAAAGCACAAATTTTTGACAATACGCAATTTAATGGCTCTAAAGAATTACTTATTTCTTCATCTTGAACACAGAAGTATCAGTCGGCAAAAAACAAAGTTCTACGGAAGCGTTTTTATAGAACAATACAAGATATAATAAAGGAACAGCAAAAAATAATATTTTAGTAAAAGCTAAGCCAAAAAAAATTACTTAGCATGTTGCATTTTTGTTATGAAACGGGTAAACACTTTGTGTCTGAAAAATATGACAATTCGTCAAATTGTCACAGAAAATCTGGAAATCAAAATGTCCTCGCAAGCATCTAATAATTAAAAAAATTCCTCGAAGCTTTTAGTTAGCAGGAGCAATGTATGAGAAATGAGTCCGTGAGTGTATCGAAAAATGGAACACTACCGATATCACTCGGAACATGAAAACAAAGTCATTAAGTGGAAGTTAAATCCGCTCAGCGTGACACACCAATGTTAGCTCTACATTTCGGCTATTAGAGCATCGCAAGCTCCACCGCCTTGCACACGTCCAACGGATCGCTCCTCTGTCCAGTTGTAAAATTAGTACTCCATATCTTCTTCGATGCCTGAGGATAGTACTTGGTAAATAAGTAAAAAAGCATGCTTTATAGCAGAGATATAAGCAGCCAAAAATATCAAAATGCGTCATTTCTGTTGGCTAATCAGATTCAAATACTTAAAGTATTTATTAAATACGTTCTTTTTTGGGTAGAATACGTTAATAAATGCAATAAACATAATTTTATTAATTCTAACCATCAAAACCTATCAAATAGGGTGTGTTTATTTTAAATTATTTTCCTGTTTTTGCAACCTCTTGTAAGGAATGTTGAAACATTTTGATATCAAGTATAAAAAATAGACTGACACCTGTTAAAGGAGCATCAAAACTTTGTCGTCTAAAAAACACTTGGTGCTATTTTTGTGCGATTGCTAATAAGTTGCCTTCTGTTTCGTTGTGATTTTTTACGTCAAGTTAACAGGCTAAAACACGTTTCTCACTCAGCGATTCCGAAAAAAAATTCACTATTGAGTGTTTTGTTCACCAATAGAAATGTTGAAGAGGTTTCGCAGAGAAAAGCAGAATTTGTAATGGAAATTTATGTCAAAAATGTGCTGAAATTGCAGTAAATTTTCGGGGATAGATTTTCAGTGAATCAAGCGCATTTTGGTCATAATTTCAGCATAATCACTGCATTTCCTACAAAACAATGAACTCAAATGGCGCTATCACCGTGATCATTGTTCACACGTTTTATCGGCCTACACGACTATTACTCAGTCTTGGGTAGTACAAGAAAGTGAATAGATTTGAATTTAGGCTTCCACAGTTTTGATGTACTTAAAATTAAACGGAGAGTATAATCGATAATCTCGAAATTCTCTTTCTGACGTTAAGCTGTTGATTGAACCGGCCTCCTTAAAAAGACAACTTAAAATTCACTGAAGCGAAATTGTAGCGTAGATACAGTCAGAATCATATACGATCTTCTAACATGAATTCATTTTTGATTAAAATAAATTTCGGAAAGACGTATGCTATTTAAAAAAGTCTTTATTTATAGTGGCATATCTTAATGTTATGTTATACTTTAATGTAATACTGGCATATTTTATATAATTAATTAATACGGATAAATAATTTAGGCAGCCTGCTCGAACTCTAGCATGATTATAAGACGCAATTCTGAACAAAATTCATGTTTTACTTGTTTTCATCGTTGTGCTTACCGTTTTA
The DNA here is from genome assembly GCF_964194025.1 of Convolutriloba macropyga. NCBI lineage: Eukaryota > Metazoa > Xenacoelomorpha > Acoela > Convolutidae > Convolutriloba > Convolutriloba macropyga. The sequence goes on along the minus strand of NC_134468.1, from coordinate 79,173,901 downwards.
CTTGGCATTTATTTAGTTTGACAGTAAATATGAACAATTTTGAAAGCTGCACTAAAATTTTAAAGAAGATTGTGGCAAACATCAGAACGTCAAAACTTAACGACAAAAAATACATTTTTTGCCGGCTTTGATTGAACATTTTGCCGAAAAAATATGATTGTATTTTCAAAAAGGTTTTCTTACTTAACAAAAATGTCACTGTTGCAAAAAAGTTGTATGACAAACTTTGTCATCAACATCTGAAAATATATCGTATAAAATAAAAATTAGTCGGTACAGAAAGAGATTTAAATTAGCTCAATTTTTGCTACACTAGCAAAAATGGGCATCTCGATTTTCACCCCTAATTGTTTAATCCCCGATCATTTCACCTCGATTATCTCATTCCTCTATCAGTTCACCCCGATTATAATCCTCTATATAATTGGCACTATCAACTTAGAAAAATAATCATGCCAGGTTTCCATATACAACATAAAAAAAGTTCCTTAAAATTGATGTCATTTGAGTGAAATTTGAATATTTTGGACTCCTGGACGCCATTGGAACAGACAAATCAAATGAAAAAACTATATAAGAAACCCTTTGTTTTCATTAAATCAAACTCATGTGCAATTATTGTAGACATTCAGACAAAAAAATCTATACATTTAAAATTGGGGTCCAGTCATATTGATAACGTTCTGTACAAATTTGATTTACAGCCAATTAAACTACGAAAACGGATCAGCTGATAGGGTTCAGCTTAATACAAATTGATTGAACAACCCTTCAAGTACAAAATTTTTGCTTGTTCTCAAGGGCCATTTCCAACCCAGTGGAAAGTAATGTATCAGTACTGGTCAAGTACTAAACTCTTATATCAGTACTGATTCAGAGTTATGTCACACGTTATTGACCTACGTGTAGAGTTGTGATTAGAATACAATAAGGAGACACGAGGATAACCGAGGTGAGGTTGTGGAAATAGAAGTCGAATTTTAACGTCTGGCGCGCGGGGGTACCCTCCAAGGCGTCATCATTGAACCGCCACATGGTCTGGACCAAAATTTTTGTCGCTCTAATTCGAATCAGAAGTCTGTTACATCGAATCATAGTGGTGGAGTTAAGTTGAATCATAAACACAAATTATCGGAGAGTAACGCTCTAATTAGGTATAAAAAGGTAGAGAAAAAATCAGACGGTGCTTGAAAAGACCATTTCAGTGTTAGAAACAAAAATGTTATGGTAATTCTTGAAATATTTACCACCATTTTCTGTGACATATAGAGAGTCAGCATTATTTTATAAGTCACAACTACATTGCGGAAAACATTTTCTTCCAACATCGGCAACCATTTTTATTGAGGTTTCTGACTTGAATTGCAAATTTATCCGGCATACTGCGGAAAAAATTGATTTTAGTGAGAAATGTCCGAGCGCGTATTCAAACACACACACACACACACACACACACACACACACACACACACACACACACACACACACACACACACACACACACACACACACACACACACACACACACACACACACACACACACACTCACACACACACACACACACTCACACACACAAACGCACACACAAACACACACACACATACAAACACACACAAACACACACACATAAACACACACGCACACACGGGTTTGATAGTGCTTAATATGAAGACGGTTTGAATATAATTTAGACTTCACAACTATCTTTACGAGCGACGACTGAGCAGAACAGCGTTTACTATCAGGCTCACGCTGAATGATTTAATCAGTTTTCTACAAATATTTACCAGCCTATTATTTACAGAAACAACGAAAAACAGAGATGAGATAAGTTACTCTTGTATCGTTCTTAAAGGACTTGTTTAGTGATTCTGACAGTTTTCTTCTTATGAAATATTTCTTCTGATGTAAAATGTAAATCTTTCTTCAAATGACTTTGGGCGCACAAATTAAAAAAAAGACATTTTTGCGTTATTTCCAGCAGGAAAAATTAGATAAATGCTACATCATATTCAAAACAATACAAATCGAATGCTAGTAATAATTAGTAATAGGGAAGAACTTTCAGCAACCAGAGAAGCAATTTTCAAACAACATCCGTGTGTATAAAACCTAGACACTTGTCAAAAAGTAACAGAACAAAATTTAAATCAGTTTGAGTGTCTGACAAGAGAGAAGACTGAGAATAATTAAACAGGTTCCTTAAGGTTTTTCATAAAATCAAAAAAATTAAAATTGAATTAAAGTGAATCATTCTTGCCTAAAAAACAAACAAAGTAAAAAAGAACTAGTTAATATGAAAAAGTGGATATGAGGTTTCCAACAATCACTTAATCCCGTCAATAACTAAAACCTTGCAAAAGTTGAAAATGTTCTATAATATTTCAGTAACTTGGTTCTATAAAATATCCTCGATCTTGTGTCTGCAGTTCATAGATATTATAATTACGTTTAATTGTGTACATTTGTAAATCCCATGATAATTTCAAGAATTCAGCCAAATCTCATAACAAAAAGGAATCAAAATTTTTGCAATAAAGAGTTTCTATTAGTTTTCATGTGCGAGAAGTTTCGTTGCTTCCTAAATGAATTGACGAAATTTCATGGGAAAAAAAATCTGAGAGGTGGCCTTAGTTTCTAGGAGAGCCAAAGTTAGTTCTTTTGAAATTGTTAAATGCTACATCTTGACCGAGGTTTTGGATAATTCTCTAATCTGCAGTATGTGGTATTTTTCCAAAGTTTGCAGTAATCCAATATTTATAAGACAAATGTTCAAGAATGCTTCAAGCTTAGTTTCAGAGAGAACGGAGAAAATAAAAAAAAATAATCCCATTACAAGAACCAACAGTTTCACAAAGAAACATGCAAAGGTGTTTTTGGCTTATTTCAAAAATTGTATGGTTTTTGGTGTGCTCAGAAAGTACCTTTTTTAAGGTCAATAAAAAGAAAGTTTTTGTGGTGTACACGCTTTCAAAATGTGAAAAAATCGGTTGAAGTCAGTAATTTTTTCCTTTTTAACTGAACTCGAGTTTCAATTATTCAAGCAATTCAGAAATGATAATTGAAAATGACACCAATTATAAAGAAAATTCAGATTAAATAATGTTTCTAAAATTTATCTTGTTTAAAATTTTGTTCCGTTAAAAATTTTTTAAAACTAATCTGATGTAATATAGACACCAACGTTGAACAAATTCGAACATAACGTACGCGTATAATCGATTTAATTCAGCGCGTTTGTCGACGGTTCAATTTTTTCATATTGATCTACACAAAAAAAACATATGCAATAAAACATAAATTATAGTAAACTGAGTCCGGCACGTACTAACTTTTAGTTTCTGTCAAATTTACTTTTTTGGCCCAGAAAACGCTCATGATTAAAAAAATTATTTATTTATCAAAAATCGTTGTGCTCTGGTCCATGCAATTTTCAACCACACAATAGCAGGATTTGAGGAAGTTATAGTTGAAGGTTTCGTGAAATTGTGTTCAAAAAGTTTAGGCTTCTTAACATCCAGAATGAAAATTTTGTATATTCATGTAATGAAAAGATATTTACTAACATTATTTTAAAAAATCATATTGTTCTAATTCTCCTCATTGAGCTTGATTTTGGTAAATCACGACACGAAATCTCTCTGCTCTAACTTTCTGCGCACAAAAACCAGAAAATCATTTCAAAATCATGTTAAAATCTGCTAAAAATTCTTCCATGTTCGTGACTATCGGCCTCTTGAATGACTGTTGGTTTGAAAAAAGTCTTCTATGTTTTAAGGTTCGGCAAAAAAAAACGGAGCGCCTTACTTTTTTAATATTAGACTGTTGTGCACACATATGTAATACCCATCTAGAAAAATTTATCAAAGCTCAGAGTAAATGACGCCATTAACCAAAAAAGGGGAAATTTAAATTAAGTTGAGATGGTTTGCTGATTTTGGACTCATTTAAGTACGCAGCAAATAGCTTCTTTTACTGAAACGCTCCATTTGGCACAATTTCACTCCCAGTTTTCTAACAATGTGCCTAATTGACAGTCAAGAACGCAAACCTAAATTGGTAACTAAATCCATGCTATTATTTCAGATTCCCTAGAATGGCAGACGAAGGCTGTTGGGTTACTAACGCATAATAGCATTTACGTCATGATTGTTAAGAAGTTTAGTGTTTGGGGGTGTAAGCAGGGGCAACTACTGTGAAAATTGCCCAGTACTGGTTTCGAACCAGCATCTTTTACTTGCAAGCCTAGTTTGCTAACCATTACACTAACTCGTCCTAAGTGCTCAAACTTGGGCATGTCTTTTTAAACCGTTCTCATGTTCTTGCTTGTTCCTCAAGGCTTCATTTCTCTTGCCAAGTATACGTTGAACAAGTAGAGCTTTTTGTCAATTTACATTAAATTGTTCTCTCTCAACCTTCTAATCGCTTCCAACTGCAAGAATTAGAAAGCGCCGAGAGTCTGAGTAGCAATGGGGCGCTTATGAACTTCTTTATTAGGTTGGTTTCCAAAATAGGCATCAAGACCGCACAAAACAACGAACTCTAAAAAAGGAATTTGAAAATATGCATAACTGACCTTCAAAACGTATATGGAGTACATTGGCATGGAAATGAGCCCAATGATAAGATCAGAAACTGCGAGAGATACCAGAAAGTAATTCGTAACAGTTCGCAACTTTCTTTCCTTTTTAAACGCCACTATAACAAGAACGTTGCCTGTAATTGTGGCTATGCAAAGGGGTAAGAATACACAAAGAGCCAGCGCCCATAGTCCAATTGGGTTCAGGGGCAAAAAGTCAGTCGAATATTCATCATAATCGGTTTCTTGCGGAACTGCTGATGGTGTAATTGCAAATTTTGAGCTTGAATTCATCTTTTTTGCAACAAATAACTTTTTAATTAAATAATAACGAAATGATAATTAGTGTAAAAGAAGTAATGATGGTTTTTATAAACGTTATATGAACTCTTGCAACCGATCTTGTTGAAAATGACAAATTTCGGAGTTGACCTCTAATAAAATCGTTGATTTTATGTGTGAAACAGTTACTCCTTTTTGGGGGAGGCAGGTTAATTTAGTTTAACAACACTTAACTAAATGTAAACAGAAGTGCGTGTTTTAAATTGAAGAATTTGGTTTAAAAGTTTATAAATATTAACTGGAACCGTTTAGACTTTGAAGACTTTCCCTCGCAGCTAAATTAAATCAAGTTATAGAGCCATAACTCAGTTAGGTTACGGTACTTATTTAAAATAAGGATTGAATATTTTGAGAAAAATTACTTTGAGCTATTAGCAATAACAAAATCTTGGGAGAGGGCTGGGTTTTAACTAGTCTAATAACCAGTTATAAATGGTAACTTATAACAACCGGGGTATCATAAATTTTGGCGACTTTGCTCAATAACAATCTTGATATTTCTTGGTTAGTTTGGTAAATAAAGCAAGTTAGCACTCGTAAATAATTTGGGGGTTTATTGTCAAATTAGGTTTTTTTGACAAGACTAGTCGAGACTAACCATGGTAGAATTGATTGATCTAGAATTGACAGATTTGGCTTCAAAATCGACGGTCTGGAATAATTTGACAGCTGTTTTCTGATTGCTTTCAAAATAAAGAAGCCTCCATTTCGCATTTCAATCAACAATTCAACTTTGCAATTTTTTCTAATTATTAATTTCAGGAAAATAAATTTTGAATTTGGCAAACATTTTTTATTCCGTGAAAACGCAATCCCAGCGAGTTTGTTTATAAATGTTTCACGAACTAAAAGGGATAAAAATGAAAAATCTGCCGGGTGGTAAATTGATGAGCTAATGGCGCTTCAGGCGAATTTTGGTTTTACTTGGTAAATTAATCGACTAAAATAACGAAACGCTTTATATTGAGATTATTGTTACGCCTGCAACATTGTAGAACTGGTAAAAAAGTCACGTTATTTTAAAGTCAATTCATATACAGGAAAGCTATAAATTTCAAAGATTAATTTGACATTTTAAATATTATGACGATGTTGCAAAAACGGCAGTAATGGGGGCGAATAATAAAAGACATCCAATAAAACGGATCAGTTTTAATTCAGAAAAAAATGGTTAATTATTAGCTGAAGCAAAATTTATATCAGCATTTTTTGTCTTTTTATCTGCAGTAGTATTTTCCCTTTTTCTTCTTGAGAAAATGAAATAAAAGGACAAGGCAATTTGATTGGATAAAACAAGTTTGCTTAGAAGCTGGCATTATCTAAAAATTTTTCCATCGGAAATTCCCAAAGTCATATATAAAAATAAATATTTAATCAGGCTTTTGAAATAGCTTTGAAACAAAGCGTAAGTACTGCAGCCATAAATGGTCAATTTTAAACAAAGCTTATTATAAAACTTTAATGGCAAGTTGCGGCATTGACTTTAAAACGCATGAAAATTTTGCAAAGATAAAGGGACTGCAGCTTAATGGAGCTGTAATTTGAAAAATAATCCTACAAAATCTGTTCTTAATAAGGTAAAGATCGGTTTCATAAATTAACCAACTATTAAAAACCACCAACTGGATTTAATTTTGATCCTATATCACAGTTAGCAAAATCAAGGAGGCTTTTTGACTTTTATTATAAATTTCTGGACCAGTTATAACTGGATGCATGTTTGTCCGGGCAGTTTATAATAACCCGATTATGGTTAACATGAACGCACGTTGGTGAAATATGTTTTGTAAATTAACACACACAATGTTTGGTCGAGTGAAAAGTTTGTGAACAAAACCAGCCCCCCACGTGTTAAGATCGACACGGATTCAATTTGCACGAAAGAGTAGAGGATTGATTAAGTCGAGATAAAGTTGGTGCCCGCAAAAACAAAATTCGAAGCCCTGAAGTGTGGCAACACCTGTAATCAAAGTGGCAAATAACACGTGACCGAAATGGACGAAATGTCGAAAAACGCGATATTGGGTTGCCCGCAATCAGACGTAATAGCCCACTAGCTTAAAAGTACATAAAATTTTTTATAAACATTACACCATTTTTATACCCAACACCCCATTTTGTTTTACGGTATGCAATAAATTATTAACTTGTTATCACGTCAATATCTCTAAGGCTTGTCTGGAAAAACAAGTATCACTTTCTGGACCAAAATTTCTATTTTTATTTGCTTCGTTCTGAAGTATTGTAAACATTTTGAAGTGTTTACCTGTACCGCAAAGCATTTTTGTCACTTTATTTTGACAATTTTTCCACTTGAATGGCCTTTCACACTTTTATATACAGGATTAAGTGCAAGAGTATTGAGGAACTTAGAGTAAGAGTTGAGGGGAATTTTAGGGGGGGGGGGGGTGGCAGTATAAATAATGGGAGGGAAAATATATAGGTGCTAAGAGGTTTATGGATCCGGCGGATTTGGTTGTGGAAATTGTGAAAATCTGGGAAAATTCGATGTCTCATAACTCCGATAATTAGTTCCTTCCCACGGTTGAAATAACTGATAAATTAGGTGCAGTAATCAGTCAAAAATCTGAATAAAATGCAAAATTATTTTCATTCACGAGTCACTATATATTGTACTATCATTAAATGAGCATTTTGAAATTGGCCAGATGCATAAACACGCATTTCTATAAATAGGTTTAAAATCACATAAGTTGAAAAATCAATGGAATTTG
>NC_134468.1:79055043-79166043 GCF_964194025.1 Convolutriloba macropyga | reverse complement strand
GCTCTTGTAATAAACTTCAACATTTGTTTGCAAATTTTACTAAAAATAAACAATTATGTACTGCAGAAAGTTATTAAAAAAGTTAAGGTAAGTTAAGGTAATTTTACCTTAACACAGTTCAGGTAATTTTTTACCTTAACTCAAGTTAAGGTAAAGTTAAGGTAACTTTTACCTTAATTTTACCTTAACAGAGGTTTACCTTAACTGCGTTAAGGTAACGTTACCTGAACTTTTTTTAGTGTGTAACTTTCATAAACAATGCCGTCACTAAACACGTAAATGCCTATTTAAAATTACAGTTGTTCGTAACAAATTCTAATCTTCAGAATATGAATTCGGGTAAACTGCTATTGCAGTGGCGCTAGTGATAAGCTCTCAAATAAGTTGAGTTACATTCACGTACAAGCATGATCTAGTATTCCTATTATTCATCAATTACTACTCTGGAAAGCAGAATAGCGACGAATTAGGAAAAAAATTTCAAAAATTAGTAAAAAAAATGACTAAATTAAGCAAATTTTCTTCGACCAGAACAAATTCAAAGTAAAACCAAGCAGTCACTAACAATTTAAAAACTAATTTCAACCAACGAAAATAAAAACAATTAGGAAAAAAATTTCAATGAAAGTACAGAAAATGCTAGTCACGAAAATATCTAAAGGTCTAAAATAAGATTGATATGACCAAAGAGATCCCAATTTTACCAACACTTGTTACAACGGATTAAAATATCAACCTTGCCCAAAAAAGCTAATTAAAAAATTGAAAAAGCTTCGAAAATGCCGCACGTATTACAAAAAAACGCTACTGGCACAGAAAAATTACTGTTACTTCTTTGGTAACTGGTATGATCAGAAAATCATTCTGTCTTTTCTCTGCTTCTCAATTTGTTTGTCCATTTGACATAGTTTTCGTTTGCGGCATGTACTTTTATCCTCGTTAAAATACACTTCAAAATATCACTAAAAGCAACTCAGACATAATGCCTCTTTGAGGGGAAAATAAAAAAAAAACATAACTCATCTTCAAGTCTTGAAAAAGAGGAAGACCAAAAATAGCCTTTTACTTTACTTTACGTGGTAAAAAAGGTACTCGAGGACGTACCCAAAATTGTTAAGTATTAGCCGATTTTTAAGCAGTTGCAGAACTAATTAACAAGTTTTTTTCACATTTCTTGACACTGTCGATCTTAAATTAATTTTCGTTCTGAATCAATTGTGGTTAATTTTATCGGCTAGATTTAATTCGACGGGATTTAATTCGATATAATATGGGATTATTCTTGCTACCATCTAAAAAATAATTATGCCCTGTTATAGTTTCCAAACGTTTTGCATCAATGATTATTGGGGATACGGTGAGCCATCATTTTTTGTGCTTGCCTTAATTAGACGAGACAACAAAAAGCTCAACCAGAGTGATTGTCCCCACTCATTGGGTGACAACCTTTTCAAAGAAGACTCACTTCTTATGGGGTGAGATAAAAATTCAAAGATAAAGAGTCTGGCTTTTCTCATTCACCTATGATGTTCCATCTCTTGCAATCAGTGGTATTGCCGAATTATGTATTACACTACCATAGATTGATCGAGATAGCCTACTGAAATCTAGGGATAGACCAGTGGGCTGCAAATTCTGTTATTAGTCAGAAAGGTCAAGAATTCAATTGTGCCGATACGAACTTACCAATTTTTGTTGATAAACTCCCCTTTAGTAACCAATAAGAATCAAAATTATAACAAGCTACCATGAACATCATTACTTTTTTCTTCTGTAACCTCATAGACAACATAAGAATCCTTAAACCCAAAAAAGAATATTGTCAACGTGGGACATGTGAATGCCTGCATCCAGCCAAATTACTTCACATAAATTTCAAAGTGATATCAAACAAATGAAAAGGTCACCAAAGCCTATATAATGACTCAATTCAATCACAAAAATACCCAAATTGGTCCCACACTGTGGATGCTAGACGCAAATTGGCTGCACAATGGGATTCTGTCGCACTTCAGCAGATCACTGGCTTAAAATTTAAGTGAAGTTTGAAAATCTATTATTATTTTGAGTTACAGTTCCTTTGACGCTGAATAATGTCTTATCAAAATTTACAAAAGTTACCAAAACTGAAAAACTTGTTATTTCAAATTTTTTTAAAGAATTTACTTTTCCCTCAAAAATGAGTGATTTTTTTGCTTTCATAGAAAGTTACCAAAAACTATAATTAGGCCAACGCATGAAATTTATGAGAAAAATGACTGTTTCCCGGAGAATATAATTAATATCCGAAAATTTTTCAAACTAGAATTTTTTCTGACATCGTTTTGTGTTTAAAAAACAGAAATCTCTTAGCGGCCTCTCTGAGACTAAAATCCAAAATTTTAAGTATTTTTTGAGCAAAAGAACAAATGAAAATTTGATTCTCTTCCAGAATCTGTTCCGTCATTTAATGAGCTTCTGTGGTATTTTCCAGCAACTCAAGAAAAAATTGCGTGCATGTTTGTGGGACTGAATGGGGGGTCCTGAAGAAATTTTCTAAACCATAGGTAATAGTGCTATGCCCTTTGGAAGATGAAATACTGCATTAAAAATCTTTTATTTCCACGATGGATTCGCTCGATCTTAATTACCACACGATAGTAAAACCGATATTATTTACCCGACCTTATCCAAGTGCTAGAATAACTCCCACTATATGCTCACAATGTACTTTCTAACTGCCAAAAACTATGTTTGATATGCTAAGAAAAAAACGATTGAGTACAACGGTTAATTAAGAAACAGATTTAATTGTGATAAATTAAAATTTGGGGTAAGTCCTACGTTGGAAATATGGTGGAGTATTTAATAGTAATAAAGTAAAAAAAATTTAATATTACTGCTCGATTTTGACATTACTATAATTTTTGGATTGATAGAAAATCGGCAGACTTACTTTGCTGCAAAATATTTCGTTTAGCGGAGTAGATGAGTATTTGCTCTTAGAGAATAGAGAGATTGGAGAATTTGAGGAGAAAAGTAAGTGTCTTAATTTGCGCTAGTTGAGTTAAAGAACTGATCTCCTTCAGCAGCAGGCTCAGAGCTCGTACGGGTTTAAGCTTGAGTCAACACGACTGTTGATCACGAGGCTTATGACTAGCTCCGAAGTGGTTCCCAGGTCAGCCGACTAATATTCGTCTTTTAGTCAATTATTCGTTTCAGACTTGCTGTTTTGAAGAATGACCTGGATAGCTTCAGTATCCTTCACTTAGTACGCATATAAATAGCGGCAGTGATTGTACCGCCAGAACCTAGTCAATAGTGTAATAAATAATACACATCAGTTTTGGCTATGGATAATACATTCTGTTGCTCAACACATTTCAAGTAGCGTAGCTAAAAATCCCGTCCGTTTAGGCTAAGCCTAATTATTCACAAAGTTGTCGGGTAAATAATTATTATGATTCCGTAGTATCGGAATACTACAGGACTCATCTTTTTGAACAAAATAGCACAATACACCTTCAATTTTCGCGTTTTTCCCCGGATCTTCTGAGTTCGTTGTTCAATGTATTTACAAAAAAAGTGAACTCAGCGAAAATTAGCCAATGACACTATATGACTCGATTTTAACGTGCTTTTTATGTAACATATGAGCTCTTCTGGAATGAATATTTTCACCCAATTTTGTGTTTAAGTTTTTCCTTTACGGTTCATATCACCTGAATATTTAATATCATTTTGTGCTCTGAAAAATGTCTCCAGGGACTTCCAAAATCTTGTATGCGCAGTTTTATCATTATAAATGACAAATTATATTTTCATTGACCTTAATTTAGCTACACTCGCAGTTTTTATACTCGGTAACGCTTGTGCGCTGACGAATGTTGGGATTTGTGATTCCATGCAAAATTTTCAGCTAATGAGAACTGTTTCTAGGTTTTTTCAGTCCGAAATAAAATTTTCAGGCAGAGGTTTTTCGTAGCTTTGGAGTATTATCAGACCTTTTATCCAACATCTGGCACCCCTAAAATTGGACCCCTTCCAGCTCAATTTCTCATTGTGGAACAAATTTTAGAACTTTGCCTTATCATCACGCAATCCCAAAGAAGATGCCCTATGATCAATCCAAGTGCTAGCTTTTGATTTATGAGCAGAAATTGAGAGTCCGGGCATTGAGCTGTTGATAACTCGTATCTCCGCTTTGACATCTGGTCAAACCGTCCAAACTGTGGCCTAGGAGCCAAACTAGGGCCATTGAATAGACGGTTAGTTCATTTTTGCCCTGTAATTAGTTGGTGAAACTGTGGCAAATGTTCAAGCTATTTCCAAGACCTTTTTCTATGATTATAGACACTATTCCAATAAAATTTGAAAAATCTTAAAGTACTATAGTGTAATACCTCCTCTAATAGTATTCAATTTGTGTTTCAAGTATTCCCGATAGTAACTTAAAAACTTTTCGGGGGAGCTCAGGAGTATTAAGGTGTTAGCTTAGTTGGTTTCTTCTCTAAGTTTCTAATACTATCGTAACCAGCCGTTGAAGTTGAATTGAAGAGGAGTTCAGCTACATCTGCTTTTCATACCAGGTGACCTCCCGGAACTTCGAGTTAACGTATCTCAGCGCTGAATCATGCTATTTCAATTCTGTGATTTTACTCTGAGCAGTACTACGTTCATGCCATTTTTTATACTGATCATAGTAATAGTTCAGAACAAAAAAGATTCTTCGCAAAAATTCAGAACATTTTAGCCCCTTTTGATATATAAATTACGTAAAATTGCCACTTAAAAATTAAACATCCACAGTAAATTAACCGATTACTGCCCCTAACCGCTCACTGCCCAGAATCGCAATCAATACATAATTCTCGTATTACTTGTTTTTTGCAACTTCAAAAAATCAAAATTTCACCACAGTTTCAAAATGTATTAGCAAAGAGAAAATTATTATTAAAAACTTCTGAAAATTTTTGTTAGTGTTAGATTTATGTCAGAAGTTCATCCAAAAGTGTGAAAAAAAAATGCTCAGAAGCTACTAAAATTTTGTAAGAAATGCGGTGCAAAACTTTTAAAGAAGTCATTTTCGTTGTATCGTTGTTAATATGGTCATTTTAAAGGTCAGTCTTGTCTATTTGGCTAGTACGCTTTAGGCTTAAATTTGAAATAATTGAACAATTTTTTGGGACCCAGACAAATTTTTAAGGATACAAAAACTTACGCAAAATTTCAAAAACACAAAACCTTTGAGTTTTTCAACAGTTTCATCTTTTTCAAGCTCTTTAACTTAAGGGTGCAACCAGTCTTTCTTAAAAAGCTTATAAATACGGCACTGAAAAGATGTTAGTAATAGAGAAGCTTTTTGAAAAACTGTTCTCGGATTTTTAGCTCTTTTTTTCTGATTTTGATTTGTTTTTCCGAGTTCGATCAGTTTCTGCCCTCTATTTGGCTCGTATATAAACCAAAAATTTCCTGTGGCCTACATAAATGCCAATTTTTAGTTATTCGATGATATTCGTGCCTTTATACCTAACTAAAGAAAAAAATGATTTCAAATTAGAATGTAAAAATTTTTGATTCCTTTTGGTTTTTATAAATGCAACTATTTAACGTGTTTTGTTTTAGTGAAAACTTAAGAGTAGCCTTTCTTGCGGGGGGACACAAATACTTCATAGTAACACAAAAACGTTTCTGAGGACAATAACGGTAAGAATTCTAAAGGACTATACTTATAAATTACTTTTAAGGAGAAAAACACCTCTTGGTTTTTGCTTTTGCTTCTGTGTGTACTGAAAAGCTCAATAATGTTTTTTCACCTATTTTCATCATTACTATTGGTTTCCGTCACCTTAAAAAAACCATTGTACCTAAAATACACATTTTTCGTTGATAATTTTCGTTGAGTTTTCAAAGTTCCGTGCAATTTTTGGATTGAATTTTAGGACTCGTCCCGCTATGTTTTTCAAGAAGCTCTCGCAAAATTTTAAAACTATTTGTAGCTTCTGAAACGGCATTAACAGGTAAAATTTGACAATAATAATATGACAATAAAAGATTTCAACAGGCTTTAATAGCATTAATTGTTTAATGTGCTGTAGCTGCTGGATGATATAAATTCAAGTACAAAAAAGTTAACCACAAAACAAAGGAATTTTTTTTCATTGTTGTTGCCATTTTTTTTGTATGACAAAAATTCTGATATGTTTTTTAAAACTATATTTTAGGTGTTGATAATCACTAAATTTAATGTGCTGATAAACAAAAAATCCAAGGTGAAAAGGTCAGTGACCTTTTTTGGGCTTCCCTTAGAAACGGTCCTCGATCAACATTGCCTGAGCTGAAATTTGTCCTGTGAAGGCTATGAAAAATTTCATACTTGTTTACTGGTGTATCTGTTATTGTAAAGCAATTTTAATTTCAAAATTTGCAGTAATTGTTTCTTGTTCTTTTTTTTCAAGTCTGCTTGTAGAGGAATTGCAGGATTTTTTTAAGCACCAAAATAGTTTTGAAGTTTTAGATTAGGTTACTGGACATTTTAATCCGTACATGTGCTACTGGCTAACAATGATTGACAGCGAATTAGTTTAGAAGTTCCAGAAATCAGTAATTTTGGCACATTTTCAATGAAGTTTGCCGCGTTAGTTCGATTAACCGCACATTGGCTTCAATGGCTTATGCAAAATATAATTTTTCCTCTTTTATACAAGTTTAACAATTTTTTCGTTTTTGCTTCTGTTTGTTCCTCGTATTTAAAAAAAGAATTTCGGTTAACCTTGAAAATTGTTATTTATTTCAATTTAGCAACGAACAATTTGTTTTAATGACATAAATATGAAAGATTTGAGGGGACAGAGAAAGCCCTCTAGTGTTCAATTATAGGTTAGTGCACAGTTGCAATTGGCAATTGAATGATTCTGCAATATTTCAATATCACTAATTTTTGCAATTTTTTGAAAAACAAATTTGATTTTTTTTTTCAAAATTTGTGAACTTTATTATCATTTTCCTAAATTATCGATCTCTATAGGCCGATGCATCATTTTATCAAAGTTTTTCTGGAGGTGCATGCATTTTGTAAACAATTTTTGTTTAGTTCTAACTCGTGAAATTTTTGCCTCTTTGGTTTGTAATAATCGTATAGTCAGCTTTTCAAAAAACAGATTGTGTACTTTTTCATTCAATTCTTTTATTCGTTGACTTGTATTTTAGGACTTATATTGCTATGTTTCTTTGTAAGACATTTTTACAAATTTTTTCATGACTGAAGTTTCAAAACTGGATAACCAGGTAATGCCATGCGGTCGTTGAGATTCATAGAAGCCCCTAGCCAGTTTTATTAATCCATCAAGCGCTTAGAATGTTAAAACTGCTGATAAAGACCCAATAAAAGGATAAAACACAGTTTTTCAGAGTTTTTTGGGCCCAAAAAATTGGGTTTTTTAAAGTTTTTAAGGGTGTTTTTTTTCTAGTTTTTTGTTTGATCAGTTCTAAGTTGAGTTTGATTATGACCAGTCTCTGAGGTACACGTTTTTGTGCTGCAAACACAAACACGTAAAATTTTACTAATCCATCCCATTTTTCTGACATTTTTGGCCATGACTTGAGATTTTCAGCTTCAAGCGCCAGTGAACTTTCTAGGATCTGATAATAGATAACTGCGTATATTATAATTGCAACAGAATGGAGTTCAACATCTAGATTTTCAGCGATTATTTGAAAATTTTTTTGGCAAACTTTTAAAAACTTTTTTTATATTATTTTTTAGTTTTTCCACATCCAGGGATCAGAGAAACACCTCTAGTGTTTATTAATAGGTTACTGCATAGTTGCTATGGGCAATTGAATGAGTATGCAACATTTTAGTATCACTAGGTTTTGCAGTTTATTGTTATGTTTGAATTTATTATTTCCAATTTTCTGAAATCTATTATCATTTTCAGTGACATGGTTTTGACATGGATATCATTTCTTAAAAGAATTAACGTGGTTCTGAAGATGCTAAAATTATGAGTTTTACCAAACTTTCAAAAATACTTGCAATTGTTCTCAATTTTGAAAATTTTCTGAGTTTATCAATCTGTAGGAGCCAATGATTTTTTTTACTTGTTGCAGATTGGTTACCGGACGGACTGGAGAGATAAAAACAAATGATTTTAAACATGTTAATGCTGTAAAAAAGAAATTTTAAATAATTTTTGCAATCTTTAGTGGTCAATGAAACCCTTCCAAGGTTTAGTGGGTATAATTATTTGGATCAATTTTGGCTCGCAGTTTGAAAACTTTAGCTATTATTGAATGTTTTTTTTTAGATTTTTTCCTTTTTTTAGTTTCTCAAGTGTAAAGACTGTTCAATTTTCTTTGGCGGGCATTCTGTTTTTTGTCAGCTAGTCAGATATATTAGTTCTAAATTATTGATTCAATTCTTTGTATTTTTTTAGGACTGGTCTTGCTACGTATTTCCCATTTTTCGAGAGATGTTATCACATGAATTTCCATGAATTTGAGTTTTTGTAACTGAATAAATATGTAAAGATTGCGTATGTTCAAGCTGAAAAGATCTATTTGTGCTTTTTGTCAGCCTAGAAAGAAGAAATTTTTTCTTGTTTCAGTAAATTGTTTTTATTTTGTGCTAAATTGGATATCCTGAAGCTCGGTAACTGTTTATTGGCTTAATAAGCTATAATAATCTCTTTTTTATGCTGATGTGTTTGAGTTCTTTTTGTTGTGTATGCCAACTTCATTAACAGGTTCAAAGCACATTTTCTCCATTAATGCTAAAGTCATTGCTTCGACGATCCAGAATTCAATAGTTACAGAATTTTCATTATTTTCGCATTTTGATGCTAATTTTGGAGTTTTAAAACTTTTTTCGGGTTTTATTTAATTATATTGACCAATGAAACATTTTTCGGGTTTGGATGAAAGAATTGTTTTTGAACGTAAAATATATTGAATAATTTTAATTTTTAATGTTTAGTTTTTTGTTTATTTTTGGTTTTCTCAACTGCAATTCGTTCTGAAAACTGCCAGTTTATCAGCAGCATAAGCATCTCCAGTTACTCTCACGACACAAAATTTGTACTGAGAACGGCAACAATGAAGATATTAAGATATTTTGTTAAACACCTACCTTGACAAAAACTTACTTTTGTTGTGGTTTTTGGTCCTGTATTTTTTTGTGTCGACAAAAAAATCTTTGAAGTGCCAATTTGTTTTTTTTTTCGATTTTTTGGTTAACAAAAATCGGTTCTCGATACTTTAACAATGCCTTTTTTTGTTTGGGTTGGGCTATCCAATTCTTCTATGAGTTAACTGATTTTCATTTAAGCTTTCCATTCAATTATTTGGATGGTAACTCATGCTATGTAAGACTTGCTGTTTTTTCATTAGAAAATACACATGAATGCTGGATAGTTCTGTTTTTTGAAGAGATAGATTCTCGAGTTGAAATGTCAGCGCCGTGTCAGCGCATTTTTTTGTAAGGAGTGCGCTGAATGTGAAAAAATTATGTAAGAAATGAGTTGAATGCGCTAAAATGCGGTAAAATACGCTGAAATGCGCTGAAACTTTGTACGAAATGTATTCAAATTTCAGCGCAATTCTTAAATGTATTTAGTGGATTTAAATGCTTTTTGACACAGATTCCTGAATTTCGAACCGTTTAAATTGCTCTTATATTAACGATTAACTTTTTCTTAAAAAATGCGCTGAAAAGCGCTGAAATGCAATGAAAATATGTAAGAAAAGCGATGTATTTTCAGCGCATTTCGTACATAATTTCAGCATATTTCTTCCTAGACTGTTCATAAATATAATACTAAATTAAATAAGAAGAGTATCAGGAATCAATTGGCGCTGTGGATTGAGTTATTGATACGCCACCGGAGAGCAGTGTTCGAGTCTAAGTCAGAGCCATTTTTTGAGTTTCAGCGCATTTCAGTTCATTTCAGAATATTTTTGTGTAAGGTTTTTGCGCTGAAATTTTTTTAAAATCAGCGCTTTTCAGCGCGTTTCTTACATAAATTTTCTCGACCCGGGTTAGACGATCCATTCAGAGTTTACAAATGATGTTAGATGCCCTCTCCATTCTTCGTTATCAGTTCATAATGTGTAGTATAGCTGGTCGTTGGGTTTTTAAGAGTCCTACTTGGGTAGTTATTAGTAAGCTCGCATTTACAGCTGAATTTGTGCGAAGTTGTAAGTCGTATGATTTCAACGTAATCTAGGTCCCACTCATGGTAATAGGATTGTCCGTATTCAAGCGTAATGATAACTCTTTCGAATGACCACAAATTCTTGATGTATATATCAAAAATATTTCGCTGGTTTTGTTCAAATAAATACCCGCGCTTGACTAAATTTTTCTGATCGAGTTTAAATTCCAAAGATGTGTCATTGTCAATTCTGATTCGGACTCCGTTATCAGTTCCAGCGCCCAACTTGTCTGCTGTCTTGACGGCAACGGAATACTTCACTTCAACTTCAGGTCTGTTTTCAGTTTTATCCTCAGCAAAGTCTAAAATTGTTTTTTTTTTGGTCACAACAATTTCTTTTCATACATTAGCATTAGCCGAGCCCAGTTCTTACCATGCACGCAGGTTAAAGACATAGTTGATATTGTGAGATCCGGTAAGTTTCTTACCAGATTTCTCAAGACTACAAATCTTTACAATTTCGGCGAGACTTTTACGAGACTAATTTTAACTCGCAAGATCTGGCAATATCAACTCTGTCTTGAAAGATCATACAAATTTTTTTTCAATAATCTTGCAAGATGTTAGATGATTAATTTTTTGCTCTCGACTCCAGCAGAAAAAAAATGATTCAATTTTTTCCGAAAAATAAAAAAAAATGCTCTTCAGATGCGCTGCACCAAAATTTCTATTATGATAATTCTTAATTTGTGTAAAACTTTTTGTTTGGGTTGAGCTATCCTATTCTTCTGTGATTTAATTGAGTTCCATTTAAGCTTTCCATAAAATTATTTTGATTGTAAAAATGTTGGACTTGTCTTGCTATGTTTTTTAGTTAGAAAGGACAAATTAGCGGAACAAATTTTATGCAAAATAGGAAGAACGAATTTTATGCATAAAGCACTACTTTTCTGTGTCTTTTAGTTTTGCTACAGTTTTGCGATCACACAGATTTATCTATGAAAAGATCTCAATTCAGAAAAAAAGAATTCAGCCAACCTGAATCATAGTAAAGTGTTGAGGCGGAGCTCTGGTATTAACCATTTAGAGAAACTGTAAATTTTTATTCAAGTCTATGTCTAAATTTATCATGCATAATTGTTGTACAAAGCTGTGTGCTTTTAAATTTGCGCCGCTGGGGATCAATTCGCAGTCATTTTCATAGAAGTCTTACATAGAAGTCGATTTACTTACTCACTTGTCAAAATGATAACTAATTAGTATCCAGATCATCTAGAGTGATTTGTGAGCTAACCAAATAAGCAACCGGAAAATGCCCAAAAAACAGTAGGTTAATCTTGAAATTTTAAGTTTTTTCTTAAGGCAATATTTGATCTAAAATTATGTAACTCGTGAACAGAGAAATCAGATCAGATCAATTCTGTAAGTTTCAAGCTCAATTGATGTCATTTTCATTGATAAATAGAAGAAATGTATTGAAGTTCTCACCAAAACTTTTTCTACAGAACAGAAATCCTGATTAGTGCAATAAGAGTGAAATAAGCGCCATTGAGAGCTAAAAACAGGACTTATTAGAAGCTTAAAACAAAACAAAATACTGGAGAGAAACTCTACAAAGACCACCTTGTGTCCTTTAGTTTGGCTACTTTTGTGTCATCACGCAGATTCAGCTCTTAAAAGATCCCAATTCAGAAAAACCAATCAACCACCTTGAATCAAATTGAAGTGTTGAGGCGGAGCTCTGGTATTAACAACTTAAAGAAACTGAAAATTTTTATTCAGGTTTATGTCTAAATTTGTTTTGCAAATTTGTTGTCCAAAGCTGGGTGCTTTTATACTTGCGCCGCCAGGGATAAATTAGCGGTCATTTTCTTAGAAATCTTACATAGAAGTCGAATTACTTACTCACTCGTCAAAATGATAACTAATTAGTACCCCGATCATCTAGAGTGATTTGTGTGCAAACCAAATATGCAACCGGAAAATGCCCAATAAAGGGTAGGTTAATCTTGAAATTTTAAGTTTTTCTTAAGGCAATATTTGCTTCAAAATTATGTAACTCTTGAACAGAGAAATCAGATCAGATCAATTGTGTAAGTTTCAAGCTCAATTTATGTCATTATCGTTGATGAATAGCAGAAATGTATTGAAATTCTCACCAAAACTTTTTCTGCAGAACAGAATTCCTGATTAGTGCAACAAGAGTGAAATAAGCGTCATTGAGAGCTTAAAACAGGACTTATTGGAAGCTTAAAACAAAACAAAATATTGGAGAGAAACTCTACAAATACCACCCTGTGTCCTTTAGTTTGGCTACTGTTGTGCCATCACACAGATTCAGCTCTTAAAAGATCCCAATTCAGAAAAACCAATCAACCAGCTTGAATCAAATTAAAGTAATGAGGCTGAGCTCTGGTGTTAACCATTTAAAGAAATTGTGAATTTTTATTCATGTTTATGTCTAAATTTATTTTGCATATTTGTTGTACACAGCTGGGTGCTATTATATTTGCGCCGCCAGGGATAAATTAGCGGTCATTTTCTTTGAAGTCTTACATAGAAGTCGAACTACTTACTCACGTGTCAAAATGATAACTAATTAGTACCCCGATGATCTAGAGTGATTTGTGTGCAAACCAAATATGCAACCGGAAAATGCCCAATAAACAGTAGGTTAATCTTGAAATTTTAAGTATTTTCTTACGGCAATAGTTGCTTAAAAATTATGTAACTCGTGAACAGAGAAAACAAATCAGATCAATTGTGTAAGTTTCAAGCTCAATTGATGTCATTCTCATTGATAAATAGAAGAAATGTATTGAAGTTCTCACCAAAACTTTTTCTGCAGAACAGAAATCCTGATTAGTGCAATAAGAGTGAAATAAGCGTCATTGAGAGCTTAAAACAGGACTTATTGGAAGCTTAAAACAAAACAAAATATTGGAGAGAAACTCTACAAATACCACCCTGTGTCCTTTAGTTTGGCTACTGTTGTGCCATCACACAGATTCAGCTCTTAAAAGATCCCAATTCAGAAAAACCAATCAACCAGCTTGAATCAAATTAAAGTAATGAGGCTGAGCTCTGGTGTTAACCATTTAAAAAAATTGTGAATTTGTATTCATGTTTATGTCTAAATTTATTTTGCATATTTGTTGTACAAAGCTGGGTGCTATTATATTTGCGCCGCCAGGGATAAATTAGCGGTCATTTTCTTTGAAGTCTTACATAGAAGTCGAACTACTTACTCACGTGTCAAAATGATAACTAATTAGTACCCCGATGATCTAGAGTGATTTGTGTGCAAACCAAATATGCAACCGGAAAATGCCCAATAAACAGTAGGTTAATCTTGAAATTTTAAGTGTTTTCTTACGGCAATAGTTGCTTAAAAATTATGTAACTCGTGACAAGAGAAATCAAATCAGACCAATTGTGTAAGTTTCGAGCTCAATTGAGGTCTTTTTTGTTGATAAATAGGGGAAATGTATTGAAGTTCTCACCAAAACTTTTTCTGCAGAACAGAAATCCTGATTAGTGCAATAAGAGTGAAATAAGCGTCATCGAGAGCTTAAAACAGGACTTATTAGAAGCTTAAAACAAAACAAAATACTAGAGAGAAACTCTACAATGACCACCTTGTGTCCTTTAGATTGGCTACTTTTGTGCCATCACACAGATTCAGCTCTTAAAAGATCCCAATTCAGAAAAACCAATCAACCACCTTGAATCAAATTAAAGTGTTGAGGCGGAACTCTGCTATTAACAACTTAAAAAAACTGAAATTTTTTATTCATGTTTATGTCTCATTTTATTTCGCAAATTTGTTGTCCAAAGCTGTGTGCTATTATATTTGCGCCGCCAGGGATAAATTATCGGTCATTTTCTTAGAGATCTTACATAGAAGTCAAATTAGTTACTCACTTGTCAAAATGATAACTATTTAGTACCCCGATCATCTAGAGTGATTTGTGTGCAAACCAAATATGCAACCGACATCTGCCCAATTAGAAGTAGGTAATCTTGAAATTTTAATTATTTTCTTACGGCAATATTTGCTTTAAAATTGTGTAACTCGTAAACAGAGAAATCAGATCAGATCAATTGTGTAAGTTTCAAGATCAATTGATATCATTTTCATTGATAAACAGGAGAAATGTATTAAAGTTCTCACCAAAACTTTTTCTGCAGAACAGAATTCCTGATTAGTGAAACAAGAGTGAAATAAGCGTCATTGAGAGCTTAAAACAGGACTTGTTAGAAGCTTAAAACAAAACAAAATACTCGAGAGAAACTCTACAAAGACCACCTTGTGTCCTTTAGTTAAGCTACTGTTGTGCCATCACACAGATTTAGCTCTTAAAAGATCTCCATTCAGAAAAACCAATCAACCACCTTGAATCAAAGGAAAGTGTTCAAGCGGAGCTCTAGTATTAGCCATTTAAGGAACTTTAAACTTTTATTCATGTTTTTGTTTAAAATTAGTACGTGTATTTGTTGTACAAAGCTGTCTGCTATTTTATTTGCGCCGCGAGGGATCAATTATCCGTCATTTAAATCGAACTACTCACTAATAGTCATTATGATAACTAATCAGTTTCCGATCTTCTAGTGTGTTTCGTGAGCTAACCAAACAAACAACCGGAAACTGTCCAATAATCATTAAGTTAATCTTGAAATTTTGAGTATATTCTCAAAGAAATATTTGCTGTTAAGTTATGTAACTCGTGACAAGAGAAATCAAATCAGACCAATTGTGTAAGTTTCGAGCTCAATTGAGGTCTTTTTTGTTGATAAATAGGGGAAATGTATTGAAATTCTCACCAATTATTTTTTGCAGAACAGAAATCTTGATTAGTGCAATAAGAGTGAAATAAGCGTTATTAAGAGCTTAAAACAGGACTTATTGGAAGCTTAAAACAAAACAAAATACTGGAGAGAATTGGCAACTCTACAAGGACCACCTTGTGTCCTTAAGCGTGGTTACTTTTTGGCCATCACACAGATTCAGTTTTTAAAAGATCCCAATTCAGAAAAATCAATCAACCACCTTGAATCAAGGTTAGGTGTTGGGGCTGAGCTCTGGTATTAACCATTTAAAAAAAACTGTAAAATTTAATTCATGTTTATGTATAACTTATCATAAATATTTGTTGTAGAAAAATGTGTGTGCTATTATATTTGCGCCGCCAGGGATAAATTAGCGGTCATTTTCTTTGAAATCTTACATAGAAGTCGAATTACTTACTCACGTGTCAAAATGATAACTAATTAGTATCCAGATCATCTAGAGTGATTTGTGAGCTAACCAAATAAGCAACCGAAAAATGCCCAATAAGCAGTAGGTTAATCTTGAAATTTTAAGTATTTTCTTACGGCAATAGTTGCTTTAAAATTCTGTAACTCGTGAACAGAGATATCAATCAAACCAATTGTGTAAGTTTCAAGCTCAGTTGATGTCATTTTCGTTGATAAATAGGAGTATTGTATTGAAATTCTCACCAAAATTTTTTTCTGCAGAACAAAGATCCTGATTAGTGCAGTAAGAGTGAAGTAAGCGTTATTGAGCGCTTACAACAGAACTTATTGAAAGATTAAAACTGAACAAAATACTAGAGAGTAATTGCAACCATACAGAGACCACCTTGTGTCCTGTAATTTTGCTACAATTGTGCGATCACAGAGGCTGTGCTCAATGTTTCTAATTGAGAAAAAACCAATGAACCACCCTGAATCATAGTAAAGTGTTGAGTTGGAGCTCTAGTTTCAACTAGTTAAAAAAACTACATTTTTATTCTTGTTCATGTCTAAACTTATCATGCATATTTGTTGTACAAAACTGGATGCTATTAAAACTGCGCCACCAGAGATCATTTAGCAGTCATTTAGGTCGGAGTACGTACTCGCGTGCCACAACGATAACTAATTATTTTCCCGGTCATCCTTTGTGAGCTAACCAAATAAAGAACTGGAAAATCCCCAATAAGCAGTAAGTTATTCTTCAAAATTTAAGTGTTTTCTCAAAGCAATATTTGCTGTAAAGTTGTCTAACTCGTGACCTGAGAAAGCATATTAGTCCAATTGTGTAAGTTTCAAGCTCACTGGGATCTCAACTTGATTGATAAATAAGAGAGAAATATTGAAACTCTCACCAAAAGTTTTTTGCAGAAAAAAATCTATATTGGTGAAATTAGAGTGAAATAAGCCTATTGCGAGCTTAATTTGCGAAAACGTAAGCAGTTCACTTCAGCGCAACAAGTGATGTCAGAATATTCACTCCAAACAATCGCAAGTACAAGGAGAAGGCATCGAAAACTCCGCAACACACGCTGGAAATAATCAGATGACGCAAAAACTACAACAGACTACTGGATGAAACTGAAAAAAAAAACAAATTCAAGGATATGAAATAATAAAAAATTCAGACGGAGCGAGTAATTTGAAATTTTTCATCACAAGATAAATCAAATAATTGTCGTCAAAAATCCACGGCAATGGGAACGACCTCAAGGGTTAGCAGAAATTTCCTAAAAATATCTTGAACGTGAACAAATCAAACGGATTGATGCTCAACATGAGATAGACTCTAATTGGCTTGAATATATTAGCAAATCTCCCAAACCGATTCAGAATGGGAATGCAGACATCAAAAACTCGCAAAACAAGAACTATGTAGTCAGAATTAACAGTGTGCAATTGATGGCGTGCGAGACCAAAACAGTAAACCTGTGCAAAACTCCGATTGAAGACAACAGGAACAAATCAAGAAGCTTAAATAAGAACTAGAGATAAAGTGGTGTGTAGAACGTGTGCGCTGAACGAAGAGAGAGAGAGAGAGAGAGAGAGAGAGAGAGAGAGAGAAAGAGAGAGAAATAGTTGGAGAACCAGCAGACAGAGCCTAATAGTCATCGAGAATAATTCTAGCAGCAACAAGAAGTAGAGTGCGATATGAAAAGAGACGCGATGAAGTCTGATGTTGATGCGTATCATGCTGCAAGTGAGAAAACATTCGTCCTTCAGTTGAGAAGCAGAAAAACCAAGGACGTTTTTTTCTGGTCTCGATTTTCAGATAAATTTGATTTTTGTGCTACTGCTCACTCAACGAAAGACCAGTTAGGTTCAGAAAGACTTCAAAAATTGCGTGACTTCTTCAACCGACAATTACGCGGTTGTTCATCTGTTGGTGAGGGTAGAAGCTGCTCACCACTAGGACGGCCTCAATATGGTCTGATGCACAACATGCGGCAGCCAAAACCCCAAATTCAAGTTCACGAATTTTGTCGGAAACGCCTGAATGGCCTGAATGTTTGAGCATGTTCATAGCATCTGTGCACAAAAGACCACCCAGGTTTTGGTCCAGACCCAAATTGAGCTATGATCAGACCCAATCGAGCGCACACCCCTGTGTTCCCAGACCGAAATTACAGGGTCTGGAAAGCGGTTTGAGCGCACAATAGTCTGGACCATGGTCTGATTTCGGTCTGATCAGAGGACGTTTTGGTCTGGAAAGTCTGATCAGAGGTCAATTCAGTCTGGACGGTCTGATCATAGTCTTTATAGTCTGGACCATGGTCTGGGTTCGGTCTGATCAGAGGTCAATTCGGTCTGGAATGTCCGATTTCGAGTGCAATAATTTTTCAATTTTTTTGTTTTTTATTGAATGATGTTGGCTCTGCCAAGAGGCAACAATAAAACAGCGTTCCGATCAGAGAGTCATTTAAAGTCCGATGACTCTAATCAGAAACAAGGAGTCCAGCTGATAGCAAATGCCGGTTTCCTCAAGAGGAAATTTTGATTAATTGATGACCACGATGTTTCTTGTGGAAAGCTGTCTAAGTTCATCCATTGAGTCAGAAATATGAAATAAGGGGTATGGTAAATAAAATTTTTTCCTCAACAGTTAGGTTTCGTTTTCATTAGCAATATTTTCATAATTGGCTTTTCCTTAGATGATTTCAACACTGCAAACACCAGTTTTTATGAAATGAATATATTATAGCAAAATTAAGAGATTTGTTCATAATTAAAATCTTTCTCTGATCAGACTATTTTGAGCGCACTTGAGTCTGATCATAGTCTGATTAAGGTCTGGGCAATGGTCTGAAATTGAGTCTGGACCATGGTCTGGAGATGGTCTGATCATAGTCTGTTTATAGTCTGGACAATGGTCTGAATTTGGGTCTGATCATAAGCGCACTATAGTCTGGACAGTGGTCTGGGTTCGGTCTGATCAGAGGACATTTTGGTCTGGAAAGTCTGATCAGAGATCATTTTGGTCTGGAAGGTCTGATCAGAGGTAACTTCGGTCTGGAAAGTCTGATCAGAGGTCATTTCAGTCTGCATAGTCTGATCATAGCGCAATTTGGGTCTGGACCTAAACCTGGGCATTTGCTAGGTGCGAGAAAATGAACCAAATGGAAAACGCTGCTTAGTGGAAAATCCAATGGAGCTATATCAGTCGTCGGCTTTTCAGGACAGTCTAATGATAATGCCTGGAACATTCGCGAATTGAAACTTGGACAGCCACACGTTATAATTGACGCACATAGAGGATGCCTGAGAAAAACGCAACCAGTTAAAAGGCGCGAGCCCACTAGTTTAATCAATTTCTTAGTCACTGTCTCAAATTTTCAGAAAGTGGTTTAAAAGTACAAACAACTTGGCAACTTAT
Source organism: Convolutriloba macropyga (assembly GCF_964194025.1). NCBI lineage: Eukaryota > Metazoa > Xenacoelomorpha > Acoela > Convolutidae > Convolutriloba > Convolutriloba macropyga. The sequence goes on along the minus strand of NC_134468.1, from coordinate 79,147,239 downwards.
TATCCAGTTCCAGTCTTTATTTGGCAATACAATAATTCCCCAATATAGTCAAAGAGAAATGATAGTTCTACGTCAACAATAAAGATAAGGACTGGTTCGATTGCATTGTGCTCTAGAAATGGTTAGCCAGAATGTCGTTTTGGTTTAGTTTTCTCAACTTGTGAAGCAGATCGAAGTACTGAAAAAAAAGGAAATATCAGTCAAAGACAAAAGACTCTCTAAAGGGTCAAATTTCAAAGCCAACTAAAAAGAGGCTGCTGCTAAGAAAGGTGATCCATGCCCGCTCATAAGATTTCGAATTGGCCGCTTCTCAACGGCATGAGTTGCACAGATCTATACCGAGAGATTAGGTTTTAGAGATCTGGTTTTGGATAGCTTGGCACGGGATATGGGATCAAAAATTGCAAAGTGCACCCAGGTGGTGAAAAAGGATTCACTAAGAAGCAAACTAGGTTGCTTCACTCAGAAAAGGAAAACGACAGCCACTCATCAAATGTCAGCACTGCCAAATTAATCAAGAAAACCAGGTAACAGGCTTTCTAAAAAAGAGTACCAAAGTCACTCCAAAATGGTAAAATATTCTTTGAACATGTATTTATTCACGGACAATGGACTGCAGTCTCATTCCTTGACAAAACTCTGCAAACAAAATTGAAATCACAAGGAAATAAAATAACGCCAAACAGACCAAGAAATCTCGGTACAAAGGACCTGCAAACAAAAAGGGTTTTCAATCACCGTCAAGGCGCTTCCGTCTATACCGTTAGGAAAAAAATTAATAACTACGATGCGTCAAAAATACAATTAGATCACTTGTCCGTCCTACCAAATACGAGATTAAACCTGATGGAAGTAGGAAGGATACTTGGACAAGATGCATATGAATTGCAAAGACCAAAGGAACAGGAGCCACTGGTTAAAAATAAACAGTTAGAATTGGGTGCCTGTGAGTCAACGATAAACCGAATTGATTGAAATATCTGTCATTTTGCTTCAACGCAGATAAAATAGTGGTACACAATATTCAAAAGTGGTGGGATATTGTAACTGAGGCTGGTAAATTTAATGTATTAGGCCATTTGAAGACGAAACTTTAACCTTAAAAACCGCTCGCATGGACAGCGCTCTTCATTAGAGAGCGCTTTGAACTAGAAGCAGTCTTGGGTGAGCCGGAAACAAAGGTTCGCAACAACCACAGTGCCGCTGTAGGACAATCCTACTCTTAGGAACAAATATTGTAGCGGAACCCCGACATAGAAGTATTATATCAGAAAACAACTGCTAAAGATATTTAAAAAAGCTTCGCCATCATTCTTAAGAATTAGAAGAAAATTTGGAAAAGAATTGTCTTTCCACGCCATCCTGATCTCAAACCAAACAAGCCCGGTAAAACTCGACGCGTTTGCCATACCGCTACCAAATATAAAAAAGTTTGCTTGAATGATAAGCTACTAGCAGAACCCAAAATTACTTCATGAATTAAGTGGAACAATTTTCAGATTCCGTGAAGGGTCAATTGATTTATCTGCTGACATAGAATCAATGTTCCTACAAGTTCGAGCAACAGAGTGTGATCGGAGCTGTTTACAATACCTATGGTAACCTTCAACAGCTGAGAATGTGCGATCCTACGAGTACCAAAGACATGTTTTTGAAGTAAAAATTTCTTCTACATGCGCTAATTTTGCTTTGAATCTAGGGGCAAGGAACAACAAAAAAATTACCTCTTGCTGCGAAATCAACCAGAACGAACTTCCACATGTATGTTTACTTATGACCATTGCACACCACTGGTGAGGCAATTAATCTTTGCCACCATTTTTAGCCAGCCACTTCTGTCACACCACGGTCTCGGTCTAAGTAATTGGATCACCAACAGTGATGCTTTTGGGAGCAAAATTTTGAAATGTTGCAATCTAGAGGACAAAAAAAGAGATTGAACCTGAGCCAAAAGCAGAAGAATCATGGTGTTGAGAAATCGGCGGAGAGTCACTGTTGGTAGCTTGCAAGACTGCTGTAGAACGAAGAAGGAAATATAAGAAGGTACTTCAGTGGATACATAGCTTGAACCGCAGGTAGCAACAGTTTGTAGTAAGTTTCTGAGATACTTGACACTACAATTGACTTAAAATTGAGACATAAAATTGGCATAAACACTCCTGCAGATATTGGAACATCAACGCTGTGCATTGAAGAGTTAGAGAAGAGAGAATTTTAACTGGGCAGTATTAGCTCAAACTATTTGATTTTGAATAGCCGAAGCAAATCGATAAGTATTTGCATCGGACGAGGAGTCAGTTCATCCGTCATAATTTGCAGCCAAGAAAGTTGCGTAGCAAATTCTATATCATTGGCATCGCTTCAATAAATTGAGCACACTAGACAACACGGTTGTGTTTGTGAAACGGCTGTTTAGCATAATTGAAGCAACAACTGAAGTGAAAAGCCTTAAAGAAATAAACAACACGAAGACAACAATCTTCATACTATATCAAAAGGAGCCTTATCCGGAAGAACTCAAGACTATGAGCAACGCAAGTTGGGCATTTTAGTCCATTTCTATATGGGATGGCTTAATGTGAGCTAAAGGACGATTGACAAAAAGTAAGCTTGACTTTTCAACAGAACATCCAAAATTGATGAACTGGAAGAACCACACCATTGAACTGTTGTTGAAGAACAAGTTGTTGAAGAATCAAAATTATTGGATAATTGGCATTCAAAATACATTAAGGTCATTTTTTGCCGTGCATAATTTTGCGGTGAAATGTGGTGGAATTATGTAATTTCAGCGCTAGACTAAGCGGTGAAATTACAAAATTTCACCACATTTCACCGCTTACTGCAAATTCCCGGCTTCACACGGAACCGAAACTCTCAGTTCCTGCATGTCCGCCACTTCTAATTCCACTGCGCCGCCTCTCACTCAATTCTTGCAAATTTGTTTTGATTTTAAGTCAAATTCACTTTTTGTAAAACGTGCGGGTTGAATTTTGGTAAGATTAGCGGTGAAGTTAATAGTTTTAGCGGTAAAATGTGTTGGTTTTTCGTAAGTTTAACCAAATACGAGATTAAACTTGATGAAAGTAGGATGGATACTTGGACAAAATTCATATGAATTGCAAAGACCAACGGAACAGGAGCCACTGGTTAAAATGAAACAGTTAGAAAGGTTTGCCTGTGATTCAATGATAAACCGAATTGATTGAAATATCTGTCATTTTACTTCAACGCAGATAAAATAGTGGCACACAATATTCAAAAGTGGTGGGATATTGTAACTTAGGCTGCTAAATTTAATGTATTAGGCCATTCAAAGACGGAAATTTAACCTTAAAAACCGCTCGCATGGACAGCGCTATTCATTAGAGAGCGCTTTGAAGTAGAAGCAGTCTTGGGTGAGCCGGAATCGAAGATTCGCAACAACCACAGTGCCGCTGTTGGACAATCGTACTCAAAGGAACAAATTTTGTAGCGGAACCCCGATATAGAAGTATTATATCGGAAAACAACTGCTGAAGATATTTAAAAAAGCTTCTTCATCATTCTAAAGAATTAGACGAAATTTTGGGAAAGAATTGTCTTTCCACGCCTTCCTGATCTCAAATCAAACAAACCAGGTAAAACTTTAGGCTTTGCAATACTGCTGCCAAATATAAAAAAGAAACTGAGCCAAAAGCAGAAGAATCATGGTGTTGAGAAATCGGCGGAGAGTCACTGTTGGTAGCTTGCAAGACTGCTGTGGAACGAAGAAGGAATCTTAAGAAGGTACTTCAGTGGATACATAGCTTGAACCGCAGGTAGCAACAGTTTGTAGGAAGTTGCTGAGATACTTGACACTACAATTGACTTAAAGTGGAGACAGATAATCGGCATAAACATTCCTGCAGATATTGGAAAAACAACGCTGAGCATTGAAGAGTTACAGAAGAGAGAATTCTAACTGGGCAGTATTAGCTCAAACTACTTGATTTTGAATGGCCGAAGCAAATCGATTTAATATTTGCATCGTACGAGGAGTCAGTTCATCCGTGATAATTTGCAGCCAAGAAAGTTGCGTAGCAAATTCTAATTCATTGGCATCGCTTCAATAAACTGAGCACACTAGATAACACGGTTGTGTTTGTGAAACGGCTGTTAGCATAATTGAAGCAACAACTGAAGTGAAAAACCTTAAAAAAATAAACAATACGAAGACAACAATCTTCAAACTAAATCAAAAGGAGCCTTATCCGGAAGAAATCAAGACTATGAGCAACGCAAATTGGGCATTTTAGTCCATTTCTATATTGATGGCTTAATGTGAGCTAAAAGACGATTGAAGAAAAGTAAGCTTGACTTTTCAACAGAACATCCAAAATTGATGAACTAGAAGCACCACACCGTTGAACTGTTGTTGAAGAACAAATTGGACAACCAAAATTATTGGATAATTGGCATTCAAAATACATTAAGTTCATTTTTTGCCGTGCATAATTTTGCGGTGAAATGCGGTGGAACTATGTAATTTCAGCGCTAGACTAAGCGGTGAAATTACACAATTTTACCACATTTCACCGCTTCCGGCAAATTCCCGGTTTCACACGGAACCGAAACTCTCAGCTTCTGCATGTCCGCCACTTCTAATTCCACTGCGCCGCCTCTCACTCAATTCTTGCAAATTTGTTTTGATTTTAAGTCAAATTCACTTTTTGTAAAACGTGCGGGTTGAATTTTTGTAAGATTAGCGGTGAATTTAATAGTTTTAACGGTGAAATATGGTGGCTTTTGTAAATTTAACGGTTACTTTAGTGGTGAAATTACATAAATCCACCAATTAAGAAAAGTATGATTATTCACGGGTAAATTTTCCGTTTCTCTGTTAGTAAATGTGTCACAACTTCGTTTGACTAAAAATAGTTCTAAGTGTTTTCTAAGCTGTGAATTTACGAAGACCCACAAATAACTAAGTGGTGTAAGTTCACAGCATTCACCGTTTATCCCACTTTATTTGTACAATTTTTTCAAAGCCGTAAATTTATGTAATTTTACCAATAAATTCAGCGGTGAAAAAATGTAACATCACCGCTATCAGGCGATAAATTTTCTTTTCACCGCATTCAACGCCTGAAATATGTAATTTCACTGCGTTCACTGTTTACCTTGCCAAGTTATTCACTTTCACAGCTTATCTTAAATAAATTTGCGTTGAATGGTGGTGACACCTCGACGCAGATCTTAGATCCGAAGATCCCGGAGCGACATGCAGGGAAGAGGATATCAAAGCAGGGTTGTTATGGACATTTTGCGTGGTTGTTATCGTGAAAACCGCAGAAATGACGATTCTCGCAGGATTTGTAAAAAATTACAAGATATTGACAGGAATTCTGAAAGTTTAACGGAAAATTGATGGTGAGGTGAAATTGCGGGAATTTTATTGCAAAAGTTTAAAATTGAGAATTCAAGACGTACTTGAAATTTCGTACTTGAGTCAGACCTAAAAATTGAAATTTCTCCCCAATCGTAAAATTATGCTCGGATTTGAACGATTGCGGTAAGAAAACGGTGGTAACATTTTTCGATAAATCGAGAAGAATTGAAACACAATGACAATTTCCTAAGAAGCAAACCAATATATGTGGGCAAAAGTCTAAAAACTGGCACTCTTAAGAGATACTGAATTTCAGTATTAATTGCAACAATTTCTAGTTGTAAAATAATCAATATAAAAGTGAAATAAAAGTCAATCAAATGTCGTTGTCGATGACACGGGTCAAAAGAACTCAATAAGTTGAAATTTAAACCAAAAGAAGAACTGGAAATTTGCAAAACTTAGCTCGTTTTTGTAGTATTTATCTATGCAAACATTATTCAGAGAAAATATATTCTAGTTAATAAAATTTTATTTGATTGACATGTGAAAAGATCAAAGTTCCGGGGGTGATTTTCTATGTTCACCTAAATTTAATGAGAATTAAATATGGCCTAGATACAATCGACTTCATCAATTGGAGGTCAGTGGATGTTAGAATAAGTTTTCTGTGGGTGAGAGAATTTCTTTCTGACATCTGATTGCTAGGTCAAAAAGAAACAGATATCACCGAAACAAAATCAGAATTGGGTTCACTTATGGGGCTTTTTTTTGATATAGCAAAAGGGTTCGTCAAGTAAGTTTTTCTTTCGTTCTTTGAAACTTTAATAGGGAAACATCTAAGCCTTCTGATGATTCTTTGAAATCATCATTTCTTCCCTCTTTTACAGTCAAATTATCGGTACAGGTTCTCTAAATCTGTCATAGCTGTTTTCAATTTCTGTCGAAGTTCGCGAACGCTCTGATGCTTCAAGTCGTCGGCGTTCTGCAGATGGTGTGGCTGCAGAAGCTTCTGATGTTCTCATCCACTGGTGGTTCAGTTTTCAAATTCTCCTTGCCTGGTCTGGTAATTCGGTTGTTGCTCTATGGAATAGTCCAGTCCGTTTTGAGTTTTCCAGTTGTCTGAATGATTTTTTCAAGCCCTTCTTGATCATGAAGGTCTTCGTTTTTTCATTGGCACTGAATAGAATGGGTTCGCACAATTCAAAATCTGCTATTGCTCCTAGTCCCACTCTGCGTCCCAATAGATTTTCAACTGGAGTTATGCCCCTCGTCTTTGAAAAGTTGTGATGTGTCATCAGTGCCCGTTGCAGGAGTGCTCCAAATGACACGCTAAGATTGGAACTCCACTTTTGAATTGACCGCTTTGCTGTCTGAACTGCTCTTTCAGCTAGTCAATTAGCTCTTGGATGATTGACGGGTGATTCCAATTTCTTAATTACCAGTGATTCACGCCACTCTTTAAGGTCATCACTTTCAAATTCAGGACCACTATCAATACTAAAATTTTTGGTATTCTGAATCTTGCAAAGATTTGATTAAGATATTCTTTAACTGTTTTTGATGTTCTATTTCCCGAGCGAAGGCATCTATTCAGCCAGAATCCTCGTCAGCAGTTACAAAGATATTGCCTTGGTCCTCAACATGACCGCAGTACACGTAGTGCCGTTCGCAAACAATGGCTTCTGGCCACGTAGAGAGGGTTTTTCCCTGCTAGGCCTGTTGATTTGACCACTCTTACATTAACTAACAAAACTTTCATACTTCCCATGATGTGCTTAAGGATGTGTCGTAGTTTGGGTGGAAGGAAATCAACAACAACTCTGAAAATGATTCCATTGTCTATGCATCTATGCATCACTATGCATCACTAGTCAGTGTATCTTTCTGTTGTTCGGTTCCCTTTTCCGCCTCTGAACTTTTTTTTCAATAGCTGCTTTTGATTCGTTTCATTATGTCCTGGAAGAGACTGTGTTTTCCCTCATTAGTTTTAATTTCTGCTTGGATCATCAAGTCACTCTGAGCGAAGTTTATTTGATTGATTATGAAGCACACTCGATCTTTTTGCTCAAAGCATCTGCGTGAGGCATCTGCTCTCCATTGGTGTACTTCAGCTCATAGTCGAAGCCAATTAGAGTTATTTCCCATCGCGTGATTCCAGCTGATACTGTCTTCGGGATCTCCTCATCTGGCGGAAAGAGATATTCGAGGGTTTTGTGATCCGTCTGTAGGGTAAATTGTCTTCCAAGAAGGAATTGGTTCAATCTTGTGACTGAAAACACAATTTCCAGTGCTTCCCGCTCAATTTTTGAATAGTTCTGGATTCAACAACCTTGATGCATATAAAATTGAATGTGTTTGTGAAATAATCCCGCCAATGGTTCTTTCAGAGGCGTCGGAAGTAATTGTTGCTTCGCTTTGTACACTATATGGCTGTACAACTGGCTTAACACATAATTCGTGTTTTATTTTTTCAAAGGCGGATTCTTGTTGCATGTTGCCTCATGAGAAATTGCTATTTCTCATGTCATTTAAGGGTAACATTTTTGTTGCGAAATCAGGAATCATTTTTCTGTAAACATTTGCCAGCCCAAAAAACGATTCGAGTTGTTTGTTGTTATTTTGTGAATTTGCGTTTTTTATCTTTTCACTTGTTTGGGATCTGGTGCTATTCCCTCCTTTGAAATGGAGTATCGCAAAAAATAACTCTTTTTTGACTGGTTTTGAGTTAGATTTTTTGGCATTAAAAGTAAAGTTTTTTTCACGCAATTGACTCATGACTGCAATCATTTTCCTGCCAAACTGCTCCTCGGTTGTTCCACAGACAAACACAAAGTCTTGAAAGGTCACAACACCTTTGATTACTTTGAGTAATTATTCGATGCAGTTGTGGAAGATTGAAGAAGAGTTTTACTCTCCTTGAGGTAGTCGGCACACTTTGAACAGTCCCTGAGATTTGTTGATTGCGCATATATCTTTTGCTCTTTGTCAAGGTTAAATTTGATAGTAAGCTTCTGAGATGTCAGTTTTGCCAAATCATGGGGCCCCATATAGGTTTTGGAAGATAGTTTCAAAATCTGGTATTGGTGAGCCCTCATCCATGGCCTTGCCATTGATAAGCATTTACAAGACCACACAAAATCTCAGTTCTCCACTCTTCTTTCTCTGCCACACCACCAGATATGCATTAGTGACTTCTGGCTGTACTGTTTCAAGGGTACCCTGTCTGACCATCTGTCCCGCTTTTCTAGGATCTGAAGAGGCAGGGGTATTTTTCCAGCTTTGCACAACATTGGCTGTGATCCTGGTATCAGCTTCACATGAACATTGTAAGCCTTCACAGAATGCAGGTGTTCTGTTGTGATGTTGTTCAAGCTGTGCTTGGGTAGAAGATTTCTATCAATTAGTTCAAATTATTTATCAGACTACACAACTGCGATTTTTTTTGTGTGAGCCTGCTTCCGTTAATATCAGCTTCACAATTAAGTGTTCACAAAAGCGTTGTCTGATGACCATCACAAATTTTGAGAAGTCTTATCCTACCATTCAACTGAGGTTTACCAATTTCAGTTCAAATTTTTGATGATATCACTCTGCTATGTTCTTTTGTATCTACCTGCATTTTTAATATGCAGTTATTTTTTTATATATATTCCCATGTCGCAGAATTGCTAAAGATTTTTTTCTTTAGTATAAAAGTTTCCCGTCTCTTATGCTAGATATAATTGGTGTGAAGAAATTTTCTCTCTTCGCAAACGTTATTCTGTTTATTGTACATACCTAAATTTGGATGGAATTTTCTTCTAAACATCCCAGTTTTCACAGATGTTGCATTTCTAATTAGCGTTGGACGGGGTCCATCAGAATGTGGCTTACTTCCAGACCTAGTGCACATATTGTGGCTTTTATAAGCCGCATACTTTTTTTTGTTATTGAAAGGTCTTTTTGAAGTTGCAACCAGCCTCTTCTGTCACAGAAAAGGGCCTATTACCTGATGAAGAACTTGCAAAAGCCATGGGTTGACTTCTGAACTTTAAGTTGTTGGTCAATTCAGTAACCAAAATAGCTGGTTTTGCCTTCACACCGTCGAGAAACTGAGTTTTGCTTCAAGGTCCCTCAAACCTGAGATAAACTTTATTCTTACCAACTCCTCTTCGGGGTTGGCCAATAATTTGGGTTTTTCAATGTCACAATGGCGTGCTTCTTCTCTAAGACATGCTAAGAAATTGTCGTCTCACTCCTCTGCACCTTGTATTAAGATCATAAATTTAACTTTTTCGGCCGTTACTATTCTCTCTTTAGGAGAAATATAATTTTGCATCGCACATCCAAGGTCTTTATACAGAGTATCTATTGAAATTCTAGGACTCATGAGGTTCCCAAGTTTAATATTTGCATCTTGCCTGCACATACTAAGAAAGAGATTGGTTACCGGCTTGTCCAGTGTAGTACCATTGGTGTTGATCTTGTTTTTTCTTGTCTCTGCGCGAAGTTTGGGCACAAATGACACAATCCCAGCATTAGTTGATTCTGCATTCTGTAGATCCAAATAACTTCTGTCTACTTCTGGTCTGGACATCATCGTGGTGGTCAATAACACGGGTCAAAATAATTCAATAAGTTGACTTTCAAATTAAAATTGGAATCGAAAATATACAAAATTTAGTTTGTATTTATAGTAATTATCCATGCAAAATTATACCGAAAAAACTATGATATGCCTAAGATTTATTTATTTGATTGACATGTGATTAGATCTTAGTTCCAAATCCCAGAGGTGTTTTTCTGTATTGATAACATTTCATGAGAATCATATATGGCCTAGGTACAATCAAGTTCATCTGTTGGAGGTCGGCGGTTGTTAGAATCAGGTTTCTGTGGGTGGGAGAATTTATATCTGACATCTTATTGCTAGGTCAATAATACAATGATAGCGCCAAAACAAAATTAGAATCGAGTTAAGTTTTTTTTGGGCCATTACTTTTTGACATAGCATCAAGCATTCTTCCGCGTTCTTGGAAACTTTAATAAAGAAAACTTCTAAGTTTCTTGATGTTTCTTTGAAACCATCACATTAAATGAAGACAAAAATAATGTTTTTTGAACTGTTGCAAGATAATAACTTATTGAAGATGAAGGACTAACCGTCTCGCTTCGGATCAGAATAGACGGTTGAGTTTGAGAGAATTTTCATCTTGTTGTTCTCCAACAAACAGTTGCAGTCGAAGTTGTACCATGTTCTGTTGCCAACAAATTGGATCCGTTTCAAAAGGAAACCATTCTTATGCCGATCAGATGTTTCTGAATTTGCCTGCATCCATATACTGATATTCTCGACTTTGCTGCTCAAAACGATGTCAATTCCGTGATCCATGACATACTGGCCTCTGTCGTTGGTACCTGTTCCATCGTAGATATACCCTATTTCTTTATTGATCAGAAAATGCAAAAAGACTCCAATACGTTCTTCTTTTTCGAACCCCGTTTTGATGTACATGGTATAGGCAACATCTCCTGTTTCGTCTTCGTTTACACTTTCTTTTTGGACGGCATCTCCTGTGCCTGAAAACATTTAAGCATTTTTCCGGTAGTGGCCTAACAGAAAAACAAAATATCCAATTATTGATCCTGATAGTACGTGGTGCCTTTAGAAGGTAAACAACTAGCAAAAAAATAATTCTGAAAAATTGCAGAAAATTCTTAGATTCCACGAGCAATTGTCATGCTTATCAGACCTGACGATCTTATCCAGAACAATTTATGTTTCTCGGATTCTAATAATTGCTATAACTTTTCAACGTTTTAATCAAAATTTCTTGCAAAGAAACCAGGCAACAAAGTTGAAAGAATTACCTGAAACTACTTTTTGCCCCCAAACACTAAGAAGAGCACATGGTAAAAGATAAGGATGTTTTATCATTTTAGTCTATTTATTGGTGGGAAAAACAAGAATCCTCAGATGAAAAATTATTTATGTCATGACCTGATATATCTATGGAATTGAACCACTGAGAAAAGAAGTCGTCTGCTCTAAATAGGTTAAAAAATCAAATCAAACGAAGACGAAAAAAGCTCCCATAAACTTATTTTCAGTAGAAAGGTCACTCTTTGATGATAACATATTTCTAAAAGCACGAGCACTTATAAGAATGGCTGAAAATATATCGGTAACGAAGTTTCATAAGAACTTTCTTTTCAACTTTTCTGCATTTCATAGAGGTCTATTTGCCGATTTTTTCGGTCGAAAAAGTTTTATAATATTTATTAGGTGTTTTCTGAAAACAGTAACTTCCCTCATCCCGAATCCTCTTTGAAGCAGGCACTCTTTCCTCGAAAGATTATCGGGCCTTCATTTTATTTGAAAACATATGAATCGGATAAACAGTGACCGGCTGCTTGGGAATGGTCCAAAAATGATCATTTCTCATAAGTTTCTGACAATTGTTTCTCACTCCTTTTTTCCAAATGGAGTTGTCTCATCATAATTATTTTGTGCATATGGTAATTGTATTTGCAGTTGTATACAATATTATAATGGCCCGGGTCACCGATCACTTTCTTTGATCACTTTTTTTCAAACAACGTTCTTTGATTTTGTACTAGGTCATATATTTTTTTTAGTAATCATACTAGGTCAAATATGATTTGTATTAATTCTAGGTAGACACACAAGGATTATATATAATTTCTTAGAAACCATACAAGGATCCTACAAATTTTTTTCCAATCCGGAAAACTGCATAATTTTCGTTTTCTATTGGAGTTGAAAAAAGTTTTGGAAATCAAACAAGGTAAAACATGACAAATAAAACTTTGACTGGTGGTGCCACGCGTTCTCGCATAATGTAGTCAGAAGATATATTAAATTATTTTATTGCATTTGCAATCCACATTTCATTCTTTATGTGCGCTAAAGGAACAACACTTCAATTTAAGAAATATTGAGAAACCAAATTTGAGGTTGACATGCAAAAATTAATTTAAAAATTTTTTTATGAATGAGCCTTTATAGGTACAAAAGGGCTTCAGAGAATGTCAAAACTTCAGATAATTATTTGGGTTTCCTGTTTTATTTTGTACCCAACTTTTCAAATTTAGTACCCAACTCGCCACGAGAGAAGACCTAATTTCCTTTTTCTTTATTCTCAGTTCCTTCGTTTTCCATTTATATGCTGCCACGCCCTACTTCTTGAATAAATAAACTAAATAACAACTTTTCCCTCAAATGAATACAAAATGCTATTTGATATCTTATCACGCATGAGAAAACGACGAACCATTCAACTACTACAAGGCTAAGCAAGAACACCAAAAATTAGAGTCGTAACAAGCAGAGCCAGCAGAAGAATCCCGGCGCTTGAATTGGCTCTCAGATACAAGTGCAATCAATTGTTTTTAAAAGATAAACTCTGTAAACCAGAAGCAGCAACTCTTCATTTCGAAATAAAACCTGTTTATCGATGCCTTTCAAATTGATTGAACTGAGCTGTACATACAATAACATTAGGCTCAATGCAGTACCCAACTTTTCAAATAGTAATGTAATTTAGAGTCTCTTGGAGGATCATAAAATGATGACAGAGAATCATTTTGGTGATGCCTTATCAAATAGAAACGAATAAAGCATAAAATGTGAGAGCTTTTTGAAAAACAGATGTATGATTATTGTTAATCTTACTAGGATCATGTATGATTTCTTAGTAACCATAAAAGCATCATACATAATTACTTTGTTTTCATACAGGGATCGTACTAAGAAAACGAAGATGGACAGTATGTAATCTTATACGATCTTTGTATGAAATCAGTGAATTATCAAACCGGAGGATGAACATATCAGTTATTGAATATGATATAAGACCAGGAATGTACACTTGGTATGATCTCATACTGGATTACAGGTCAGATGCCATACTGTTATCATACATAGTCTGAGTGCAAATTGACATCCGATTTTTGCGAAGGGATTTAATTTGCTATGTTATTTTAAGCTTCGATCAGCTTAGTAAACCAACAAATTAAAAGCGTTAAAACCAAATTACGCTGGATAGATCCAACCCCGACCCTGCTCATCCACATTTTTACTTAATTATCTAAATATTAAAAATCTTTTTGCAATTTTCCAAACTTTCCAGTGATAACACTACACGAAAATACAAATAACTAAACAAACAAAAACAAAAATAAATTCTCACCACAAAAATCAATATCTATTTTTAAAAGTCGTTAGTACAAAAGTCAAATACATCAGATAAAACCTCAAGTAAGCAAATTAACTCTTCCATTTACCGATCAGATGTGACCTGTCTTTATTGAGACTCAATAGCAACCAAAAAAGACAAAAAACAGCAAAGTTCAATTATCTCTTGAAATTTCTGAAACCAAATAATTTCGAAATTCATAACAACAATTAGCTTTAAAGTAACAACTTCTGAATAGATTTGCAAATAATTTGTAAAACAAAATAACAGAGACAGGGACAGGGAAAACAAAACAGGGACTACAAAATTTGTGAATACGCATAGTTGCCGAGTCATCAAACATCGATTATAACATAAAAACAACAGACAGATTAACATTTGAATTCCCAGAAAATTAATAGGATCTCTCATTGATGAGACTAAGTAACAGGTGGAACATAAAAAGCACAGTTCTTTAAAGTTCGGTTTTTTTAAAATTAAAAAAAATCATTAAAGACCCTTAGCTTACAAAAGCCATCATTTGAAGGCAGAGAATACATTCAATTATACTTCAATACAAAGCAAATGAAGCCTTTTAATGGTTAGAATAATTCTTATAGCCCAAAAGAACGACAAATACAGACGAAAACCATAAATTCAATTAAAACTGTGAGAATCCGTCAAAGCCATTACAAAACAAACTAGTCAACACAATTTTTTGTATATATCCAATTGAGCTTCTATATGCTAGCAAATGAATCTTTCATTATTATCTGACAAGACAAAAAAACCAAAAAATGACCAAATAACCAAAACAACAAATTTTTATGAAAACGAAAACTCACTGTGTCAAAGCCAGTGAAAACAGCAGAAAGAATTTATTAGATTTATTTTTAACTCAAAAAAAGCCAATTAGACCTGTCAACATTTTGTATGCGTTCATTTAAGTGTTTTTTCAGCACCATTAGAACTCTTCGAATGTCTGGTTAGTTGATCGAAAAAACCAATCCTAATAACAAAAAAAAGTTTAAGAAAACTCGCATTATGAAAGTAATAATATAGACGTTGAAACATAAAACTGGCAACTAAACACATATTTGTAGAGAGTTTGGAGAATTAAGTTTAAAATTGGAGTAAGGTTGAAATTTTTGAAAATTATTTTTTGAATTTTTTTAAAGTCACAACAGCCATTAGATCAACTCAAAGCATTAGATAGTTTCAGTTAATTTATAGAACAATTATGGGTGAAAAGATAGAAGGATGAATAATATGCGCCCGGGCCAACGAATTGCGGAAAATCCTACATAAATTTAGCACTTCTACGCATTGTTTGAAGACTTAGTCCTCTGTCTGTGAGACTCGAACCTTGTCGCTTCTTCGAACATTGTTTCACATTGCCTTACGTATTTCATGAATTGATTTCTTTGAAAATCGGAATCTAACATCACAGTTCAAGGTGTCAATGTTGCTTAATTTTGTCATTTTTAAGCATAATTTTTTGATACGTTTGCGTTTCTAAGCGTAGATTTTACAAAAAATAGCGTTTTAGTTAATTGATAGCGTATTGCCTCAACTATTAGACTTCGGTTTGTGATACTCGAACCACTGAACTTCGCATGCTGGTCGCATTGTCCAAAACTGTGCAGCAGTGCCTTTGTTATCGTCAGATTGCATTCTATATAAATCGAACTCACGAGTGTGGATCTTACATAAGTTTGGCTTTTTAAAGAGCAGATCTTCCATAATTTTGCGTTTCTCAGCGTAGACCGTATATAAATTTACCATTTCACTTACAACCCCTCACGATGAATATATCGATGGGTTAAAATTACCTGAAAAATGAACCCAGTTCAACATATAGTCCCCCCAACACTAAGGTGCGGTGGGAGCAATTTGGTAATCTTGTTTTTCACAGCTAATTTATATAAAGTCAAACCATATCGAACACTTATCCTACACACTTTCATCGCATTTACCGCCATTCTATACATATTTATTCGGTGGGTTGACTTGGGATGTCGCTTTCCCGCTCTCATTATCATAGCCGTACCTCTCCCGGAGTTTGATAGCCAAAACCAGACTCTCTCGAATATTGGGAGGGAGCCTAATCATGGGAGGGGGGTTTAATTCGGCGTTTTAACGATTTCATTTTAAGCAGCTACGCTTTTATGGGATCAAATCATGAATGCACCTAATCATAAGTGTCAAAATTTAAGCGTCATCGAAACAATTTATATTGATTTCAAATAATTTTCCAACGGAAATTTTCAAAACAACCAGAGGTGACAATTTAGTGCAAAAATGAAAATCATATTGACGAATTAGAGTTCGAAATTGTTCACAAAATAAAACCATTTTGAACTGTGCAGAAGCTGATACAATTTCTTTGAGGCGTGACTGAAAATGAATTAAAACTGTAAACAGAAGAGTTTTGGTTAAAATCAACTAAAGGAAAACACTTAAAAAATGGTGTTTTCTACAATTTATTTGAAAGAAGGGCTATGTTTCCTGGCGTCTTTTTGGCTGGCATCGACAATACATGAACAATGTCAGAAATCATTTAAGCGCATCAATGAATTTGGAAGTAACTGAAGTTTGTTCAAACTTCAGAAAAAAGTGCATAATAGCTTCTGCAGCAGCTCTCCTGATAACCACTCAACTTAATTAAGTTTTATCAACGTATCAGAATGTTATTTGTTATTTTCCATTTTTCTGATAAAATGTGATCATAAATCCCCTGTAACGTTCACAACTTCCCTCGTTCTGCTGCGAAAGCATGTACAACGCGTGTCCAATTTTGATGTAAAACATTTTAATTCTAACGGATTGCAGGGAGTTTTCCTGTTTGTACCCCCCCCCCCCGCACGCTTCCCGTAGCCCCCCCCCCAGTACTTTATGCGTACGCCTAGAACAGGCACCAGTACAAAGTAAATCGTTGTGCGGTTTGGGTGTTCAAATAATATGGCAACAATGTATATTTCATAGTAAACAATAAAATAACGGTTTCATCATAAAATCGCGGAACCTTTTATTTCAAAGAAACTCATGATTCTAAAAGATTTCGTGCTATAATACACGGGCGGTCTGGCTATATTTATTGCTAGGGTGGCCACATGAGGATCTGTTATCATTGATATAACCAGATATACATTGGCTTGCGACAAATAGTCTAAAGTATAGCAAAACAAAATGATGCACATTTTTTTGAATTCGTAAGATGCAAAAATGGAGACGACCAGACGACCGGACGAGAATTCACCCCCCCCCCCCCCAAATGAATTGAAATAAAATCCCACTGTACCCTAATATAGTGGCTAATTTTGTACATTCTCAACCAAGCTGGCTATTTATATGCTGCTATATCTTTCATAAAACTAAAAGATTTCAAATTGTATTCCGACACCGCCTTTTTCGACTTAGAGAGAGCTTACCGTGACTTTAAATTTTTAATCGGTAAAAACAAAGTGCTAAGTTCAATCTGCTGAAAAATAGACAACTGTTTTCCTGCGAGATTGAGAAACAAGTGCGCAAAAAATGTGCCTAGCAAGTACACTTTTTGAACACATTCCGCATTTTCGAAGATTTTTAGTTTTCACTCGATGTTTTTCAGCCCAACTGTTTTTTTACATAAATTGGAAAAAAAATGTTTTTTACTTTTTTGTGACTATTTAAAGCATTTTGTAATTTCAGCAGTGAGTTTTGAGCCTTTTATTGTCACTTTGTCGTTCATGAAGATATTTTTTTTGTTTCTTCCGTTTTTTAGTTTGTCATTTGAGCCAATTTCGATTTGTTTTCGGACAACAAGATTGAAAGTTAGACAAAATCAAATTAGTTAAGCTATATTTTTGCTTTTTGGTCTATTTGAAGGACTTTTGTCACATTTTTGGCTTATAGCGATTGTCAGTTTACTTTATTTCTATAATAATTTATGTAGACATTCTGTGAGCTTTCTTATTACAAGGCGGCTCGGTAATGTGCGATGGCACATAAAGTTCCGACCCCGCTCATTCACAATTTTGGTAAAATTGTCTACCAAATGAGGAACAGATAGAAAAACGCAAAAATTATTTTTTTGGGAATCCCAAAAAACCCAAAAATGCCCAAGTTTTTTTCAAAAAAATTCTGTATGAACGATAAGGTGGCCTCCAAAGCAAATAACTCAATGGAGAATAAACTGGTGCATTAGATTGCTTTGATATGCCAATATTAAGAAAGCGAGTCAAGACGAACAGCAAAATCAAACAACAACAACAACAACAAACATAAATTACATCAAAAAATTTATGTCCGTTTTGAAAAACGAAATTTAATAACAAAGTCAACATACCGTCAAATAAACCTAACACTAAACAAAATAACATATAAAGCACCAGAAAACATATGGGACTAGTCCATGAAAAGGTTTGGTAACAATTAGACAAAAAAGAACAAAAAAGTAAAGTTGAAAAATTTTTGAAACAGTTAACTTCAAAGTAACGAAAACCATTAGGAATCAAGTAAAATATACCAAAAATTTAGGATTACTAATGCTTCTATATACCAGGACATTAGAACTTGTCTTCTTTATTCATTTTTAAGCACAACAACTAAAAAGCACAACAAAAAACAACAAACAAAATTTCTATTGAAACTTGCCAGAAAACGCTGTCAAAACCGTCAAGCCATATTTTGGCCCTCAAAATATATTTGACTGCGCCTTCTTCAAGCAGCGGTAATGTAGTATGTGGCCATTCATTAGTGAGACTAGGTAACAAGTAGACAAAAAGGCGAAGGGCAAAAGTATGTATTACTTTTAGCTTTTTTTTCGAAACAAAACTACATCCGAAGTCATGAAAGACATTAATTACAAAAATAACTATTTAAACAGGGTCGTTTATTCATAAAAGAGAAGCCCTTGAGACCACCTGCAAATATCCAGAATATTTCTTGCATCAACATAAAGGACGTCAAATATGACAAAAATCAAATTAATTTACTTTTTTTGTGAATAACCGGTGTCGAAGCCAGTAAGGTCATAACGAATTCTTTAAAAAAATAGATTTTGGAACACCAATCCCTTTTGTTCCCTTGAGACCTATAATGTCATATTTGATCTGTAATTAACTAACGAGATTAGGTAACAAAAAGAAATATAAAAAGAACAAAATTGCGAAGTTAAAAAGTTTTTTTTTCAGTTTTGGAAAACGATTGTTTTCAAAGTCATGAAAGTCATCAGCTATCTACTAATATCAGAATATGGGTTTTTCTTTTCTTCCATGAAAAGCCAATGAAACCTATCACTATACAGGAAATTTCATACGACCGAAACGAAATAAAAATGACAGTTGACGACAAAACTAAAAATTGCAATTGATTTCTTCAAGAAAGAGGTGTCAAGGCCGTTAAAACGACGATGTATACCATTCAGGATTTTAATATATTCAATTGTGCTTTATTTTGAACGCTAATAAGGTGATATGAGAACTGTCAATAATGTGATAATGTGACAAAATTAGAAAACATGAAAAACTGGCAAATATCAAAACAAACAAAAATCTGAAATCTTGTAGTATCAAAGCCAGGAAACAAAAACTTCAGGCTTAAAACCACAACCGAGACTAAATGATAAATCAGTAGAAGGAAAAAGCATTCTTTGTTTGCTGACACTAAGCTGGAAGTTGAAAAAATTAAGAAAAAAAGAGGAGAAGTTAATTAAGCCATTATTTATTCAAAAATGAACTATTTTTAAAAAACGAAACGACCATAAACTTTCAAGTAAAAAACTAAATACATTACCTTTGAGCTGCATAGAACACGAATTGGGCCTATAACTCCTGAGCTTTGATTTGATATGTTCTGTTCTTTATTATTAAAAAAAGGTCTTTTTTTTTCAAAAAAAAGACCGACTGATTACAACCCGATTTTTTTGGTTCGTAACAGTCCAAGAATGGCCCAAAACTAGCCCTGCTAATGTTTATTGTCCGTTAGGAACAATTGAAGTTTCGAATCGAATGTTGTAGATATAGATAATTTGTTAGTTGAAAACTCAAAAATAAATTCTGCATTTTTGATAGTCAACGAGTAAAGTTAGCAAAAAACGGCGAAGTTTTAACTACAGAGAATTCTCAGCGGACTCTGAAGTAGGAATATCCCCCCTCGGAGTCTACAAAGATTGTATAAGTGTTGTTTGGGGGTGTATTGTCGGCAAATTTAATCAAAGTGGACTAAAGTAGCTGATTGCGTGCTGTTTTTGATGAAAAAGGCTGAATTTTGAAATGTTTATCCAGAATTTTTGAGCAAAAAATTAAATCAACACAATCAACAATGCTTGTTCTTCTTGAAAAATAAAATTAACGACACTATTCTTATAAATTGTAACAAATTATAGCAAAATTGACGAAAATTTAGGCAAAAATTCCTGAAAATGTGAATAAAAACAACGTGAATTCAATCGGCTTTTCTCAGAAGTTTAAACCTCGATAACTCCCTGTACAAAACGAAAATTTAAAAAATCTTTTTAATTCCATATTCTACGCTGGACCAGCTTTCTAATGATACCAGTCTCAACTCTCTACGATGAATATATCGATCGGCGAGAATTGACTGAACAAAAAAAACCCATTTGAGAATATAGTTCCTCCCCCCTCAAGAGGGTCGGAACAAATATGAAAAAAGCGAGAGTTGAATTTGTTGTTCCTGAGCGATTTGAATGATTTGCTTTATTAAGTTTGCTTTTCTATCATTTGCTATGTTGGTTTCTTAATTTGGAATTAGAGGGCTTTTAGGGGGCATCGAGGAAACAAAATGGCATTGAAAGAGCTGTTTTCAACCATTTGTGCAAAATCACACTTTGCAATGTGTATTTTCAAAAATGGTCTGGGTTTCTTTTTCCTCTTTCTTCGGATTTTTTAACATTCATGAGTGTAAACTGGAAGAAATTACACCTTTATTCCACCGGTAAATCTTTTTTTTACACTCTTAAATTACACTTTTTCCACCCTTATTAAAGGTAGCACTAACGGTGTAAAAATATTTTTTACACTCTTTTCCCCGTTGTTTTTGGGGAAAATCCTCGGCCCGGGTGTTTTTGTTTGTCTTCATTGTTGCTAATATTAAAATAACAATTGTTCAAAGTGGTAATATAAATATAAAAACTGCTTCGGAGTCACCCGTTTTGAAGCATTTCCAAAATAAACATTAATCAGATTTTCTCAATTTTTTTCTCAATATCGTTCTGTTCGAATAGAAAATTTAAGCATTGCAGATTTTTCTAGGTATCAGCCTGCAGTTGAACGGCAAGGTGAGCTATGCTCCTGGCTGGTTATAAAAACTTGTTACTATATTATTGTAACGTCTGTTTGTAAAAATTTCTACTCATTGATATCTGTAAGAAGTGAAATTGCAGTGGCACTTTTAATCAGACTGGAGGAGCATAAAAAGCATCAACTGGTAGCTTAGGGCGTGATATGTTTTCTTTGATATTTTCAATTCAGGTAAGTTAAATCTAGAAACCATATTGTACGCCAGTTTGAGTCATTTTCGGTATTTACTGGATATGTTTTTCTTATAAGTGGAGCAATTTTACGCTTGACGCGAACTTTGTTTTATCCGTTTTCGAGTATTGAATTCCATTTTAGAATGTCGGCTTCTGTTTTCGAAAGCTGGACTCTAATGGTTGCTCAGTTTGTAGCGTATTTTAAGTTACAGCTGTTCCGGCGATTCGGGTTAATCTGATCGAAAAGCAAAATATATGACTGGTTTATAAGAGAAAGAAGAAATCAACCAGTAAGTTCCAGAAAACAGTTAGAAATACAGTCATCCTTAAGCTCAGCTGCTCGCTTGAAACCAAGAAAATCAAGTAGTTTTTGAGCTCATAGCTTTGAATTTGGCCTCTAAGATTAAAAGACAAGCTACAAACTACATTTTCAATATTTTTTTCTACTTTAATACTAAAATTTGGACTTAAAGTGGACTCTACATAATATACTCTTGCACTTTTGTCAAGGAAATCAATAAAGGGCGCCATTAGTAAAATACACGGTCCAATGAAGCAATATCAATCTGTTTAAGAGTACATCACTTTAAAAATCAAATCAGATTTTTTTTGATAACAGAACATTACAAATTTCATATGACAAAAATGACTAAAATCGAATTAAAAACTTTGAAATATCAACCATTTCGAGCAAAAAAATCTATGCAAATTGTTCATAATGTTAAAACATTGGAGTCGGTAGAAAGGAGCCTTAAATTGTTAGCAAACAACTCTTTAAAACAATTGCTCCAAATCCTCAAAAGTGTTTTATCAAAGGCCTCTTGTTACAATTCGAAGAATTCGAATTTTATTGTTTCACTGTCTTTTTTTAAAGATCCGTTCACACATTTTCATGACTTTTGAAGTCAAATTGGAGTAGTGATTTTGATCACGCAGAAACAGGAAGTGGAGCACAAAAAGCGAGTTGTTCTGTAGCGTAAATTTTTTTCACTCTTAAAGTAAAGTAATTATAATGTAGAGTGAGGAAATGGCGTTTGAACAAAAGTTTGCTGTCTCGCTAATTGTTCTCATGTTCACATGTGGCAATTTCACTTTGATTACTACTGTTTTTTCAATTTCGTGGATCGGATTTTTTTCTAAATGGCTTTCCCAATCCATTCATAGTTCATCTAAGCCCATTTTTTGTTTGAACCAAATTTCTTTTTCTCGCTAGTGGTTTTTTGTTCACATGCGGCATTTTGATCTGATTGTTTTGAAAATGTTTTTCCCAATTCACTCATAGTCCTTTCTAAGGTCTAGTTTTTGTTTAGACAAGAAAATTCGGATATTCGGATCTTTTCCGTTTATGCCCCCCCCCCCCCCAGTACGTTATGCCCCCCCCCCCCCCAGTACGTTATGCCCCCCCCCCCCCCCGCTACAGAACACGATCCATTAAATAGTAAATCATTATGTTAAAAATATGGCACCTGTGTTGGGGGGGGGGGGGGGTGCAAATAGTATGCACCCACTAAAAGGGGGGCACAAATGGAAAAGATCCAAATGTCTTTGTATTGTATATCAAGACTTGTCCTGCTATGTTTTGTTCTATGATTCCTTCGATTTACTTTTTGATCACTCCCTCTTCTACTATTTCAACAGTGTTTTAAAAATATCTTTTTGTGGTTTCGTGGAATATGTTTGTGTCATAAGTTCAGATAAAACACGCAGCAAAAGTTGAACAAAAAATTTGTTATTTTTGAATTTAGCTATATGCAAAAAACGCGCAATAGCAAGTTGCTGATTAAGAACTATACGAAAAGTTTGGTTTTGAGAAATGGAGATAAAAAAGAGTTCTTCAAAGTCATCTCATTTAATTAGAAATTTCGAAAACAAAACTTTGCAGAATCAAACCATGCCAAGCCGGTCATAATTATAGTGTGTTCAAAGTTTTAAGATTATTCACCAAAGAAAATCAGTACTTTTATGCCTCTAAATTCAATGATTCTAAGTTCAAAGAATAAATTTGATTTTTAATCTATGCAGTGACATTTAGAGTGCTAATTTTACAGCGGAACCCGGCTCACCCATCATTAGAATATCTAGAAACCAAACTAAGTTTTTTTCCTATTTTTGGTAATCATTTTTCCTAGCAGCATAAACTTCAGAGAAAAAGATTTTCGCGGTATAATTTGAAACTCAGTTTTCTACGAGAATTTTTCAGCTTTGTTAATCATGAACACATTCTAATGAGCCCCTAAGAATAGTTCTAACAACAATAATGCCGGAAGCTTGCAATGTCTTGAAATATCCTCTACATAAAGCACTCTTGTTTTTTTTCATGTTCAAGTTTCAGCCTTTGTTGACGTTCATATTTTGTTGAAACCTAGTGAGGGTTTTCGAGGTCTCAGCGGAGTTCCAATCAAGTTCTGAAATGAGGAGTTTCTTCTTAACGAAGGATTCGAGGTTGCCGTTAACGTCGAGGATCGACTACTGAATCTGGACCCGAGAGGCCTCGATCCGTAAGCGTCCTGTTCCAAATTGTGTGATGACGAGTGTCGGAACTTTCGTGTCTGGGACAGTTGAGGAGCTGGAGCGAACAACTGGTCAAACACCCTTTTCTCGACCTGATCCAATCCTGAGCCCAGAGAGAAAGAGATAGGTCGTTTGCAGAACCTCTCCGACCTACGGTAGGCACTATTAACGACAATATTTCATGAAAAGAAGCTTTTTTAAACATATAATACCTATTAAGATTGCAACTCTGGTAAATCGCCATAGGGGACTTCAAAACCATATGAAAGAACCTTGTATGGGGCCATACAGGAGTCCATAAAGCTCGATACATTATCTCGATATGATTGTCAATTAGTGTATGTTAATTTTGGTTAAATGTTCACGATCTTAATAATGTGGTTCTTAAAAATACTTGCCAATCAAAAAAGATTTTTTTGGTGTTTTACCGAGACTACATAGAAACAAAAATGAAGTCTGTAAAAAATTTGGCATTCGATTTGTAATTTTATGCTCCACATTTGGCGTATGGTAAATTGTTATCACATACATATTCTCTAGCGCTATTGTACGTGAACTAATAGCTCGGAGCTTGGTGGCAGGAGAAATCAGCGCTGAATCACTTTAAAGCGTTCTGATCTTTAGGATTGCCAGTGCTCTGTTCATGTCACTATTAACGCTTGCCATTATAATTTTTGAGTAAAATTTTTTTCATGAAAATATTAGGTTCAGCTTAACTCCCGTCAACAAGGTTTGTTTTATACGCGAATCGAACTTCCGCGTGGTTGATTGTGACGTTTAATTTGCGTAGCAAATCGTAACCACTGAGCTATGGTCCTTCCGATAATTGCCTACAATCCTGCTCAAATATTTTTAGTGTGTATACGACTATATTATTTACCAATCATAAGCTACAAAAGTATGACTTTTTCTGCTCAGTCTTAATTTTGGGGTATGCGTAATTTTCAGACTACAGTATAATTTAAGCCTGGCGAACTCTCTGAGTCAAAATATGAATCAACAGTATAACTTAATGAAGACATACTGCACATAAAGAAACTTAAAATAAGCTGGAGATACAATGTTTCAGAGCTGATAAAGTTTTTGCTCTTCAAATGTGTTGGTTGAGCGCTGAAAAGCTCTCCGACTCAAGTCCGGGAGGGCTGCATACTTGAAAAGATGCCAAAAGGCATGTTGGCTAGTGAACAGATGCCTTTGATCTAGATAGAGGACGCAATGAAAAGTTTCCAACAGATTAATAAAAATTTTTTTACCAATTATACAAAGAAAATTGGCAACGATATAGCGAAGTGCAAACTGTTGTAATATTGAAAGTTTTGCTTCAAATATGAGATCAGTGTAGACCTATATAAATTGAAATAAACAGTGTGACGACTTTTTACTCAAATCCATTTCACCCAATGACAATTTAAGTGGCAAGTCGTAACCACTGACCTAAACTGGATCTGTGGTAATTGCCTACAATCCAGCTTAAATTTAAATAGTGTGTATACTACTATGATGACGATTACCAAATATAAGCTAAAAAGTATGACTTTATTCTGCTGAGACTTAATTGTGGGGTATGAGTGTTTTTCCGACTATACAGGATAAGTTTAGCCTGGGCGAACTCTATGAATCACAATATGAAACAATGATATAATCATGACGAAGAAATACTGCACATGAAGAAACCTAAAGTATGGTAGAGATAAAATGTTTCAGAACTGAATTAAGTTTTTGCTCTTAAAATGTGTTGGTTCAGCGGTGAAACAGCTCTGCGACACAAGTCCGGGAGGGCTACATACTTGAAAAGATGCCAAAGAGCATGTTGACTAGTGAAACGATGCCTTTGATGTAGATAGAGGACGCAATGCAAATTTTTCTAACAGATTAATAAGAACTATTTGACCAATTATACAAAAAACATGGCAACGATATAGCAAAGGGCACAATAGCCAATTACAGCTCTCTGTTGTAATATTAAAAATATTGCCTCAGATCTAAAATCAGTGTAGACCTAAACAATTTGAATTAAACGGTGTGAGGACATTTTACACAAATCAATTTCCCCCAATGACATTATACAAAACGTGCTATTTTATCTAATGCCAAAATGATGCCAAAATGATGCAAAAATGATGGAAGAAAAGATTCAAGTGCAGTACTTGAAGGCTAATTTTTTATGTAACAGCTAGCAATCTAGTAATATTTGTTTGCTAAACTGGCTTCTATCAAATATAACAATTTATCTCTGCAAATTGACAAAACAAAAAAGTTCAAAGTATCCGATAAACTCTCCTTTATTGCGAGTAAAGACAAAGAAAGTTTACTTTCATCATTTTTAGCTCTATTATTTTTTATATCTATTATATAGATGGTTTTAATTTTCTGATTTAAGCACTATATTATATTTATTTTATATGGAATCAATTTTATTAACAAAAGCTATTGCTAATAACCGCTTTTTTTCAAACTGTCTACTGAAATAGTCAAATTAATTCTTCTTCTTTATAATAGCAATTGAACACAGGTGTTAGGAAAGATAAATACATATTATCGAACATTATTGCAATTCACCGCCTACGACGCCATTCAAGTCAAACGAATCTTCAAAAAGTACCCAGATGGTATCTGCCTAGAAGGTACCTACACAAAAGGTCGTTATTCAGGATTTCCTACTTTGGTTGGAAATTTTTCCCAAAGACTTCAGTTTTCTTACCATGGACATTACGAGCGTCTACCGGTACCAAAAAACTCGATATAAAGAATGAGGCCGGCCTTTCCCCTCGTCATTTGAGGCCCAATGTGGAATGCGCTTAAAATACGTGTGAGTAGTTTCCACACGGCATTTAAATAGACGAAAAAGGGAAAAATCTTACAAAGAAAACTGATTTTTAGTTATGTTCAACTTTAAGTCATTTCTGAAAATTTTAATCAGTTTTGAACTGAAGCGAGCTTGGACAATTAAGATACCGCCAAGATGTTTTTGGCGTATTTTTGCAAAGAGAGCATGATATAAATTTCGCATTCCAGTGCACATATTCAAGTACCAAAAATAAAAAAGTTTTCCACATTTACAATTTGACTTTCAAATTCAGAATTCATCTGAATTTATCGGCTGATTGATCAGTTTCCCAAGCAGGAAAAGAAAGCGCAGCAGTAAATTTTTCTCATTACTTTCATGAATTTTCATGTTTTGATGTTTTGTGGACTATGGATCACTTATTTGTCAAATATCTTTGTTTCGGCTTAGCTAAATCTAGTATTGACACATGCCAACTCACTTAAAAGCCATTTTGTTTCCTCTAAGGTCACTTTTGCTTCCAGTCCTTGAAAATGCAATGTTTGCTCCCAATTTAAATGAAATCTTTTTACAACATTTTTTGAAACCGGCTGCCAAAAAAAACCGGCTTTTTTTGTGACGGTGAGTGGATTCCACTTTTCAAACTTGAGTTTAAAAGGAAAACACTGACCGAAATTTTCATTTAGGGCACCGTTTTTTCATCCTCCAAGTTTGTGAGTACGTTTCACAGGTACATTTTATTATGATAGCAAATATTCAGATCTGGTTACAAAAGTGAGTAATTTTTCTTGTAGAATTTGGTCTTTGCAGACACTCGTAATTCAAATATTCGAATCACGTAAGAATAGAACTGTTATGACGCCTTTCTCATTAAAACTGTTATTTTTGAGCATTCTGAAGCATTTTAAAATTTGACGAAATTTAGCGTTTTTTTACGAACCATGTGCTTTTTCCACACATTTATGGAAGTAGAACAATTATCACCAGGGAATCTGAACCTGAAAAAAACTATAAAACTTAAATTTGGAGAAATGAGCAGATGCTAAACTTTTCATCAGCTAACCGATTTTGAACTTTCTCCTGAAAATGTTCCATGTGAACAACCGCTTCCGAAAAGTCAATATCCGGCTCCATCACTTGACTTTTCCTCACTTTCTCAGCCCTGAGAACTAAATTACACAACGTCTGGAAATCGTTCTCGAGAGAAATTGAGCTACTTGTGTCCGCTTCAAACACGTCATCCATCGCCATTCGGTTGATTTCGGTCAGAAGGTTCTCGGCTTCTTCTCTTTTCTTGCTCAAGTTTAGAGTGGCAACGCTTGTCATCAGCTGGTTCTTTGCCTCTCTTTTGCGCTCTTCGAAGAATTTGTCAATCTTGATCTGCTCAGCCCGAATGTGTTTGTCAACCTCTTCGTTCACGCTTTTCAGCAGATCCAGGTACCTAGAGTATTTCAGCTTTGGTTTTTATATGGTTTGGATGTATTACAGAAGTCAATAATGATGTCATCTTGGTATGTCGATGAACACTTTTTACTTGATGAAGCCAAAAAGTCACTGCGGCTAAAGGCTTGGCGAGATTAAGAGTTTTATGTATGCGATTCCGAAAAAAGGCAAGCCGGAAGTCAAACTCTACAAAAAGAACAGATGGTCTTATTTAAAATTTGATATTTCAATGCCCAATTTTTATGACCCTTGAGAACTTAAATTTCCAATTGTTTTGTCCGAACTGTTCAGGTAAAAGTTTCCATCAATTTTTCTCCAAACTGTTCATAGGTAAAAGTTTTTTTTCCTAATTCTTTCTTTTCCTATTTCCAGAGTTCTTTCTTTAATTTTGCTTTTAAGGAACCAGCTAAGATGTACAGTTTAAAAATAAGGCAAACCTTCTCAAATATCTAAAGTTTCTTTGCACTGTGTTACTCACTTTTTGCTACACTAGATTCAAATAGACTTCAAATTTTGTTTTTAGGCTCATTTTTGCCTTCTCGGGGACTAGATTTTGTATCTTGTTGAGGCCTCAAAGATGTTGAAGCTCCTGGCAAAACTTAACATGCAATATTCTGATGATAGCAAATGGTAGAAAGTCAACAAAAGATCCGATTAAAAACAGTTTGTCAGTTTGTTCTTAAAACACGTATAAAGATCGTGCAATTCAACGCTTCATCTAATTTTCTTCAATATGTTTTCCTACTTTTCAATCTGTACTGTTTCGGAAATTTTTTAAATAGCATTGGGGGAGTGGTAATATCACAAGAGCTCGTTCCAGTCGAAATCTTATTGTGGCGGTCATTACGGTAATGGGGTCTCTACATTATATAATAAGCTGGAGGTTTAAATCACGAAAAGATAATATCTTGTTTATTCCGGATTAATTTTACCACAAATCTACATCTCTTAACTGGCTGTACCTTTACGAGCGTCTACTGGCGTTAAAAAAACTAGTTAGAAGGTATGTGTCTTGTACTTAGCACCGTCTTTTGATGCCCTATGGGGAAAGCGCTTAAATTTCATACAAAATGTTTCCGGACGGCAATTAAATAGCCTAAAACAGATAATACTTCCAATTTATGTGATTAGTAGTTACGTTCTGCGGCAAGGGAATTTCACAAATTTTGATCTTTATTGAAGTGAAGCCATACCGAACTGAAGGGAAGTGCACCGGCAGATATGACGAAGTCACTTTTTACCAATATTGATTACAAAAACGAGGGATTACTGCAAATAAGTGAAGTTTTTCATGTGTATTTCATATGTAATTCTCTTTTCCATGTGTTATAGATACAAAACCTACCTCACTTTTTCAGTTTTTTAACTAAAAAAACAAACTCAATCTCTTGCACAAACTTAACAGACTTACATTAACACTAATTGGCACGTTGTTATCAGACTAAATTTACTCGATTAAAATGTGCGTTTTTTGCGATGTAATTTTAACTGGCATGACTGTTCCAACGTTTTTCAATTTTCTGTTACCTGGGAATCAACTGACCTGCTGAATGCCATTTGCAGCTGAGGTACATAGTCATTGAGGTCCTGAGATGCACACTTTTGACACACCAGTTGAGAACAGTGTGGACACACCATCTTATACGTGTCAGCTGGGTTCTTACACCTGAAAATTTGTATAACGAATATGCCCCCGATAACAATTTTTTGCAATGCACCCTGCAACACACCCTTGCAGGGTGCACACAATGCACCCTGCAACCCCCCCCCCCCCTCCCCCAACTCTCTCTCTCTCTCTCTCTCTCTCTCTCTCTCTCTCTCTACACACACACACACACACGCACGCACGCACGCACACACACACACACACACACACGCACAAAAACACAAACAACAAACTAACACACAACACAACACAATTTTTGTCTGATCAGACTTTCCTGGCCTAAATAAGCTATGATCAGACTTTCCAGACAGAAATTAACCGTGATCAGACTTTCCAGACCCAAGTTACCTCTAATCAGACTTTCCAGACACAGAGGGTCTCTAATTGGACTTTTCAGACCGAAAGCGTTTTGATCAGACCATCTTCAGACCATGGTTCAGAATCAAATTCAGACCATTGTCCACACCTTAATCAGACTATGATCAGACTCAAGTGCGCTCGAAGCATTTATGGTCAGACCCAGTTGCGCTTGCAGCCATTTATAATCAGACTGAAGCGCGCTCGAAACCGGTTCGGATCAGACTGAAATGCGCTCGAAATAGTCTGATCAGAGAAAAATTTTACTCATGAACAAATCTCTTAATTTTGCTATAATACATTTATTTCATAAAAATTGATGTTTGCAGTATTCAGATCAGAACGCTGCTTTATTGTTGCCTCTTGGCAGATTCAACATCTCTCAGTATAAAAACAAAGCAAAAACGGAAAAATTGTAAGGTACTCGAAATGGTCCCTGATCAGACCCAATTGCGTTCAAAAACATTTCTGTTCAGACCCAATGGCACTCGAACCGTTTATGATCAGACTCAAGTGCGCTCAAATGCACTTCCAATCAGACCCAATTACGCTCGAAGTCAGACTCAAGTGCGCTCAAATGCACTTCCAATCAGACCCAATTACGCTCGAAGTCAGACTCAAGTGCGCTCAAATGCACTTCCAATCATTCCCAATTACGCTCGAAGTCAGACTCAAGTGCGCTCGAATACGCCTATGATCAGACTTTGCAGACCAAATTGACCTCTGACCAGACCAACTCCAGACCATGGTCCAGACTGTAGCCGTCCAGAACTTCCGTCCAGACCCTGTAATTTCGGGCTAGAAAGCACAGGTGTGCGCTCAGTTGGGTCTGATTATAAAGCATTTGGGTCTGCACCTCACCCTGGGTACTTCAGAAACACCAGAGTTGTAATTCAGGTATTGTTTGTACCTAAATTGATTTAGGTGTGGCTACCTGAAAAACGAGGTTACGCCGAAACATGCATTGCATCGAACAGTTGTTTGTTGCTATTAAAGCCTTGTTAAAACGATCAAAATTAATGTTGCCCTTCAATAGATCATCTACGGTTAAGATCATGAGACCACAAACAACTATGCAAATAAAAAAATTAAGTGAAATTCAGGCAAAGACACCTGAAAAAGGAAATAACGAAGGAGTTTCCTTATTGGGCTTTTCTTAAGGTATGTTCAGTTAAAAATTCAACGATTGATGCATCAGTGTTTCAGATTCAATTCGGGTTTTTTTTAAGTGTTCGTCAGACGAGAACAATTTCTCGTGACGATTCAGGTAAATTCAGGTCCTTTTCAAGCAAATTTACCTGCACTTTTATTAAAGTGTGCGAGTTCGAAGACGGTCTGATCAGAGGTCGTTTTCGTATCGGAATTCATCGTGGGAACAAGATCATACATAGCCCGCAATTTTTCACAGACAAGCAAGCAGAGATAAAAGCCCATACAGAAAATTCCATACAAACCATTAAATATATACTAATATATACATATACAGACTTTCTTTATACAGCATTATTTCCATTATCTGAAATTGCTTTCTATGCATACAGTTACAATAGTATTATCAGTATTATTATCAGTTGTATATTTGTAACTTTTACCTCTGACAAGCTGAAAAAGAGTGATCAGATGTGAGTGAGGATGTGAAGAGGTTCTCAGTGCTGTTACCAGTTCCACCCCCGACAGAGAACTCGGCTGCTTTCGCCTTCATAGCCCTCTCCAAAGTGGGCTTGTCCACTCGCAGGCCACCCTGCAACAAAAATGCCCAGGATGAGGTCTGCAACCCAAGACATGTATTGCCCAGACCGACTTGGGTCGCGGACAAGGGGGGGGGGCGCAACCCGGCTCAATGGTCTGGTAAGAATAGCTCAATGGTCTGGCCAATAGCATTTTTTGGTCTGTTCAGTTTAATCTTGTCATTGCGTATGATCAGTTCATTTAGTCAGAACCAAAAAACTCACGTAATGATTAGTGCTTCCAAACAATTTGAGTCTTGACAATAATTCTTTGAAATTAAGTAAATAGGTTTTTAGAATTTCAAAAACGACAAAAAATATTTTCAAATAGATTCAGTATCATTGGTTTAAAACGAAAAAGGATCTCCGGTAATGTTTTTTTGGATCATAACAAAGCTTCTGGTTTGACCTAAAATTGTAACAACGTTCTAGTAATACTATATGTCTAGCACAGTTATGTGCTAGAGATGAGTTGCAACTTCTAACTGAGATGCAGAAGTTGCTGGCGTCATAGCACTTGCTTCAAAAGTTTAATGAGTTTTTTTTTTCCAAATATCAAAATCGTTCACACTTTTTTCCACAAGATTAGTAGTGCAATTAAAAGAAACTGTGTATCTATCTAGCAGTAAACTGTTTTAGCAAACCCAAAATAAGCAAAAAAATTCTAACCGGGAAATTTTAGTTCATCGTAATGGTAACGTTTGCAGGTTTTGGTCAACATGAGGATTGAAACCATTTGAACGAAAGTGAAGAGAATTGCAATGCGTGTTCCAAAAAGGCACTCAAGGTTTGAGCTTGAGTTTTGAACAAACTTAAGTCTGATCATGAGTGATTGGCGTCTGTATTGGTCTGATCATTCATAACTTTGGTCCGGAAAGATTTGATCATGGGCAATTTTGTTACATTTATTTCCTGTTTATCTAGGGGAACAAACGCTAAATGAAAAAAATTTGGGAACAAAATTTTGCTTGGTAGTTTTAGATCAGCTCCAGTGCCCAGGTTTAGATCCAGACCCAAATTGAGCTATGATCAGACTATGCAGACTGAAATGACCTCTGATCAGACTTTCCAGACCGAAGTTACCTCTGATCAGACCTTCCAGACCAAAATGATCTCTGATCAGACTTTCCAGACCAAAATGTCCTCTGATCAGACCGAACCCAGACCACTGTCCAGACTATAGTGCGCTTATGATCAGACCCCAATTCATACCATTGTCCAGACTATAAACAGACTATGATCAGACCATCTTCAGACCATTGTCCAGACTCAATTTTAGACCATTGCCCAGACCTTAATCAGACTATGATCAGATTCAAGTGCGCTCAAAATTGTCTGATCAGAGAAAGATTTTAATTATGAACAAATCTCTTAATTTTGCTATAATATATTCATTTCATAAAAACTGGTGTTTGCAGTATTAAAATCATATAAGGAAAACCCAATTCTGAAAATATTGCTAATGAAAACGAAACCTAACTGTTGAGAAAAAAAAATTACTTACTATACCCCTTAGTTCATATTTCTGACTCAATGGATGAACTTAGACAGCTTTCCACAAGAAACGTCGTGGTCTTCAGTTAATCAAAATTTCCTCTTGAGGGGACTGGCATTTGCTATCAGCTGGACTCTTTGTTTCTGATCAGAGTCATCGGACTTTAGATGAGTCTCTGATCGGAACACTGCTTTATTGTTGCCTCTAGGCAGAGCCAACATCCCTCAATAAAGAAAACAAAAAATGAAGAAATATTGCACTCGAAATCAGACCTTCCAGACCGAATTTACCTCTAATCAGACCGAACCCAGACCATGGTCCAGACTGTGATCAGACCTTCTAGACCGAATTGACATCTGATCAGACCGAACCCAGACCATTGTCCAGACTATAAAGACTAAGATCAGACCGTCCAGACCGAATTGACCTTTGATCAGACCGAAATCAGACCATGGTCCAGACTATTTTGCGCTCGAACCGCTTTCCAGACCCTGTAATTTCGGTCTGGGAACACAGGGGTGTGCGCTCGATTGGGTCTGATCATAGCTCAATTTGGGTCTGGACCAAAACCTGGGTGGCGAACTTTCTAAAACTCAATTGTATAATCAGCCACCAAACCGTGAAACATGATAACAGGTGTTGTGCTTTTAAATGATGTCAAACTTTGGTTACCAAATTATGGAATTGAGTTGCCGTGTTTGGTAACAGGATTTAGTTTCTGAGCGTAACGTAGTTCCAAGAAGTTACAGAAAACCATTAATGCGGAAAGCTGTGGAACATTTGCGGTGTAATGCTCTGAAGACTCTAGAAAGATGAACGGAGGGGCTTGCAGATAATCAATAATTCAAGAAAAGGCTTAGTTTTGGAAGTGACGCATCACCCGATCTGTGGAAGCTAAAACTTTTTGACTGCACTTGGCTTCAAACGATCTCAGTACTTATTAAGAGGCCAATTCAGATCAGATTTTGCTCTAATTTCATCTGATTCAGACTCTGATAAGAACTCTGAATCAAAAAAAGATGCATTCACTGATTTTTTTCTAAATCAGACTCAATTCCAATTCAAGAAAAATCTTTTTTCACTAACATTTAGCCAACCCGATACCACATAGCGATCAAACAAAAGATTTAAGCAAGCAAGTCATCAAATGTTTTGGTAGTCGAAAAAATTAAAAACATACTCTACAAGAATCTTGCAGAATCTCTTTTGTTAGATACTACTGTATAGTTGTTCCATTCTTCTTTCAAGATTCTTGTCAGTTTTAGATAAAAGTTATCTACATGAGTGGGTGAAGAAGCCATCTGACCCAAAGAGAACAGTTTGTGCGAAAATGCTCTCAAGTCACTAACAAAATAAATTTACAGGATAGTTCTAGTATTTGTTTTATAAACAGGTTTTGTTAAAAATTAACAGCGGTTACCCGGATCATAGTAACATTGTAAATCAGCGCTGAATCATAGTATTTCTCAGTCTGTTTTTTACTATGAACAGATTATGATCATGTCACTTTTTACACTGTTCAGACAAAAATCATAGTAAAAAAAACCGGCTCTCTGAAAACACTCTGAACAGTGTAAAATCGAATTCTTCGTTTATCATGCTCAGTCAAAAAAACATTCTGCGAATGTTCTGGACAGCCCATTTCCAGAGGGCCAAAAAAACTTAAAAAGGAGAAAAGCCTCTGTTGCTACTAGATTAAAAACTAGGAGACACACAACACTCAATTGTATCTCTATTTTTATTGTTATTAAAGACTGTGTATGAATATTAAAATATTATAATCATATTTTCTGTAAAATTTAGTTTCTGTAATATCTCAGCAGTTTCTGCAAAATCGCTGCAAATCTCAATCTCTGCAAAGTCTGAACCTGACTTGGCAAACTCCTGACTCGACAAACTCCTGAATCGACAAACTCCTGAATCGAAACTCCTGACTCGACAAACTCCTGACTTGACAAACTCGTCTGGACCATGTCGGGGGGGGGGGGCGGGTGATATATTGGGGGGGGGGGTTGAAAACTACTGATTTATTTATAACCGAGATTTATAAATTAAATGACCACGTGATTTATAACGGAGATTTATAAATGACCACGTGCAGATTAACTTCATACAGGGATCGTGTATGATTTCTTTGGTTTCATAACAGGGTCTGGCAGGTTTCATAGCAATAAATCTAGAGTCGACGGACAGTATGGAAATCCTTGATGATCCTTGAATAAAACTTCAACCCGGGCATATTAAGGCGCTGACTCGTAACTGTTATTTTTCTTTAATTATTAGTTTCTATTAATTGATCTCAAATAGTGTCGCGTTTTTACTTGAGCACTCAGCCTCGTCCTGGCTGAGTGTTTCTGGCACCGGAAATTATCACAAAAATAAAAGCAAAACTCCATGACTTGGTGGTTTGGATATAATTTCCCGTTAAACTGAAAACTGAGTATGTTACGTAAAATTTGGTGTTTCAGGATTATGTGCATGATTACAATAGAACATACCCATCAACAAGTTCGAGGAGTGATAGCCATAACATGGAGAGACTCACTTATAACAGTACAGACAACAGAGAGAGAAGCTCAACATTGCCACCCCGGACCTTAGTGCCATAGTAAGTCAGTGCTGAAACAATGAATTCCAATTGTATATCGTCGGCTTAGTATTGTATCCATTTTCGTTCGGCTAAAATCTATAAGACATACAAAATTCCATTGCAATCTGAAAAAAAAACCATAAAAATCTTCAATTTCGTTCCCAAATTGGCAGTTTCCAGGTTCCCGTGGTGTATTTGCTGGTTTCGGCGTGTTTTTACTGGTTTTGGCGGGTTTTTTTGCTAATCTTAATACGTTGCTTGCAACGTTTTAAGATTGTACGTTGTCGTCATGCTCAAAAGGTGCATCGCCCAAAATTTCAAATTTTTTTTCGAATTTTTCACAATTTTTCATGATTTTGCTATGAACATCATGGGAATCAAAACCAAGGATGTACAGTCTATTTTCAGAAAAAAAGTATCTATGCGAATAGACTGCACATAATGAGGTAGCAACATACTCTTAGGATACACTGAAACAGTACTGGGCCGACGATATACAATTGGAATACAATGTTTCAGTACTGACTTACTATGGCACTAAGGTCCGGGTAGTTATGGAAAGGAAAAGGCTTTCAGGTGCTGATAACAGAGAGGACTTCCACGCGTTATTGCGGAGGGCACCGATAGAGACAAATGAATTCAGAGCAAAATGGCGTAAATGAGAATTGACGCCTCGAGCTCTGATTGGCCAATTTTGAACACATCAGTTTAAGGACACTTTTGAAAAATACTTAAGAAGCAGTGTAACGTGGGTTTATTCGTGCCCCCCCCCCCCTCTACGAGTGGAGCACCATCCGGCCGCACAACATGTATAATAAAGCAGCGTCAACAACTCTAAGATTCTGAAATGTTTTGAATTCTTTTGTTGATCATGTTTGTTGTTTATAAGGTAATGCGATATTTTTATCGGGTTATCTCAGTTCTATTATTTCAAACTAATTCAGTTGTAAGAAAAATTGTAAATGTGACGAAAAATTTAGCACAATTATCGGTTTTGGTGATACTGATCATTAATTGGCGAACAAACCCTGTTTAATATCGGCTTCCGACACTGGGGGCAAAACTTCCTCGTGTAGTCATCCAAACATTTTTCACACAGACGGTGCCCGGGGGAACAATTCAAGGAAAAGGGCTTCCGACTGTTATCAAACACTTCTCTACAACCCTTGCACGTGATCAAAAACAAGGTCGGGTTGCTCCTCATGGCCATAATGCCCAAAATTACGAAGAAAAAACTTTGTCAAACCAAAAACAGGAAGTAACTAAATGATGGAAAAGGTTAAAGAAATAAATTTGATACAGCTTCAGTGCTTTTGTGACGATATGGTTTATTTTTACATAGCTCAAAGCTTTATATGGACGATCTAGACACGGCAATATAAATTATGATTTATTTAAATAGTTTGCAAGAATATCGAATGTATGCCAGAAACAAATATTTAAACTGCCAATTTTGTTGTTCCGACTTTTCAAAGTTCATCAAAATATCTTTGATTTGAAATGTGTTCATTCGTTGTTATTTAGGGAACTGTCATTTGATCTGTTTTTACTAAACCCAATCTAGGTTTTGAGGTGTTTAGGATGAAATCTAGGCATAAACTGCCGAAACATGCCTTTGATAAATATCTGTTAATAGGTTATTCAAAACAAATTTCAAACTGAACTGTCAAATTTATGCTTGCGCGACAAACATGAGGTCAACTGTTGCAATTTTGCAGTTATTTTTGTGACATTTACAATGAACAAGATCAGAGACAGTAAACAACATTCCAGCAAGTTGAGGAATGCTCGGAATGTTATGGTCACACCAGCAGCGACAAATTCTACCGTTTCAAATGAATTAGCTGACCTCTTAAAATAGGTAATTTCAGAGATTTCAAAATATTTGTCAATTTCAAAGTCATTTGAAAACATAGACAACCAGATGTCGAACAATGTTCCTAGTTTCGGTAGTTGATATAGCTGAAAAAATTCAACGATGACTCCACGAAACTTCCTTTTTCGGTCAATTGTTGAAATCAATTGATGACGTGAAATGAGTTTCAGGGATTAAATGTAACACTTGAATAGCTCTGAAAGAGTAGTTAAGCTGTCTCTCAGCTCAGTACGTCGCTAACTATTTTCACATATACAACTTATTTGTTCCGACCCCTCTTGAGGGGGGAGGAACTATATACTCAAATGGGTTTTTTTTTGTTCAGTCAATTTTCGCCGATCGATATATTCATCGTAGAGAGTTGAGACTGGTATCATTAGAAAGCTCGTCCAGCGCAGAATATGGAATTAAAAAGATTTTTTTAATTTTGTTTTCTACAGGGAGTTATCGAGGTTTAAACTTCTGAGAAAAGTAGATTGAATTCTCGTCGTTTATTTACATTTTCCGAAATTTTTGACTAATTTTTCGTCAATTTTGTGAAATTTGTTGAAATTTTTAAGAATAGTGTCGTTGATTTTATTTTTAAGGACAAACAAGCCCTGTTGATTATTCTGATTAATTTTTTTTGGTCAAAAACTCTGGATAAATACTTCAAAATTCAGCCTTCTCCATCAAAAACAGCACGAAATAAGCTACTTTAGTCCACTTTGATAAAATTTGCCGGCACCACACCCCAAACAACACTAATACAACCTTTGTAGACTCAGAAGGGGACTATTTCTACTTCAACTTCCGCTGAGAATTCTCCGTAATTAAAACTTTGCCGGTTTTTGCAAGCTTTACTTGTTTATTATCAAAAATGCAGAATTTTTTTGAGTTTTCAACTAACAAATTTTCTATATCAACAATATCGATATTCGAAAAACCAATCTTTCCCAACGGACAGTAAGCACTAGCAGGGCTAGTTTTGGGCCAATCTTGGACTGTTACAACCCAAAAAGAATTTGGATTGCAATCAGTCGGTCTTTTTTTTTTTGAAAAAATACCTTTTTTAATAATAAAGAACAGAACATATCAAAAGAAAGCTCAGGAGTGATAGGTCTAATTGGCTTTCTAAGCAGCTCCAAGTTAATGCAATTAGTTTTTTAAGTTTTTTACTTGAAAGTTAATGATCGTTTCGACTTTAAAAAAAATAATTGGTTTTCAAATAAATAAAGGCTTAATGAACTTTTCCTCGATTTTTTTTACTTTGGTCAATTTTCAGCTTAGTGTCAGCGAATAAAGAAAGCTTCTTCATTCTACTGATCTAAATTTTAGTCTCGATTGCGTTTTTAAGCCTGAAGTTATTGTTTTCTGGCTTTGATACTACTAGATTTCAGATTTTTTTTGTTTTTAGAAATTTGCCTGTTTTTCGCGTTTTCTAGTGACATAATCACCTTACTGACAGTTCCCATATCACATTATTAGCGTTCAAAATGAAACAAAATTGAACATATTAAAATCCTTAAAGATATAGATTATCGTTTTAACGGCCTCGACACTTCTTTCTTCAAGAAATTAATTGAATTTTTTAATTTTGTCTTTTACTGTCATTTTTACTTTGTCATTTCAGTTGTGTGCGATTTCCTGTATAGTGATAGATTGCACTGGCCTTTTATGGAAGAATAGATGAGCCGATATTCTGATATTAGTAGATAGCTGATGGCTTTCATGACTTTGAAAACAATCGTTTTCCAAAATGAAAAATAAAAAATTTTTTAACTTCGCAAGTTTGTTCTTTTTATTTTTCCTTTTGATACCTAATCTCGTTAATTACAGGTCAAGTATTTCATTATGGGTGTCAAGGGAAGGTGTCAAAAGGGATTGATGTCGCAAAATCTATTTTTTTTTTAAAAAATGCGTTACGACTTTACTGACTTCGACACCGGTTTTTTTACAAAAAAAGTGAAATAATTTGATTTTTGTCATGTTTGGCGTTCTTTTTGTAGACGCAAGAATTATTCTGGATAATTGCAGGTCTCAAATAATGCCGCTGGATAAATAAACGCCCTATTTAAATATTATGTTTTGTAATTAATGTTTTTCATGACTTTGGATATAATTTTGTTTCGAAAAAAATCCAAATTTTTAGGGCAAATACTTTTGCCCTTTTCTCTTTTTGTCTACTTGTTGCCTATCCTCACTAATAAATATCCAAATACTACATTATCGGTGTTTGAAGAAGACGCAAACATATATCTTTTGAGGGCCGAAATATGGCTTGACGGTTTTGACAGCGTTTTCTGGCAAGTTTCAATTGAATTTTTGTTTGTTGTTTTTTGTTGTTCTTTTTAGCCGCTTAACTGGCGGATGACTGGAAATGAATATGGACAGGTCCTATTGCCCTTCTATAGAACCATTCGTAATCGTAAACTTTTTGGGATATTTTACTTGGTTTCTAATGGTTTTAATTACTTTTAAGTTAATTGTTTTTAAAAAAAGAGAATCTTTTAACTTTACTGTTTTTGTTTTTTTGTCTTATTGTTACTAACCTTTTTATGGACTGGTCCATATCTTTTCTGATGATTTATATGTTGTTTTGTTCAGTTTTAGGTTCATCTGACTGTATGTTGACTTTGTTATTAAATTTTGTTTTTTAAAACGGACAAAAAGTTTTTGATGTAATTAATGTTTGTTGTTGTTGTTTGATTTTGCTGTTCGTCTTGACTCGCTTTCTTAATATTGGCATATCACGGCAATTTAATGCTTCAATTTTTACTCCACTGAGTTATTTGTTTTGGTTTATCTTATCGTTTCATACACAATTTTTTTGAAAAATACTTGGGCTTTTTTGGGATTCCCAAAAAATAATTTTTGGGTTTTCTATCTTCCTCATTTGGTAGACAATTATGCCAAAATTGTGCATGGGCGGGTTCGAAACCTTATGTGCCATCGCACATTGCTGAGCCGCCTTGTTATTGATTTATTTTTGTTCTAATAGTTATTTAATGATTATTATAATTCTTCATTTTGCTGACCTCCCATGGTCTAAGATTAGTTTCAAAAACTAGTTCCCGTTTTGATTTAGTATACGCAGATTTCATATTAGTTCACCAGGCGAACAAGATTCAAATTTGATTGACAGCTGTCATTCTATTAGCAAAATATTTGGATCTCTGTATCCAGACAAGTCAAGATTCGGTGCATGCTTAAAATTGGACTGGAAGGACTTTTTGTCATTCGTTCAGAATTATAACCAATTTTAAAATGTTGCAAAAGATTTCCGGTTTCTCAAAGTCCGCGACTTGATTAATCGCGGCCTCGGTTTTCATTTCAACTGAAAACCCTCGAAACCAGTTTGATAAGATAGAATGCTTCCCCGATAAAAATTCCGTTGGAAATTTTTTTATTGACCGATTTTGACAGTTCCTAAGGAAATTTGGTCTAAATTATTAGTTTCGTGAAGTGAACCAAATGGACGAGTTCCATAATGGTGAGGCATTGACTCGGATTAATAATGAATGGCTGTACATCTTAGTATAAAGCGAAGAGTTAGTAGGAATGAAAAAAAAGGAAAGAGTTAGTAGGAGCTCAGTTTTCCATAAATACAGTAAATTGCGGGAATAAAACTGCTGTGGAGTTCTGAATTTTGCTATTTAAGACAGCAGGATTCAAAATACAAGAACAGTTTTGTCCCTGCAATTTCCTGTATTTACGGAAGACTTCACCCGAGTAACTCAGCAACCCGATTCTCAATGTATGTTTCCTTTGGCTCACTTTATAGAAAAGAGATACAAGGCTCGAGTTATTTTTTTCACAAACTTCCGCAGAAATGCCGCGTCAGTTTTAAACTCTCTGTAAATTGTTTTTAATTGCTCAAAACATACCCCAGTCAATTTCGAAAGGTTATCTTGCAAGATTCTGGCAGATTCTGCAAGAATCTTGCAAGATTATGCATAATCTTGCATTTCTGCAAGAATCTTGCAAGATAACCATTCATTCTGCCAGAAACTTGCAAGATAACCATTTTTTCTGCCGGAATCTTACAAGATGATCATTTCTCTGTCAGAATCCTATGATATATCCAGAATCCTATGATATATCCACTATGATATATCCACTATTTCACACAAGATCCTACAAGATGGATTGATTAATGAATAATTCTGACAGCAAGAGATTTGCGCGAAAGCTCTACTAAAGTCCTTCGAAGCTCAAAGAAATGGCAAGCCGTGAATAATCACATTTTTGGGCATTGGCAAGAAAATTGTAGCGCAAGGAGCTGAATTAAATAAAAGGAAGCTGTTTAAGATGCAAAGAATGATATCACATAATTTTTTCATCAGAAAGGGTAATCTAGACGTGTATTTTTGTAAAACTTGATAAAGTTGAAAAAAAGATAAAGTTTTTAATAGTAATTTATTTTGTGTTAACATTTCTCAAAGGCAGATTTTAATTTATTTTCTTCCGATAATTCATATTTCCTGATTCAAAATCTATTTAAATTTATTATTTTTCTTAAAAAACACGCAACATTAAATAAATTTCTGGTCAAAATGAAATGTGTTGCATGAATGGGAGCTAATAAGAGGACAGCTCGACCGGAACGAACTTGCAAGAATCTTGCAAGATAGCCATTTTTCTGGCCAATCTTGCAAGATAACCATTTTTCTGGCAGATCTGGCAAGATAACCATTTTTCTGCCAGATCTTGCAAGATGGACAGTTTTTGCAAGATTCTGGCAGAATCTTGCAAGATAACCATCTGGTCTCGACTGGGGTAAGTAACATACCTAACCCCTCCCAACTAACCGCAGCCCCAAACTAAAAATTGTTTCTGAAATGTTAACACACTATCTATAGTTTTATCAGGTAAATAGTGTTTCTGTTTTCTGATACTTTTCTTTTCCCTGTGATATTTCTGATTAGGGAAGGATTACTTAAAAAATTATATTGAACGAGTATGCCAGTATTCTGTCGGTTATTTTTAGGCAAAGTCATTGCTGCACCAATTTGATTTTTGGAGGGACTTAAACGGCCTCCATTTCTTGCATTTTTCGTGATCTAAAAATGCATTCATTCATTATTTCAAGCAACTGAGTTCAATTGGCTCGGCTTTTTTTACAAAAAATTAAAGTTGGAAACTGGTGTCATTTTATCACATTAAACCCTAAAAATGTGTATTTTTAATAACCTCTAATGAGATCATTTGAAGCCCCATAGCGGCGTTTTTAGTGTCCGTCATCTAGGCCACACCCTTCCAACCCCGACTAAGCGGGTTACAACAGTTATGAACTCCCACTAGTGGTTCGACAGCCAATTTTCGACTTTACCCGGGTCGAGGTTTTGTCAAAAAATAATGTAAGATTAGCGGTGAATAGCGGTGAAAAAAACTTTTTTCACCGCAAAGCGCCCGCATCTTTTAGTGTTGAATGCGCTGAAAGCGGTGAATTTTTGTAAGAATTGCTTTGAATTTTGCGGTGAAAATTTTTTTTTTCGCCGCATTCACCGGAATTCTTGCAAAAAAGAAACTGCCGTACAAGGGTTCGAACCTCTACCTCATGCGTGTCACCAACTTCGTACTCTACAGCGCCATCTGTCACTTACTTCAATGATATTCCTTGAATAAGATAAGCGTTGAAATTAGCGAGGTGCATATTTGTAAGATTTGCGATTTTAGCGGTGAAAATTTTTTTTTTCACCGCATTCTGCTGGTAGCGATGAAAAATTTTTTTTCACCACATTCTGCTGGTAGCGGTGAAAACATTTTTTTCACCGCATCCTGCTTGTAGCGGTGAAAAATTTTCTTTCACCGCTTAAGCGCTGAAAAAAAAATTTTACCGCTTAAAAGTTTTTTGTCACCGCATTCGTCGCATTGAACGCAAATCTTACACTTTTACTCAAATTCACCGCAAATCTTATATCTTTTAGCGATTTTTAGCGGTGACACCTCGACCCGGGTAGATATGATATAACAGGTTAATCTGCAGCAAATAAAAGATTACAATTTCTATTATGAGTATTCAACCATTTCAATTTCCTCGCCAAACTCAAAAACTACACAAATTTTTTCTTTATGGTTGCTAGCGTGGCCATGTCTTTTGAGAAATTAATTTATATTCGATTTTTTTTCTGCTGTTTTGATGTTGACTTTTAGTATAATTTACCCGGGTTGATCCCATACCTCAAAAAGTTATAAAATTACAACTTCATATTATGAAAAGTTGTAGTCATAGAACTTTCATAAAAGGGAGTTCTATGAAATTAAATTTTTATTAAAATTTTTAATACATCATGAAAGAGAGGGAATAAATATGTTTCAAGAAACTAAACTGAAAAAATTGAAAAATTGTGACCTGTGCCAGTTAAGGCTTTGTCCAATTTAAAAATATAATTTTGAATGTGAAAATCTTTGTTTTTAGCTTAATCAAGCGTAAAAGGCATCGTATCTATTATCAAATTCAAAAGTGAGGTCAATTGTTTTGATCGAATTCAAACAAAGCAATGTTTTTGTCATTCCATATAGACGAAGCATCGTTTTTTGTTTGTTTCAGACTTCAGAATGTCAAAAATGGGCAGTTTCGTTACGGGTCTAAGCGTAACAATTTGTTTTTTGCAACGCAAGAAGAAGTGCTTAGTCAATATTTAATTTAACAAATTATTTCTAACGATGAAACAGTCATGAAAACCCCTTTCAAAACACAAAGA
Organism: Convolutriloba macropyga; assembly: GCF_964194025.1. NCBI lineage: Eukaryota > Metazoa > Xenacoelomorpha > Acoela > Convolutidae > Convolutriloba > Convolutriloba macropyga. The sequence goes on along the minus strand of NC_134468.1, from coordinate 79,103,099 downwards.
CATCATAAAGATTCACTTGCGCCAATTACTATAACTAAATTATGGCATCCAACACATTAAAATGATCAAAACATTTCATAAATAATACTGATATGCAAAACCCTTCAACAACAAAACGAAAACAAATCTCAAACAAAAAACAATATCCAAGAATATAGGGACTGGAAAAAGAGATTAAAAAGAGTCTTGTGATATCCACTACCATTGCTAACTTTTTATGACACAGAGATTTGAAATCAGGAAAAACTGCCAAAAATGATTTTTCTTAAAGTGCACTCAACACTTCCCTCAACGTGGTTTTTCTGGAAAAAAACAAGCGTATTTTTTTCATAAGAAACATATTTTCTAGATCCTTTGTCGGATTTCTCTATTTTGTCATGTACATTGTTCGTGTGCTAGATTCCCGTCCCTCAAAATTTTGAGACCCATCGACTGCTAACAGCTGTTGTTCAACTTGATTTTTTTAACACCGCCATCAGACGACTTAAGCTTGTTTAGGGGAAGAAGCCACGCTTCTCCTAATTTTTGAATACAATCATGCTTTTATTAAGCTAAATCTTAGGATTGTCACTGTATACAGAACATGGAGGATTGTTTTCTAAATATCAGATTTGAGACATAGAAAGAGTTTGCGTTCTTATGACAAATGGTAAGCTGTAGGATTCCAAAAGTTGTCCACTGCTCGAATAAAAAAATTTATTGTACTGAGTATCAAGACAATGGTGTCTGAGCAAACAATGTGTTCAACTAAGTCTCTTAACCATCGCCATCGGACGAGTAAAATTTGTTAAGGGCATAAGCCATATTTCCTCCTAATTTTTAAACTAATATTAAGCTTTTAGTCAATCGGGCTAAGTCTGTTTGCCATCGCCATCGGACGAGTAAAGTTTGTTTAAGGGCATAAACCATATTTTCTTCTATTTTTTAACTAAAATTAAGCTTTTAATTTTAGTCTAATGTTCAATATCAAGTGCACTGAATTTCTATCGCTGTAATCACACCTTGCTTTTTGTTTCTGTTCTTCTTTGCTTTTACATTAAGGCAAAGGCTCAGATGAGAGACACTCTTTTCAAAGATGATTTTTTTGTCCTGTAGAAAGAAAATGGAGGAATGTTTTCTAAAGATAAGTTTTGAGACATAGAGAAAGAATTCACGTTCCTATGGCAAATCGTAAGCTGTGGGATTCCATATGGTTGTCCACCGCATGAAAAAATGTTTATTCTACTAAGTTTCAAGACAATGGTGTCTTATCATACAATGTGTTCAACTAAGTCTGTTCACCATCGCCACCGGACGAATTAATTTTGTTTAGGGCATAAGCCATATTTCCTCCTATTTTTTTATTACAATCAAGCTCTTAAGCTAAGTCTAATGCTGTGCACTGAATTTTCATCTCTGTAATCACACCTTGCCTTTTGTTTCTGTGCTTGTTTGCTTTTACTTTAAGGCAAAACTTCAGATGAGCGACACACTTTTCGAAGATGATTTTCTGTTCTGTAGAAAGAACATGGAGGATTGTTTTCTAAGGATAAGTTTTGAGACATACAAAAAGAATTTACGTTCCTGTCACAAGTGGTAGGCTGCGGGATTCCATAACGTTGTCCACAGTTTGAAAAAATAATGTTTTTACTGAGTTTCAAGACAATTGTGTCTTATCATACAATGTGTTCAACTTAGTTTGTTCACAATCGCCACCGGACGGGTTAAGTTTGTTTAGGTCATAAGCCATATTTCCTACTGATAATTTTTACTTCAATCAGGCCTTTAAGCTAAGGCTAATGCTGTGCTGTGCACTGCATTTTCATCTCTGTAATCACACCTTGCCTTTTGTTTGTGTGCTTGTTTGCTTTTACATTAAGGCAAAGCTTCAGATGAGCGACACCATTTTCGATCATGTTTTTTTTTGTTCTGTAATAAGAACATGGAGGATTGTTTTTCAAATAATAGATATGAGATACAGAGAACGAGTTTACGTTCTTATGACAAATGGTCAGTAGTGGGATTTCGAATGTTTTTTCTAGTAACCTTTCGTATCATAGTAACAATGTAACTCTTGGTGACTCAAGATATTTTTTGCATTCTTGCTGATCCGTTTTCTGATCCTGTCTATTTTTACTCTGTTCGTGTTGTTCAAAGCTGATTGCCAAAATAATAAGATAGCTAAATTATTCCACACAATCATCCTTTTGCTCTTGTTCATTGAAAAGTACCAAAATCATGAAAAAAATCTTTGGTTCAAATTCGACAAACGTTGCATGGAACAAAATGAGTTGGCGGTGAAACTGCCCTCAAAGCTAGCACTGTTAAGACTCTTAGTAATCACATTAAATTAAATCATTTAGATCAAACTAAGTATACGTTAGTGCTTTTGACGATCAGATAGTTGGAGCTTCGGGTCGAATGATCATCATTTATTAACTCTGTTTCAACAATTGCAATTTTCTCCGTTTTGACCCCCCTCTCCTCAGATTATTGGGTGCATATTATTTGCACCACTCAGACGCACGTGCCATATTTTTTCATAATGATTTACTATTTAATGAGACGTGCTCTGTAACTGGGGGGGTTCGCTAAACGTTCTGGGGAGGGCAGGGGCACAAACAGAAAAGATCCTAACACTCGTTCTTTTTAGGGTTTCAGTTTTACTGCACAAAGACCATTTAATTTTAACTCTCACCAAAACGTTTTGATCAAACTTGCAAACTTCACAAGCCTGGAACTGGGCTAAAGCGTCTCCTAAAGTCTCAGATCAGAGTTTTAACAAGTCTAGGAACTTTCTAGAACTGTTTTGGACAAAGGTAGTACAGTCTAAACGAATATTCTAAAGGAGCAAAATATTAATGAATGCTAATATTGTTAATTGTAGAGATAAAATAATAATTGCACGCACAACGCTACGAATGCAGAAACACACAAAACGATAATGGCAATTTAATTTTTGTTCTTGATCCACAATTAATATAGATCCCAAATACGATCAGATTGAAGGATACTAATAAATTTCAGGGGCGTGATAAGAATGGTCGGGTGCCTTCGTCTCCTTATGTGACTTGCATGCACAGTATCTGTGGGCCACGTGATTGATAGCCCCTTTTGAAGCCCCCCTCCAAACCCTAGCGGGTTGCCAGTTGTATTCCTCTCCGCGCTTTTTTCCACTTCCACTCTTTTCCGGATTTTCGGGTTGCTTGCATGTCGGGCATAATTTACCGTTTACAAGTCGCAGCGACGCGTCTGGGCTTGACATAAATTTTTCCAGTCGCTTTTTGGAATTCGTCGGGATTTTCTTCTTTGGGCTTTTTTGAGGACTTTCCTGACTTTCACTTGAATTCACATCGTTTTTGTTGCAAGAATTTGGCTGAAAATCTTCATGAATTTGCTGATTGTTTCTGGGCGAAAATGGTCCTGATCGCTGTAAGTTATTGGGATCGTAAGGTGGAAATTTTTGCTGCAGTGACGTCAGAAGTTTTGAGCATTTTGTTGCGTAATCAATCAAAACCGGAAGTATACAAACTGTACCTCCAAAGCGTTCACGCGCTTGTACACAACTCAAGTGGTTAATCTCACGATGCGGCCATTTTGCTCTGACGTCACTAAAATCGTATGTTACGTCATTCATCGCTTCCCATTCTGTCATTAAGTTAACAAATTCCTGGAACTCCATGTCGGGAGCCTGGATATCAACTTGGCTCATGTCTCTCTCAATGACGGTTCGAAGCCGCGACAGTTCTTGATGGACGTCTAAAAACATTTTTAAGGTTCGTTTTTCAACAGCGTGTCTGGACGCGTCGTGATAGATCTTAACCTGCCCCGCAGTCCGGACTACCGGATCGTACAGTATGTTTAAAGCTCGGGCTTCTTTCGAATTTGAAAGGGCTTGAAGGAAAGTTTGTATATGCTGGTTGAAGGCCGCGTACTTTTCGTGAATCGTGGTCAAACCTATAGAAGGCTGGTCGGATCTTGGCGACGGCGAAAACATACTCAATTACAGAATTGCGGTTTTGCTTATGTTCAGCCGGAATAAAATTTCTGGGAAGTAATTTTTGATGATAAATTACAGAAACCGATGTATCTATATAGTCTTGTTTTTGCTGAAAATGATTGATAACGAAACCAGACTGTTTTTACGGGGAGTGTTTAAATAAAATGCAGTTTTATTATGGCTGCGTTTTTGATCCCTTCTTATTGAATTCTTTGGACTGTTTTTTGGAATCAAAAGCTGTGAATTGTTAATGTGTTTCATATAATTGTCTATTTTGTTCACGCACGTGCCTCTTTAGAGTGTGGTAGGAACAAAACTGTTTTCTAACAAAGGGTATCCATATAATCCCGGTAAAAACAATAATTATGGACCAAAAATCTGCGTTTATAGCTGTGGAAAAATTGGAAAATACAGGAAAAATTTAATGAATTATTTACAGATTCACTTTTGAACTGTGATCAGATAAACGTTATCGAGCCTTTAAGTTCATTTGGAACAAAAATGAGGATATGTTGAACGAAAAAAATTGCGATGATTTTTAATGCATTATGAACTAATTGGAAACTTAGGTGCAAAAGTCCAATATGGTAAGAAATCAATAAAATTCGACACTGATTTCATATTGTTCTGAATCTGAGCTGTCAGGGCAGAATAAAAGAAGCAATTCATTGATTTTTGCCTGGTCAACATAAACATCAACTCAATGATAGACACTATGCCCGAAGAGATGTGGTCAGAAAACTTTTAGCCCCATCCCCCCAATCATAGTAATTATATCATAATGGGGGTCTATATATTTTCAAGGTGGGACCATAATGGGTAAGACCCTCTTTTTGCACGCATTAATTGGCGCATTAATTAACAATCTGTCATCAGCAACATTAAACTTATTGCTTTTTGTTTATACCGGAATCGCAAGGACACGCTTAATGTTCCGACAATTCTCACTTATCAATTTCTGAAATTATAATTAACCTGTTCTTCAAAGTGAAAAAGAAAGTTTGGGCGATCAACTTCAACAAACTGCATGGTAACACAAACGAAAATAAGAAAGTTTAGAGATTTTCATTCCAGTAACCAAAATCGTTCCTATCGTTTTTAGCGCGTTTTTTTTCCTAATAACTAAACTAATTTCGATTGAACTAAAAATTAAAGCAAGCGTCAAATTACTTTTTTTAAAAAAAATACCTAATTATTTATGAGAAACAAACTAAACCCCATTTAAACAGCAGAAAAGAATTGGAAATAATATTAATCTTAATTCCTTTTGCTCTACAGTCGAAGTATAAATAGCCAAAGTTAAATAGGTTTGGATCGCAACTCTTTAGGGCTGTTGTTCCTAAAAAATTATGGAAAATTTGAACAGAAAGCAAGAAAATCAGCAAACGTTTGCTAAATTAGAACCTCGATATCTCCTCGAATGACACAAAATCAGATTAACCTGCGATAGAAAGGTTCTTGGGACACTTAATTATGATACAATACTATATGAAATCTTAACCGTCGTCAATTTTTTCAATATTAAGATTTTTTTCTATCACGAGATATAAATATGTTTTAAAATTTACGCAAACGGGCGGCATGTTTTACGTACCCAAAGGGCGGCACTATTTATGTTGTCGCGAAAAAAATCGGCTAAATTCGCTAACTGAAATAGAATACGCAACGAGAGAGATAAAAACAGTGAAAAAAGGAAGTTTAACAAAATATGACACAGTTAAAAAAAACTGTCGAAATGAAATAACAAATGCGCCTGACAGCGGAAGCTTAAGTAAGTCTCTTTCGTAAAAATTTGTCAAAAAAATAGTTCACCTTAAAACTTAATTAAAATTATCTAAAAGAGCCTTATTTATGCTGCGTTTCATCGCGGAGGTGTACCCCACAATCTCCGCCTTAGTGGAAATTGCTTGAAAATCAGATACATAAATTCAGCAAAACTGGGAGACAAAGGTTATATCTATTGTTTTGCAAAAGTTGTGCTATCTTTTTAATTGAGATACTTCCAAGTTGAAAATTCAGTGACATTTCCTGTAATATTTTATCGCGCAGTTTACATAGCTAATTTTGCTCTGATTGAATCTATAAACCACCTTTATGCATAATTTATTGCGTGCTTTTGAGCATTTAAAAGTGGTCTAAAATTTTATTGATTGAGCGTCTAATATTGGTCTAATGCTTGATAACATACCATAATATTCTTGGATAAACATATCAATCTAATCGGCAATGCAGAGAAATTGATAAATTTAATATAAGGTGCGTTTTAAAGGAAAATAAAAGAAAAGACAGCAAAAGAGAGACAATCGCTTATGTTTTGCCAAAGTCAGTTTTGAAACGAAATAAACAAAATAAAGTCAATTAGAATTTGAAACCTGTAGCATATTTCTTATTTTACATAAAAATTTCCATATTTTGAAAAACTTAGAGAGACTGTTTAATAGAGATAGTTGGGTTAATCATAACAATTTGATTGTCGTTCTTATCAACGAAATTAAACGATTCTGAAATAAAATTTTTGAAGAGCTGCGAACGCCTTTGCTTTATCCGGAAAACATCGCGATTTCATGAAAATCCCAAATCGTCTATAAAAATATTTCATCAACTTAGCCGTGGTATATCTTATTACTATAAGGTATTCAGGAATGTCAATGTATCAATAATCGCTAACGAATGGAGGGATTTTTTATTTAAAAACTGTCGGACACCTATCATTGTACACCTGACAAATGATAAAAAAAGATAAAGAGTTTATTTGTTAATTCCAATTGGAAACCAATCATCAATTGAAGTAACCCAGAGTAAACAAGAGTCGATTAAGATGTGATTTCTTACCAAAAAACCTCTCTACTGGGTCTTAGTGATTATGCAGTAGCAAAACGAGCTAAGGTTTACTTCAGAAAAACTTTTGTTTTATGGTTGGAAAATTATATCTAAATTCCAGGTGTGTTGTGAATTTGATATAAATTCAGTGCGGAATAGAGTTACGTTGACCGCAAAAAAAACGCAACAGTAATTGTACTCTTGCATAATAATGAAACAATCAGAGTTAAATTTAAGCTGTTGTGATTCTTTCTTACAAAAGTACGTTGGCTTAACAGTTGTTTTCTTTAACGTAGTCTGTGCTGATAATTGTGAATTTTCCTTAAAATTTCCGAAAATTTAATGAGATTCACTTGTTTGTATTGAAATCTTTTTTTCTGTAAAGATGGCATGAAATTTCAGTTAATATCTGTTGAACATGTTACGGAAAGTATCTCAAAAAAAAAATCAACGAAACTCAATTGACGCCAAACTAAACCGAACTATTTCAATTCTGGCGCAGATTAAAGAAGAACAATTTGTTCATATAAATTTTCTTCCTTGCCGTTATGGCTCTAACAAACAAGGAATTCCAGTCGTTGAGATAACTTTCAGCCGAATCAAAGTTTGCCAAGGAAAAAATTAAAACTTTCTTGTGTATTTCGTGAAAAAAATATTTAACGCAATTATATTTTAAAATTTCTATTTACAGCACTGTGATAAGATTTTTTTCTACTCCTTAAAAAAATTTTGCTTCTTTTACTTGTTTTTTTTTCAAAGCATGTGCTTTTGTTTTGATTGCATTTTTACACTGCCACATTTGATGGTTTTTGGATATTTTCCTTAGACATTTTTTTCTAAACTAATTGTTGCAGACAAGTAAAGACCTAAATTATTACATTGAACTGATCTTAACGCCTTGATAATTTTATTTTCTGAAAATGTTTTATTATCCTTGAAATAATTTGTCATTGTTTTTGCGCTTTTGTTTTTTCAAATGTCTACCTCCAAGAAAAGAAATATATCAGTGATCATTATGAAAAAAAGTTACCCGCAGCATCTCTCATTGCAAATTTTTTAATTCATTTTATTTCCGTTTCATCTGAATTTTATATCCGTAAAAATTTTGTCTCCGGATTCAAAAGAGCGTAAAAATTTATTCATTTATTTTGTTATTTGATCAACGCTTGAGGCGAATTTTGGTTGACAATTAACGCGCGCAACTGAGGCAGTCCCGGGTTGAGGTCGTGGAAGTATGAACCAGACGATCCAGACGCAAAACACCCATGACTCGACAGTCCAGACAATAGTTGGAGTATGAATCGAAATTCGGGAAATTGTGCGAAATTGTGGGAAATAGCGCGAACAATCAATAATAGTTCGACAGTGGTTCGACAAACCAGAGAGTGCGAAACTGTGCGACGGTGAGTCAATAGACCAGACAACAACAAAATTAATTCTGTTGTCTCCCCGCATTGAGAAAAATTGACAAAAACGACGTACGAAGCGTCGGTTTCTGTCGGTTTTTGTCGGTTTCATCAGCTTTGCTTTATAAGATGCGTCGTCTTTCGAAGATTTTTGTCGGTTTTTGTCGGTTTTGTCGAAATAGTCGGTATTGCTGTAAGGAGCGTCGGATTAATCAGAATTGTCAGTTTCAACGTAATAAGCGACGGTTTAACAAAAAAATCATCTTTCTAGCAGCGTTGGTATCTTTGTGTAGTAGCTGCAGCAGCAGCAGCAGCAGCAGCAGTAGTAGTAGTAGTAGTAGTAGTAGTAGTAGTAGTAGTGTTAGTAGTAGTAGTAGTAGTAGTAGTAGTAGTAGTAGTAGTAGTAGTAGTAGTAGTAGTAGTAGTAGTAGTAGTAGTAGTAGTAGTAGTAGTGGGGGACAAAATCCAACCTCACCTCCACGTGGTGTCCCCTGGGGGTAGGTCATGTGCTGCGGCTCTACGCTCACATGGTCGAGCTAACGAGGCACTGGTCTTCTAGTTTGTGGCGCAACTAGTCGTATCTCAGCCTTCAAACACCAAAGCAATGAGTACAATCAACCATGGCCCCGATTCCCGGGTAAGGGGTGCTAAGAATCTCCCGAGGAACCAACTCAGAATTGCAACTTTAAACGTCAGAACACTGACCCAAGCCGGATCTCTAGAGGCTTTGAAAATGGATCTGGCGCGATACAAGTTGGATATTCTGGGAGTGCAGGAGACGAGATTGCAGGAGCAAGAAATTGATCTCGGAGACCACAAGCTCTACCTGTCTGACTCGTGGTTGTCTGGTGTAAAGTCGAGACAAGGAGGAGTGGGCGTTGCTGTAAAGAAGTCATTGATAAACAGCATCGTAGAACAAGTGGCTCTAAGTGAACGTATTTGCTACGTCAAGTTCGCGGCTCAAAGGAGAGCCAATCTAGCTGTTGTTGTCTGCTACGCACCTACGAATGAAGCTAGTCTCCAAGAGAAGGATTTGTTTTGGAGTCAACTTTCAGACCTAGTTTCCAGTTTCAAACATAGGGAGCGTATTTGTGTCATCCGTGACCTCAATGCAGAGCCTGGACACCAGTTGAATGACACCATGAGCTGCAGAGGCCCGTTTGGAATGGGTGAAGAAAATGAAAACTCTGAAAAGTTGTTATCATTTTGCACTTCACACAAATTGCTCGTAGGTGGTACATGGTTCCAGCATCGACAAGTGCATCGGTACACCTTCAACCCTCCCGATCCGAGTTGTCGAAAAAAGATGCTGGATCACATTCTGTTTGCAGAGAGATACAGAGGATGTCTGACGAATGTGAGGTCCAGAAGAGGGAAAACCACAATTACCGATCACGAACTGGTCATTGCGGAAGTATCTATGAAACTTTTGTCTAAAAAGTCATGCTTCACGCCCAGAATCAGTTCTGCAAAGCTGCAAGATGAAACAACGCGTGATTTATTCACGCAGGAGGTCAAGTTACATCTTGATAAGAGCGGCGATTTCGAGAATACAGAGCAATCTTGGGACAATTTTCGAAAAGCCCTGAACCAAGCAGCAGTGAAATGCCTCCTTCCGGACAAGCGAGTGAACAAACCTTGGATTTCTCCAGACTCTCTGGAACTTATCCGGAAACGAGCCGATCTACAGTTAAAGAAACACAGCAGCGCGGAGGCGCTGTTAGAGTTCACAAACTGCTGTAAGGAAGTCAGAAAAGCTCTACGTGCAGACAAACGGGCATGGCTTGAACGCAAAGGCCAAGAAGTACAGAGCTTCGCGGACAGAGGCAACTTAAAGGAGGTTTTTGGGGCATCACAGCAGATTTGCCGAAACTGGAGGCCCCAGTTGACCAAATTAGTTTCAAGCACTGGCGTCAACTTACGGACGAAAGAGGAACGACTTGAACGCTGGACGGAACATTTTAGTCAACTCCTGAATCCCTCAACATTCAGTTGCAGTACGAGATTGGATCCCGAAGAAGCAGCTGAAAGCTTGCCGATTGACCTGAGCCCAATTCGATTTGAAGAAGTGCTTGAAGCTGTCCGCAGGTTGAAGAATGGCAAGGCAAGTGGACCCGATAACATTTCATGTGAGATGTTGAAAGCACACAAGGGTATTGTCGAGTGGCTCTGGGACATCATAGATAAATGTTGGTCGACGGAAGTTCTGCCCGATGACTGGAAGGTAGCAGAAATTGTCCCATTATACAAGAGTAAAGGAAAGAGGTCAGAGTGTTCGAACCACCGAGGGATCTCTCTATTGTCAGTACCAGGCAAAGTGTTCGCTTCCGTTACTCTCAATCGATGCAAAGATTCAGTGGATCGCGTCTTAAGGGAAGAGCAGTGCGGCTTCAGAAAAAGCAGAGGATGCGCCGATCAACTCTTTGCCCTGCGTCAAATAATAGAGAAATCAATGGCGTTTCAATTGGATATTAGCTTTTGTTTCATAGACTTTCGAGCGGCATTCGATTCTGTCGATCGTGAGCAGATGTACCAGATAATGAAACACTATGGTCTGCCGCAAAAAGTGATAAACATCATAAGAAACAGCTATGATGGATTCAAATGTCGAGTCAAAGCCGAAGGTGAGAAGGGACGCTTATTTGATGTCAGAACAGGCGTTAGGCAGGGTGATGTGTGGTCCCCAATCCTATTCGGCCTTGTCATCAACTACATTTTAGCTAACTCGGTGCATGGAGGATTAGACATTGGGAGATTGGTGGCTGACTTAGATTTTGCTGATGATGTTGCCCTCGTGGGGGTCTCAGACAGTGAGGTGCAGGAAAACCTACATCGAATCGAGGCCCTAGCGGAAGCCGCTGGTCTGAAGATTAATGTGGCCAAAACAAAGAATATGGGCGTAAAATGCGACAGCCCAAATGTTGTTGCAGTGCCTAGTATCCAACAGAACGTGGAGATACTCACTGGAACACATAAAGGCAAACTAGGACTCCTGGCAGAGACATCTAGCCAGTCACGACTAACCATCGGCACGGAGGTGCTGCTGGGAACGAAAAAGAAAGCGGGCTGGTTCGAAACACAAGATGGCCGGAAGCTCAGATTGAAAAGCTTAGCGGAGGCTAAGCCAGCGTTGGTAGCTTCACAACAACAATCTGCAGTAGCGGATTTAGAGTCGCTAGAAAATGAGAGTGGGTCAGCGGTGGCTGATCAAGAGTCTTTAAGATGTCAGAACTGTCAGCGGCAATTCAGTACAGTTACCGGACGCAAAGTGCACCAAACAAGATTCTGCAAAGCCGGTTTGTCAAAGAATGTCGTCGACAAGTCAAAGTTCGAGCAACTAGAGGCGAGCCTCACCTGTGACAAGTGTGAAAGGAAGTTCAAAACAGTCAATGGCCGAAAAGTTCACCAATCGAGATACTGTGGCAAACCTAAAGCAGCTGCCACACGCGTGTTTTCCTGCAAAGTACAAGATGTTATCGGAAACGAGTTTGAAAACATAGAAGCGTTCAAGTATCTCGGATCATATGTCAGCCTCAAGCATGGAGACCTCCAGGAAGTCAATTGCAAACTTGCAGAAGGTAGACAACGGTTTGCTAACTTCCAAAATCTCTGGAAGAGCAAGCAGCTCAGCGTGCACCTCAAGTGCAATTTGTACAAAGCACTCGTTTTATCAGCCGTGCTGTACAGCTCAGAGACTTGGACTCTTTCGAAATTAATGGAGAGAAAACTTGAGAGTTTCCACTGTGGTTGTCTTCGGAGAATTCTACGTGTGTCATATCTGGAGAAAGCAACGAACGATGAAATTATGTCAAGATCGCGAATGCCCCAACTATCCACGATGATCATGCTCAAACGGATAAAATGGTACGGTCACATCCAGAGAATGGAACCAGGAAGATTAGCCCGCAGTGCCTTCGATTGGGACCCGCCCGATCAATACGCCCATGCCAGACGCGCTCCTGGGGGGCAACGGAAAACGTGGATGAGTCAAATCGAAGGAGACTGTGTACGAAACAAAGTATCGTTCACCAGATTGCAGGAGAAAGCAGCAACCGGGTCAAAGAATGCCTTCAACAATTTCGTCGTACAGCACTTCACAGAATAACCAAACAAATAACTCTTCTTGTTTTGTTTGTATTTGTATTTGTATTTGTATTTGTTGCCAACCGTGCCTTTATTTCATATTTGGAATTAAAGTGTTGAAACAGTAGTAGTAGTAGTAGTAGTAGTAGTAGTTTTAGTAGTAGTAGTAGTAGTAGTAGTATTAGTAGTAGTAGTAGTAGTAGTAGTAGTAGTAGTGATAATTATACTAATTGATATCCCAGACTATCAGTACTATCTAGGTTGTAATGCAAAAAGAATGGTCCGCCTAACTTTCCTAGAAATAAAGTTCGTATTTCAATCGGAAATATCGACTTATTCGCTTATTCTATTTTCAAAAATATAGAAACTTTATTGGTCCAAGGAGCTGTTCAATTCAAACCTAAATTGGTATGGAGTATCCCTTGTGTACTTAGATTCTAAAACGAAAGGAACTTTTGCAATAGCTTGCCTAGGAAAAAAGTTAGTTATTCATACGGAAATTTGCGAATTTCGCGAATAACGAATTTTTAAAATAGGACTTTGTCATCGGGTCAAGGAGTTGTCCAAAGTGAACCAAATTGATATCACAGACTACCAGTACTATCTAGGTTGTAATGCTAAAAGAATGGTCCGCCTAACTTTCCTAGAAAAATAGTATTATTTTTTCAATCGGAAATATTGACTTATTCGCTTATTCTATTTTCAAAAATATAGAAATTTTATTGGACCAAGGAGCTGTTCAACTCAAACCGAAATCGGTATGGAGTATCCCTTGTGTACTTAGATTCTAAAACGAAAGGAATTTTTGCTATAGCTTGCCTAGGAAAAAAGTTAGTTATTCATACGGAAATTTGCGAATTTCGCGAATAACGAATTTTAAAAATAGGTCTTTTTCATCGGGTCAAGGAGTTGTCCAAAGTGAGCCAAAATGATATCCCAGACTACCAGTACTATCTAGGTTGTAATGCAAAAAAAATGGTCCGCCCAACTTTCCTAGAAAAAAAGTATTATTTTTTTTAATCGGAAATTTCGACTTATTCGCTTATTCTATTTTCAAAAATATAGAAATTTTATTGGGTCAAGGAGTTGTTCTTTTTGTTTCATGATATGAACAGGTCAATATAGTTGTCATTTCATGAAGTTGTCTGTTTTGGAGAGAGCGTTTTGAGCCTAGTTTTTTTCTAGTGCTCTGCTCAATTCTCCCATAGTTGTTTGTTTGTAACTCCGCCGTAGCCGGTCCCCAGCCCGATTGAGAGAAGGAGGAGGGGAACACACCCAAAACAAATTTAAAAATCTCAAAAAATTGTTCGTTAGTTCAACTGTAGATTTTTTCCGACAAGTAAAACCGACGATTTCTTATATGTTTGATTCCAATAATTCGTTTCATAAATCTGGTACTTCGAGATGACTCGAGTTATGTGGATATATGATTCGAAGTACGAGCCGCATGAATCGAATTACGGTGATTTATGATTCGAAAAGGTAGGATTATGACTCGAAAGACCGGGTCATTGTTCCGAAATACCAGATTTATGAATCGAAAGACTGGGTCATTGTTCCGAAATACCAGATTTATGATTCGAAATACGAGATGCATGACTCGAATTATGTGGATTTATGATTCGAACTACGGGCCGCATGAATCGAATTACGTAGATTTATGATTCGAAACGGTAGGATTATGACTCGACAGACCGGGTCATTGTTCCGAAATACCAGATTTATGAATAGAAAGACCGGGTCATTTTTCCGAAATACCAGATTTATGAATAGAAAGACCGGGTCATTAACTTCTTCCGGGACCGTGTATTTAACGACCCGGAATGACACCCCCCCAGACGACGTTTTGTCGAGTCATATTTCTAACACCTCGCCCCGGGGTGGAACTTTATACTCGCTAACTTTCAAATTTCTCTCTGTGTCATTGCTCAGTGCTGTTCTAAGTTGTGCTCTTTGCGCACAGTTTTTTCCCCAAAACATCATTCCTTCTCCTTTTCCACAATTTGTCAATATTACGTTTTCCAGTGACTTTGCGGTTACATTTGGACCATTTATTACCAATTGGGTTAAAAATTTTCTTTGTTTTCAGTCATTAATTGAATTAAAAAATTTATTTAGTTTACAGTGCAATCAATTCAGTCAATCCAGTTATATATGAGGAGATAGTTGGTCCCATTAAAACGTCCTGGAAGAGACCACTTTTAGAAAGAAATTAAATCAATCATCATTGCAACAGAAGCGGTGAAATTGAAAGAACGTTGGTTCAGAATGGTACAAAGTGACAATGACTGTTTGGAAAACGTTTAGTTTAGACCTCTTGAGATCATTTTCTTTAATAATTTTTTAACTTGTATTTAGCGGATAGTGATGGTCAGAGTAGCAGAGTTTCATTATACCCTGCATTTCCTAGCAGAACTTTAACTAAAAAATCCGCATGCTTCCATCGTAAGTTTTCTATAGTAAAGAAAACTCAAAGTGAATCACAAAAACGTATCTTTTTATGCATTTCTTCTCCCTAGATCGCAAGATTTTGTGCGATCATGGCGGTTTCTGGGACTCAAATCTGATATCAAAAGAAGCATATATGTTCACGGCTCAATTATTTTTCTCTTTTTCCAAAATTTTTCATAACCTGAAACGTTATTTTCTATTCTTTCAACAGTTTTTGTACTATTTGGCATTTTAATTTGATTAATTCTGACCGTTTTGTTTTTGTTCCGTTTACCTTAGTCATTGTTGGCACCAGAGTTGCATATGAACAAGATTTGATTAGTTTCTTGTTTTATTACTGGTATCTGTTTAAATGATTAAGAATAAAAAATATGATATATAAGACAAAAGGCCACTTTTATCTCAACATTGACAACTTAACAACTTCACATCAGAAAACAACACTGAAATAATGTTAACTCGTCGTCGCGACGTGTGTTAAGTGGCTTTATTCCATATTTTATGAGTAGTTGCTCCCAATTTTGTCACTATTTTTCAAGACCCATGTTTTAAGATTATAGCTATGTCAGATTTAAGATTATAGTAAAGATTTGCGTATGTAAACTAGTTACAGTAGGCAAATTTGGTTCGAAATTGGTTCTAAACTGGATATTTTAACCCCTCCACAGTGAGTCTTTTTGGGGCTAGCGTGAACAATCGTGACACAATTTTGTAATTTATATTCAGAACATAGGTAGAATGCTGAAAAATATGTCACTCGTCTCCGCAAACGCTAAGTTTATTAAAGTATGGCTTTCAAAGTAAATCCGTACGAACGAAAAAATGGTATCGAGGTGCAGCGGAAGCCGGACAGTTGACTAGAGCTGAGGCCTTGAAAACATATATTGTTGAGCGGACTAATGCTATACGGATGAAATAAGTCCACGGGGGAAGTGCAGTTTAACCAGAGAGAAAACCGAGGAAGTTTCGAATTTTTTAGTCTTTTCATTTGAAGAGCGAAGAAATTATACCGTCAAAGAAGACTGAATAGGGAGATTTAATAAGTGAAGGAACCTTGTGAGCCTTGAGCGGCAACTAAAAAATGCTTTAAAAGCAGCAACGTCAAAAAAATGCGAATGATGTTTTGAGAAATGAGAACCAATATTGCAGAAGAGATAGAACAACTTCAGCAGTTATTTTTAAACTGCATTACCGCAAAGTGAAAAAACGAAGAAGCAGTTCTCCAACTGTAGTGGTCAGCAGGTAATCGAAAAGCAGAAGAAACAGTTAGCAGCCCAGACAGAAAGCAGAACTTCTTGATAAGAAATACCTTAATCGCAAATTCCCAGGTTGAGATACCATACGAAAACCGTATGCATAGACAGATTCCGACGGAAGTTTTCTATGTGTACATCGCAGTAATATCTTATGTCCAGATCTGCAGATCTCCAGATGTTCAAATTTTCATGCGTTCGCCAAATTTTCGTGCTCTGGCCAGATTTCGTTTGTCATTGTACAAACTGATTCTCGAACGCTCACCAGACTTTCGTAACTACAAAAAATTTCGTGGGTCCTTATTCAGACTTGCGTGCGTTCATGTTCAGATTTCATGAATTCATATAATTTATTCTGGCTTGTAATGCAAAACCTTGATTTTTCAACTTTAGTTACCTTCCATAACTCAAGAAGTAATAAAAAATTTTTAATACAACACAAAAATCTGAGTACAATTCTTTTTGCGCATTTAAAAATTTGTTGTTTGATTTCGACTCAAGTGAAAACCCGGTTCGAGGTGTAACCGCTAAAAATCGCTAAAAGTTGTAAGATTTGCGGTGAATTTGAGTAAAAGTGTAAGATTTGCGTTCAATGCGATGAATGCGGTGAAGAAAAACTTTTAAGCGGTGAAAATTTTTTTCAGCGCTTAAGTGGTGAAAGAAAATTGTTCACCGCTACAAGCAGGATGCGGTGAAAAAAATTTTCACCGCTACCAGCAGAATGTGGTGAAAAAAAAAATTTTCACCGCTAGCAGCAGAAAGCGGTGAAAAAAAATTTTTCACCGCTAAAATCGCAAATCTTACAAATATTCACCGCGCCAATTTCAACGCTTATCTTATATTCACCGGAAATATCATTGCAGTAAGTGACCGATGGAGCAGTGGATTACGAAGTTGGTGATACGCATGAGGTAGAGGTTCAAACCCTTGTACGGCAGTTTCTTTTTCGCAAGAATTCCGGTGAATGCGGTGAAAAAAAAATTTCAACGCAAAATTCAACGCAATTCTTACAAAAATTCAGCGCATTCAACGCTAAAAGATGCGGGCGCTTTGCGGTGAAAAAAGTTTTTTTTCACCGCTATTCACCGCTAATCTTACATTTTTTTTGTCAGAACCTCGACCCGGGAACAGTATAAAATATTAGCGCTTGCATTTTCAGATTTTTTTGCGTAATTATGTCCAGTCTCATCTGCGTTCAGATCCAGACTTTTGTACTTTTATGTCCAAATTTTCGTGCGTTCATGTTCCAGACCGCTTTTCTAGTCTATTTATCTTTGAACACATGACGCCCCGTTCGTTCGTTAATATTCGGTCTGGACATACTTGATTCTGTTTGAGACCTCACCCTGGGTTAGGTTGCATTTGAGGAGCCTAATGGCTGACAAAAAGAAACTGAGTGAATGCATGACTGTGAAATGAACTGTTCTAACCATTCCCAATTTTAGAGATTTTTTCTGTCTGGGACACAGAGGATTGACCGACGTGGAAATTGTGCCCAGTCGATGTGACAAACACGCTTTTCAAGCATGACGAAAAGGCTAGTGGTTCAATTGCTCTCCTCACCAATAGGTTGATGCATCAACCTGTCTCTGATTTTCCTGTTAAGTTAGGAAAGTTCTAAAAACTCAGACGAATGCCTATCGTTCAAACACCTTGTATTTTTTTACGAGCATCAGTTTTTCGTACGCAAACTAAAATTGTGCGAATAATGGTGATCGGTAAAACAAAGGAGACCAGTTCACAGAATCATATGGCTACGTTGGCTATTGGTAGCAAGACAAAAAAAATGATCGACAGACAACTGGTCTACTAACGATAGCCTCAGAAAAAGCTTGTTTGACAAAGGAATTTTGTTAGCTCAAGTACAGTGAGCCTTTTGAGGGGGTTTCTTTTTAAAATAAATTTTTTTCTGGGGAGAAAATTCGATTAAAAAGCACAAGAAGGGACTATGAAACAGGCCGTAACCCGATAAGACAGAATGGAGGGAAAAGACATTTCAAAAATGGAGAAGTATAACTAATGAACAGAAAACGAAGTGTGATGTTAATACTAATGTAACAATTTCCAAAACTTTGAAGAAAAAATGTTTAGCGTTGGATAACTCCTGTTATTAGGCCTATTCAGTGAGGCAAGCAAAGGGCACAGATCAAAAAAGTTTTTTGCGCACTAGATCAAAGCATCGTAGTAAAATTACTCATTTCTGTTTGCTCTTGACTTCAAATTTTGTCGTTAGCGATGAAGGTCTAATCAAAAGTTTTCAAAACGCTACCGACGGAAAACTTAGGTTACTTGGTCCAGACGATCTCACAAATGAGGGATATAGTGACGACATGCCAACTTGGGGCGCTTAAGACTAAAAACAAACAATTGAAGACTGGTCCCATCAGATTAAATTTTCAGGGCAATTAATTATGATCAGAGAAAAAATGATGTCTTCACTTCAACATGTTTTGTTATTTTACTAAATTTGCTGGCTCTAGCTTCTACCTATATCCAAGAGTAAAAAATTTCTTTGATCAAAGACTACATTCGCCAATTCCCCTTGAACGGTCCTTTTCAGCAGATAATAGCCAATATCCTCTAAAGGTAGGTATAAACAACATCTGCATATAATGACATTGAGAAACGATTCAAATTTGCACGCTTTCAACTATTATGGTAACAATTGTGCAACAAAGATAAACAAATTATGCAACATTTCATACTTTTGTTTTTTGCCGGCAAAACTTGTATTAGTTTGCGTTGTTTTTTTGTTGTTGAAAACGCCGGTTGTTATAAAAGATTTTCTTATAAGGACTTTTTATGACTTGCTCATTTTTAGTTTTTTTCTGATTGGGCCACTTCACAAGTGGATTTGAGAGACTAATACATAGTCTACTTTGAGCAAAGGATAGCCGAATCCGATACAATTATGGGTACGGGATTTTCTGAGATGCTTTCAAACGTGGGACAGTCTGATCAGAGCCTGTTTTGAGCTCAAAATAGTCTGATTAAAATTAATTTCTAGTGCATGGCAGTCTGCTCAGCGACGATTTCCAGCTCAAGATCATCTGATCAGAGACTATTTCGAGCTCAGTATAATTTGAGCAAAGACCTTACTAATCGCAAGAACATTAATGCAGAACATACGGATCAGTGATGCTTTTGAGCACACAATAGTCTGACAAGAGATCATTTTGAGCGCAGTATAATCTTTTTTATAGATTTTTCAATTGCAGGATTTTCTGATAAGAGACCATTTTGAGAGCAGGATAGTCTCACTGAAGGCTTTACGAGCGCAGGATCTTCTGAATCAAATCGATTGGAACGCTGGATAGGGGGATGCTGATCGCAAGATAGGCTGATCAGAGATGAGCGCAGGGCAGACTGCTTGGAGACAATTTCAGACGCAGGATAATCTGATCAGAAACAATTTAAAGCGCAGGATAGTTTGATCACAGACAATTTGGCGCTGTTGTGGGCTAGATCAGAAATCTTTTCCAATGCACTTCGGACGCATTAATCTTTTTTGTGCGCATGTGATTGCACAAGTACTTTTGTCTTGTCAGAACTGAATTCATTAAAAATTTCTGATCCATAAGTAGTCATTTGAGCGTTATCGAAACCTAGAAAAACGTCAAAAAACTGCTATATCCTTTACCAATCCAGTATGGTCAGCATTTACCAATAACAAAAGCTCAACTCTCAAAAACAATCAAAAATAGTCGCTTTCTCAAGATATCGGTAAAGGCCGGTGATTTTCTCTATACGGTTCTCTTTGTCAAGTTATTAGAATCTTCGATTTTGGTGATGATATCGGACACCTCTTCAGCTTTGACACTTTGATAAATGTTTCATTGATAATCCTATCAAGTTTGTTTCATTTGGCAACATTTATTGCTTTTCATCGAATGCTATTTCTCCACACGCCTCCTAAATTGAAACGCTTGTCTGATATTTATTTAATATTCAATCTCACACTTTATAACTAAGTAAATAAAATTACCAAACAATTCACCATTCAGATTATTGTATGCATAACTTACCATTTATATTACGTAATATGCCGGTCAAATTAGCATAACTGCAGGTTTTAAGTAATAGTTATTTGACGTAGTTATATAATATGCTTATGCACGTACAATAATTTAAATGCTCTCTGTCACAATATTTTCTTTTCAGCAAACATCTGAATTTTAGAACTTGAATAAATTGCTGAAATTATCCTTTGCGGTAGAGAAGTTACGTGTAATTAGCCAACCACCGACATTCTGCGACAGGTCAGTAAAATATTTTTTTCTTTGGTTTATATCTGTTCGATTATATCCAGTGTTTCCAAAACATATGACGACTTGCACTACAAAATTTTAAAAAGGCAGCCCAGCGATGTATAAGACCGCATCGAATTTTCCACATCGAATAAGAACGCATCGAATGACGCCGTATACATACCCCAGTGATTCTGGAATTTTTATCGTGTAAGATCTGATAAGATGCTGATCAAAAATCTTTATCGTGTAAGATCTTATCTGGTCTTACACGATAAAAATTCTGCCCTACGTGAACTTTAATCGTGTAAGATCTGATAAGATACTCATCAGGTCTTATAAGATAATATTTCATTTTCACTGAATTTTTATCTTATTAGATCTGATAAGTATCTCATCAGATTTTATAAGATAATAATTCAATTTTGCTGAATTGTTATCTTACAAGATCTGTTCAGTATCTTTCCAGATCTTACATGATAAATGTTTACGTAGGGCTCAATTTTTATCGTGTAAGATCTGATAAGGAATGTTTTAATGATTTCAATATAAACGTAAAACGTAGTAAAGTTCCTATGACAAAAAGAATCGGTAAAATAACCAATTATGAAACAAAAAAATGCTTGATAATTCTATTTTGACCGCAGTATTATTCTGAGTCTCAACTAGGTACTATGGCTAAATTTAACAATCCAAGATAGCTTTGGTCTTTGAAAAAAATTGCATCCTAGTTTGATAATCAGCGCCTCAGAAAAAGCCCCTAACACTCGAATAAAATTTTTCACAGTATCTTATAAGTCTCAACAGACAGTATAAGATAGTTTTCTCTTTGATGTTCTGACACTTGAGTGTTGCATGCTGTAGTTTTTCGGCTACTGTAGGAAAGCAACCCTAGATTGTCTTCAGTATGAAGATCTTGTCATACTTAAAGAATTTTTATCGTATAAAATCTTTAAAATCTTATCAAAATGATGAGTCATATGTTTCCGAACATTTATGTTTCTTACAAGATCTCATAAGATTCTTATAAGATCTAACACGATAAACATTTTTTGTCAGTAGAAGTTTTAACATGTAAGATTTGACAAAAGTGAACTTTTATCGTGTAAGATCTTATCAGACCTGTTAAAAAATTTTATCGTTTAAGACCTGATAAATTGTCTTACAAAGTCTTATTCAGGCAACGCATAATCTTATAAGTACTTATATGACAATTTTGTAAGAAATTTGTAAGATCTTACACGATAAACGATAAAAATTCTCAAATGTTTGTGTTAGTCTGTACTTGCCGAGTATTCGACTTTTCCATATTTAAAAGGTATTAAATAGCAATGATACTAGTCTTAAATTTATTTTTTCATTATTTCTTATCAGCGGATAGATCTATTCTATTCTCCAGAAATTGTAGAACTTACCACGGCTATGCTCAAGCTATGCTCAAGATTTTTTATCAGTTCAAACCTTTCTGAAAAATCTAAGAGCGTCATTGAAATATTGCTCAGTAAAATTTAGAAAGTTATAGCGGACAATTCTAGGTTTTTGGCCACCTTCGCAGAAGAACTATAAATATATTCATCCGATTTAGAAATCTATTCTGTCTCGTCTAAGAAGGATCTCTCCGTCACAACCCCTGCGGCTGAAATTTAAGCATTATTGATCAAAATTTTCAACGTTCTTAAAAACTCTTCAACAAAATTAGACTAATCAACAAAACGGAATTTGATGTGAAGACACTTCGTTTTTCAGTGCGAACAACAAAGATATTCTTGTCACAAGTTGTTCGGTTAACGAGAAACAATAGTACTTTTCAATGTTGGTTAATTTTTGCTTATTCAATATGAAAAATTCCGTAAACAGTAAGAGGTCAGAACTAAAAGTTTGAATTTATTTTACGAACCCAATAATAAAAACTGTTGTTTTAAATGTGTGCGTTCAGATTCAATGAGAATTATATCGTAATTTTGTTTGTTTGTTTTTTAAACGTTGCGAAAACTTATTGATTATATAGTGGAACCTAAAAATTGCAAAAAAACAAGAAACTTCAGAAATTGCTAGTGACCTTGATAAGCACTCTAACTTTTCGGGTATAGAGGTTTGCGTTTTGGGTGACGGGATATTAGATAACATTCAATTTTTTTAAGAGATTCTAACTTGTAGGGTTAGATGGCAAATAAACCACAAATGAAAAATATCACCACTAAAATACCCCCCCCCTACTCACATATTTGTTCAAGAGCTGCACATTTACAGCGTTGGGCGTTGGAACATTGATAAAAATGAAGTTCAATTTCAAAATGGGGTTTTGTTTTCGTATGGATTTTTTTTCGCTTGTGCTTATTTTTTTGGTTATTTCATATCTAAGTTAGGTTGGGTTGTTTTTGCGCTGGATTTTATTTCCCAGACCCTGACTTGTATATAGGCAATTCTAGATTTTAAAATGACTCTTAGGTGATAAGATAATTCAGATATTTCCAATTAATTTGATATTTCAACCTTTAAATTTAATATAATTCAGTAACATTAACGACAGCACGACTCAAATGACAGTAAGTGTCACAAAACCCTGCAAACCTCACTCGTAATCTCAAACACTCGTTTTCCAGAACAGCTTCGAATTCAATTTTGCTGAAAATAGCTTTCTTCCTAAAATCTCAACTGGCAGCATTGAATGAAAACGACAGTTGCTGCTTAAAACCATTAATAAAACTTCCAGATTTCGATTTGAATCCCAATTTTTTCATCAGCACTAACTGTTGCTTCCAATTTATACAATGCTTAGCGCTTTAAGATTTTTCAAATATTTTCAAATTAGAGATTACTGTACAAAAAACATAATAAACAATTCAATCATTATCCTCAAGATAAACCAAAACTTCAAAATTACGTTTTGTCAGACCCGATTTACCTAATTTCAATCGGAAAAATCAAAATAGGCGTATTAGGTTTTCGAAAAACGTTTCAAATACTAGAACTCTATTTTAATTGTGGTCAAATCTAATTAAAGCTTCTCAAAATTGAATACCGGGATATCTAATTAAGAGAGAACGTCGTAGTCCTCCATCAAATTACTCTGCGCTCAATTTTTTATGGGTTTTCTATCGATACCAGTTAAATTTTCTTCGGTAAAACATCTGATCGAATTTGCTCCGAATGAATATTCTTCCACTCCCACTCCCCCACACATCCCCCGCCCCCACAGCACTACGCGGCCGATGTCAGATTTCTCGAGTAAATTTACTCGATTTTGACCATGTTTTTTTCACGCTATAGGTAATTCATTTACACGCGGCTTCTAATAACTGCGATAGTGTCAATTAAATCAAATAGAAAGAAAGCCTTATTTTTGATTAATTCAGAAACGATTCTAATTGTGGACTAAGACGACAATTGAGAAGCAATTGGAACAGTAAACGTTCTTGTACAAACTTTCAAGAAAAATATGAACACTAAAATTGATGAATTAAGTTTAGTTTGAAGTTCATCAGTTCACTTTTCACTTTGGAAATAATTTTTGTGCAGAATAAAGGTACAAAATAAAGATCTATTCTGTTTCGCCCCTATTTTTGGCCCACCTACAAATTCTGCTGCTATATAGCAAATTACTAAAAAAAATGGCACGTGTGCCTGGGGGGGTAAAAGATATTGCAGAATACATAAAATATATCTAAACAATAAACACTAATTCTGTTTCAATAAAATGCATAAACGTTTGTTAAATTTACTTAACATACACAGACATTTAATTCACGTGCTATCCAAAAAAATGGTCGCCTCCTCTTTGAAAAGGGTGGATACATTTTACTTTTCAACATATCAGTTGATGGTACGTACAAACGCGTATTATTTTTCCCACGTATTACGCTCTCTATGCTCAATTCAGTTCAGAATTCAGTTCAATCAACCATAACACACAAAGCTCAAAACAACGCACCATGTTTTGTTACGTCTTCAAAGCATGGTCATTTTCATTATAGAACGCAAAAAGATTAGAAATTTAGAAAAATCTACAAGATCTCATAAGATTCTTATAAGATCTAACACGATAAACATTTTTTGTCAGTAGAAGTTTTAACATGTAAGATTTGACAAAAGTGAACTTTTATCGTGTAAGATCTTATCAGACCTGTTAAAAAATTTTATCGTTTAAGACCTGATAAATTGTCTTACAAAGTCTTATTCAGGCAACGCATAATCTTATAAGTACTTATATGACAATTTTGTAAGAAATTTGTAAGATCTTACACGATAAACGATAAAAATTCTCAAATGTTTGTGTTAGTCTGTACTTGCCGAGTATTCGACTTTTCCATTTTTAAAAGGTATTAAATAGCAATGATAATAGTCTTAAATTTATTTTTTCATTATTTCTTATCAGCGGATAGATCTATTCTATTCTCCAGAAATTGTAGAACTTACCACGGCTATGCTCAAGCTATGCTCAAGATTTTTTATCAGTTCAAACCTTTCTGAAAAATCTAAGAGCGTCACTGAAATATTGCTCAGTAAAATTTAGAAAGTTATAGCGGACAATTCTAGGTTTTTGGCCACCTTCGCAGAAGAACTATAAATATATTCATCCGATTTAGAAATCTATTCTGTCTCGTCTAAGAAAGATCTCTCCGTCACAACCCCTGCGGCTGAAATTTAAGCATTATTGATCAAAATTTTCAACGTTCTTAAAAACTCTTCAACAAAATTAGACTAATCAACAAAACGGAATTTGATGTGAAGACACTTCGTTTTTCAGTGCGAACAACAAAGATATTCTTGTCACAAGTTGTTCGGTTAACGAGAAACAATAGTACTTTTCAATGTTGGTTAATTTTTGCTTATTCAATATGAAAAATTCCGTAAACAGTAAGAGGTCAGAACTAAAAGTTTGAATTTATTTTACGAACCCAATAATAAAAACTGTTGTTTTAAATGTGTGCGTTCAGATTCAATGAGAATTATATCGTAATTTTGTTTGTTTGTTTTTTAAACGTTGCGAAAACTTATTGATTATATAGTGGAACCTAAAAATTGCAAAAAAAACAAGAAACTTCAGAAATTGCTAGTGACCTTGATAAGCACTCTAACTTTTCGGGTATAGAGGTTTGCGTTTTGGGTGACGGGATATTAGATAACATTCAATTTTTTTAAGAGATTCTAACTTGTAGGGTTAGATGGCAAATAAACCACAAATGAAAAATATCACCACTAAAATACCCCCCCCCCCTACCCACATATTTGTTCAAGAGCTGCGCATTTACAGCGTTGGGCGTTGGAACATTGATAAAAATGAAGTTCAATTTCAAAATGCGGTTTTGTTTTCGTATGGATTTTTTTTTTCGCTTGTGCTTATTTTTTTGGTTATTTCATATCTAAGTTAGGTGGGGTTGTTTTTGCGCTGGATTTTGTTTCCCAGACCCTAACTTGTATATAGGCAATTCTAGATTTTAAAATGACTCTTAGGTGATAAGATAATTCAGATATTTCCAATTAATTTGATATTTCAACCTTTAAATTTAATATAATTCAGTAACATTAACGACAGCACGAATCAAATGACAGTAAGTGTCACAAAACCCTGCAAACCTCACTCGTAATCTCAAACACTCGTTTTCCAGAACAGCTTCGAATTCAATTTTGCTGAAAATAGCTTTCTTCCTAAAATCTCAACTGGCAGCATTGAATGAAAACGACAGTTGCTGCTTAAAACCATTAATAAAACTTCCAGATTTCGATTTGAATCCCAATTTTTTCATCAGCACTAACTGTTGCTTCCAATTTATACAATGCTTAGCGCTTTAAGATTTTTCAAATATTTTCAAATTAGAGATTACTGTACAAA
Organism: Convolutriloba macropyga; assembly: GCF_964194025.1. Classification (NCBI taxonomy): domain Eukaryota; kingdom Metazoa; phylum Xenacoelomorpha; order Acoela; family Convolutidae; genus Convolutriloba; species Convolutriloba macropyga. The sequence continues at coordinate 79,077,027 of NC_134468.1, read as the reverse complement.
AAACATAATAAACAATTCAATCATTATCCTCAAGATAAACCAAAACTTCAAAATTACGTTTTGTCAGACCCGATTTACCTAATTTCAATCGGAAAAATCAAAATAGGCGTATTAGGTTTTCGAAAAACGTTTCAAATACTAGAACTCTATTTTAATTGTGGTCAAATCTAATTAAAGCTTCTCAAAATTGAATACCGGGATATCTAATTAAGAGAGAACGTCGTAGTCCTCCATCAAATTACTCTGCGCTCAATTTTTTATGGGTTTTCTATCGATACCAGTTAAATTTTCTTCGGTAAAACATCTGATCGAATTTGCTCCGAATGAATATTCTTCCACTCCCACTCCCCCACACATCCCCCGCCCCCACAGCACTACGCGGCCGATGTCAGATTTCTCGAGTAAATTTACTCGATTTTGACCATGTTTTTTTCACGCTATAGGTAATTCATTTACACGCGGCTTCTAATAACTGCGATAGTGTCAATTAAATCAAATAGAAAGAAAGCCTTATTTTTGATTAATTCAGAAACGATTCTAATTGTGGACTAAGACGACAATTGAGAAGCAATTGGAACAGTAAACGTTCTTGTACAAACTTTCAAGAAAAATATGAACACTAAAATTGATGAATTAAGTTTAGTTTGAAGTTCATCAGTTCACTTTTCACTTTGGAAATAATTTTTGTGCAGAATAAAGGTACAAAATAAAGATCTATTCTGTTTCGCCCCTATTTTTGGCCCACCTACAAATTCTGCTGCTATATAGCAAATTACTAAAAAAAATGGCACGTGTGCCTGGGGGGGTAAAAGATATTGCAGAATACATAAAATATATCTAAACAATAAACACTAATTCTGTTTCAATAAAATGCATAAACGTTTGTTAAATTTACTTAACATACACAGACATTTAATTCACGTGCTATCCAAAAAAATGGTCGCCTCCTCTTTGAAAAGGGTGGATACATTTTACTTTTCAACATATCAGTTGATGGTACGTACAAACGCGTATTATTTTTCCCACGTATTACGCTCTCTATGCTCAATTCAGTTCAGAATTCAGTTCAATCAACCATAACACACAAAGCTCAAAACAACGCACCATGTTTTGTTACGTCTTCAAAGCATGGTCATTTTCATTATAGAACGCAAAAAGATTAGAAATTTAGAAAAATCTACAAGATCTCATAAGATTCTTATAAGATCTAACACGATAAACATTTTTTGTCAGTAGAAGTTTTAACATGTAAGATTTGACAAAAGTGAACTTTTATCGTGTAAGATCTTATCAGACCTGTTAAAAAATTTTATCGTTTAAGACCTGATAAATTGTCTTACAAAGTCTTATTCAGGCAACGCATAATCTTATAAGTACTTATATGACAATTTTGTAAGAAATTTGTAAGATCTTACACGATAAACGATAAAAATTCTCAAATGTTTGTGTTAGTCTGTACTTGCCGAGTATTCGACTTTTCCATTTTTAAAAGGTATTAAATAGCAATGATAATAGTCTTAAATTTATTTTTTCATTATTTCTTATCAGCGGATAGATCTATTCTATTCTCCAGAAATTGTAGAACTTACCACGGCTATGCTCAAGCTATGCTCAAGATTTTTTATCAGTTCAAACCTTTCTGAAAAATCTAAGAGCGTCACTGAAATATTGCTCAGTAAAATTTAGAAAGTTATAGCGGACAATTCTAGGTTTTTGGCCACCTTCGCAGAAGAACTATAAATATATTCATCCGATTTAGAAATCTATTCTGTCTCGTCTAAGAAGGATCTCTCCGTCACAACCCCTGCGGCTGAAATTTAAGCATTATTGATCAAAATTTTCAACGTTCTTAAAAACTCTTCAACAAAATTAGACTAATCAACAAAACGGAATTTGATGTGAAGACACTTCGTTTTTCAGTGCGAACAACAAAGATATTCTTGTCACAAGTTGTTCGGTTAACGAGAAACAATAGTACTTTTCAATGTTGGTTTTCAACATACGCGAAACTGTTTCCTTTTCACCTTATATACGTCAAAATATCAATTTAATATTATAAAGATACTAGTGGCGGTAAAAAGAATCGATTCCAAAATCAAATCACATAAAAGAGAGTAGCAACAACCATACATGCTTCTTTAGACGATGAACGAGAGAGTGTTTCTGATACTGTTATCACTTCTCTCTGCTATTGGTGGCTTCCTCTTTGGCTACGACACGGGAGTGATCTCAGGAGCTCTAGTCTTGATCAAAGACGACTTCCACTTGTCTGATGTCTGGCAAGTACGTTTTTACTGTTTTGAGCAAGCTTACCGGACCAGACTGGTTAAAAATTTTATTACTGAATTGATCATTAAACTCAATGTATATGATACTAGACTGTTCTTAAAATAATTTAGAATTTCTGGGGATAATCGGGAAGGATAAAGCAGTTCAAGATATGAATTAAAATTTTTAGTGACTGCTGCACAAAGTTAAAATGCCAGATGTTCCTTTATACATTATCAGAAGTTGACTTCCAAGAATTTTCGGCATTTTAGATTTTCCAAGTTGCGTCTTTCAAGCAATGTTACGTGACTCTGTAGTCACTTAATTTTTTTTTCGCTTTTTCTCGAACTGGTACCTGTTCTACATAAACGTCAGAAGTTCTCAGTCTTCAAGTAGAGTCACGTAACCTAAACATAAAACGCCACTTGCACGTTTTGAAATACCCAAATTGCATGGACTCGGTTTCTGGCTATGTATATAGGACCTTCTGTCACTTTATCTCTGGCATTGTAGAATTTTTGGTATTTTAAAACGCTCTGGAGTCTGATATAACTAACTACAATGAAAAGAGCTGATAGGACCAGAATTTATGTTTAGAATCAAGACAATTATTAATTACAGTAGATTTTCCTTACAAGTGTTTGTATTGCAGATTCTACTCACCATTTATATAGATATTCAGGCCATCTCGCTTCTTTTAATCAAGGCAACGCTTTTCTTACTTCAACAGTATTCAAAACTTTAAAAAATTACAGTATTCCACTGAAATCGTGGACTGGCTCAGTACTTCAATAAACCCCAAGTGAATATTTTTTCTAGCTGCAGCGAAAAGTATTCAAATCTCTACATAGCTCTAATTTAATTCTTAAGTTGATGAATACAGTTTACAATTGTTTAAATGTACAAGGCGGCTCGTTAATGTGCGTTCGCACATGATGTTCCGACCCGAGCTCATCTACATTTTTGACTAAAATGTCAACCAAATCAAGAGATAACAAAAATAGATGTTTGAGTTTAAAACAATCGTTACACATTCTATCTACTAATTGAATTACTAATGCCATGCTTCATTACAGCACCAACGTGACCTGACATTGAAGAGACTAGAAAAAAAATAGCACCAACAAAATTTTGGCGGCAAAAAATGAATATCTAAATTTAAAAGCACCTGGTAACAACGTCAAAATGCAGTCAGATAAAACCTTAACTACACAAGTTTACCTTTTACTAACTATACAGCAGATGAAAAGTTTTCTTAACGAGACTAGGTAACAAGCCGACAAAAAGAACGAACAGTGAGGCGAAACTTAAAAATTAATCAACATTTTTTGCACCAAGAAAATTCAAAAATCTTAAAAAACATTGGTTTTTAATAAAAAAATCCTTGATAAATTACTAAAAAGTCATTACAAAACCAAAAGCACCCGTCTGCGGTCAGACTATGCCATAGAAACAAACTAAAGAGAAACTCAAAAAATTACAAACGATTTGCGAAAACACAAACCTTTGCTACCATTAAAATCAATACCTATCATCTGAATATGTATTTTTAATTCAGTTGTTATTTCTGCTATTTCAGTTGAAGGATTTATACTGAAAGATTAAATAAGTTTACTTGGGCCACATTTAAAAACCATTGGGATCTGTTATTACGCGATTGTTCTGAAGGAAGAGAAAAAGAAACGCAAAAAATGGCCATTCAATAAACGTTCAGAAAAACGAAACAACAGTGGCACATAATATCAATATATATGTTATTTCTTGAAATACACGAAATTCGATGGGACATCTGATTGATGAATAGAAGTTAAATTTGACGAAAGGAACCTATTCGCTATATACTGAATGTTTCGAGCAACATCATTCATTCAGTCCTCAATTACAAGCCTATGAGATCTGTGAGCAATTTACGGCTACCTAAAGAACAAAAACAGCGAATTCAGGAAAAAAAATTGAGCGACAAAAGGGTCGAAGGCATTAAAAAAATGAACTTTTCACTAAACACTCTTCAATTTTAAATTAATTTTTCAGGAGCAATGGGAAAACCTTTTTTATCAATATTATTTCAAAAAATCAACAAATATAAACAAATACATTAGACGCACGAAAATTGCGGGAAAACACGTATTATCAACGCCATTAAATTCATTAGCCTTCAACGGAAGCCAGTATATACAATAAATGATGCCTCGAGGGGACAATAAGTTTTTTTGCCAATCGTATTTCATCAATAAGACCTTACAACAAGTTAATGACTATGAAAACAACAACAGAGAGAGGCAAAAACCACAAATTCAGTAGAAAAGTGCCTGAAGAAAATGTCGAAGCAACTCAAATCATAAGCTCTTCCCTGAAAACTTTATTTATGATCCGTTGAACTTCTTCCCTAAACCAATAGGGACTCTCAGCAGTAAGATGATGTGATAAGATTTCAAAAGGATCGAAAAACAAAATAAAGTACCCAAAAAAAATATGAATTCTCGTGGCATTGATGTTTTAAAACTAATAGGTAGAAGATAAAACCGCTAACCAGATTAATTTTGGCTATAGTAGAACGGAAATGGATTCTGTTAGAACCAACAATGACCAAGAGTATTCACGAAAAAAAATTAGGAATGGTTGAATTTCAAAAAAGTTTCGAAAAATTATTTTTAAACCCTTAACAGCCAGTAAACTCAATCTTTCATCGGAGCTCAATGACGATGCTCAGATATAACCCATAGGGAGGAAAATGATGTCTGTCATGCATAGATAGTTAAAAAGACATCACAATAAGTCTTATGACAGAAAACAATAACAAAAACAGCAAAAACTAAAAATCAGTAGAAAAATGCGAGAAGAAAGTGTCGAAGACAATTAAACCATTAGCTATTCTCTGAAAACTTTCTCTGTGATCCACTGAACGTCCTCTCTAAGCCAATTGGTTTACAATAATCTTTGGATAATGTGATAAAGAGTTCAAAAGTGACCAATAATTCAAAAAATCCAAAAAAAAATTTAAAAAAATTGAAATCTTTGTCATTGAAGTCATATAACCAATAGCTAGAAGATAAAACAGCTAAACAGAATATTTTTAGTCGCAGTAAAAAGCAAGTGGGTCCAGTCAATACTGAAACTCACTAACAGTTCAAGAAAAATTTAGGAATTGTTATTGTTCAAATAAAATTTTCGAAAAATGATTTTTATTTTAACAGACATTAAATTCAATAGCTTTCAACGGAAGTCAATAAAAACGCTCAAAGATGCCCCGGTGGCAGTACATTTATGTTTGTCATGCATAGGTATTCATTATGAGATCACAGTAAGTATAATGACTATTAAAACAACAAAAAAAAACAGGAGAAAACCAAAAAATCAGTAGAAAAGTGCAAGATGAACGTGTCGAAGCCATTTAAACCATAAATTTTTGTTTAAAATTTTTATTGGTCATCCACAGAACATCGTTTTTAAGCTAATGGGAACTGTCAATATTTGGATAATGTGATAAGATTTCAAAAGTAACCAATAATACGTAAAAATCCAAAAAAAATTTTAAAAAATTGAAATTTTTTGTCATTGAAGTCATATAACCAATAGATAGAAGATAAAACCGCTAACCAGTTTAATTTTGGTTGCAGTAGGAAGGAAGAGGGTGCTCTCACCCCTGGACTGACTTACAATTCACTATAATAAGATTATGATTCTTTAATATTCAAAAAAAAATTCGAAAAATTATTTTTTAAGTCTTAACAGCCATTAGCCGCCCCCTCAATGAAATAGACATGTTCACTTAATGCTCATTATGGAACATATTGCACTGTTAGTCAATGAATCCCTACCATAGGACTCCAAAAAAATAGTAAAACTTCAAAAAGAAATTCAAAATTTCATTCAAAATTACGAAAACTCAGAATCGAAGCCAAAAAAAAACATGAGCAATTCCTTGAAAACGACGTTTTTTGTTCATTGCGCTTCATTCGACTATAACGGAGTTTTGTCATTAATAGAACCTCGATATAAAATGTGACTTGTCTCTAGGTGACTTAAAAAAGCAAAAAAGAGAAAAGTTTTATTAAAAAAAGGGCTCTCAATTAGAGTTCGATTTTTTTTTGATAGTGAACTTTTCTATGAGACCAGAACTAGTCTTTCTATCGCCTTGCATTCAACTTTTACGAACTCAAAATTTATTCTTTTTATAGAAATTTGAATTAATGTTTTCGTAAAAAAGATCTTAGTTTGAAGAAAATTGTACTAAAAGTGAACAATCATGCTAAAGATCCCATTGTTCACACAAAACTTCAATCCTCGATAACTCCTCGAAAAAAACGAAATTCAAAAAAATCTTTTTACTTTTGAATTCTACGCTGGACCAGCTTTTTAATGATACCACTCACATTTCTCTACGACGGATATATCGATCGGCCAAAATTCACTGAACAAAAAAAAAAAAAAACCCATTTGAGTATATAGTTCCTTCCCCCACAAGTGGGGTCGGAACAAAAAACTGAACATGTTCAATAGTTTTCACCGTTTAGTCTTAATCTTTCAGACCTGAACAATATGTTTTTCAAAGCCTTGCTCAATTTTGCAAATTTGTATATAAAGACAGTGTCAAAAACTGAAGTCTTTTAGCCTCAATTGTTTTGCTGGGCGGCAAGTAGCCACAACTTAGATACGACTTTTATTCTAAGTGGCTTTCCAAAAATATTTAAAACTACTTTCATTGAAACCCATTTTACTAATTTTGAGAGCCATAATTGCAATTTTTCAATTGGATTTTGCTCAAATATATTACATGATAGGAAACAAATTTCCGAACTGACTATTAAGACATAGAAAAGTGAACTCTTTATGTAAATGCTTATCATCCAAAATGACGGGTATTTATCATCACAATTCATGGATCCCAATTCATGGTATAATAATAATGAACTCTATACTCGATCTTGATTCAACTATCTTTTCAACAGTTTCTAAGCTTTTATTTTTTTTCACTGGCTGACATCTCTGCTTAAAAACTTGCCATCTTTTTGTTCGGTCTTCTCGGGCAACGAAGCCACTATATTATCTGGGTTGAGCTGAAAACCTTAAAAATGAAACACCACATCAGATAATCGTAATAAGGAAAAGCGTGTATAAATTTATTACGATGTAAACAATATAACAACTTAAATGCTTATTATTGCAAAAAGAAAAACAAAGTAATGTTAATCATTAAAATCATTTCGTTTTTTTTTGCGGATCGAATGTAAAGTCAGCGGTTTTTAGCGTCAAATATTGTGGATATACAAAGTTGCAGCACTTGAAACTATGAATATTTCAATATTTTCCTGGGTTGAGGTTTTTTTTGGGTTAAATTTTGTAAGAAATGCGGTGAATGCGGTGATTGCGGTAAATCCGGTTAAAACAATAATTTACCGCATTTCACCGCTTTTCTTAGAAAAATTCACCGCATTTGCTTTCCAACGTTTATTGAATCTGATTTAAATTCACAAGAAATATCGTAGCATCTAGTGAGAGTTGGCGCAGTGGAATAGTAGTTTGCAAACATACAGGAAACAAGAGGTTCGAACGCGTGTAAAGAAGTTTCTGTTTCTTAAAAATACTGAGAGTGAGGTGAAAGTAAACAATTCACCGTATTTACCGCAAAAAGATGTAAGAAATACGCGGTGAAAATTATTTTTTTTCACTGCATTTCTTACAGGAATTCACCGCCAAACCTCGACCCAGGTTACCGCTAAAATCAACACAAATCTTACAACGGTGAACCTTCGTATGATTTGCGCTATTGGTGAAAGTTGTTTTTCACCATATAAGCTAATCTTACCTAGATTCAATATATGTTTTTCAACGTAAAGAGGAGTGCATCTAATTTAAAAATACAGAAGTCTAATAAGATTACATGAAAGGAATTTGCGGCTATTTATCAAGAGAGCTGAGGTTCGAACCCGGATGAAGCAGTTAATTTTTATGAAACGCCATGAAAAGAAAAACTCGCCGTTTTCACCGCATTCACTGCTAAAATATGCGGGTCATAATGTATGTTCCTTCTCCAGGAGGCGATTGTGGCGTCAACAGTGGGTGTGGCAGGTCTCTTCTCTCTCCTGGGGGGTGCTCTCAATGAATTGTGTGGGCGGAAACCAGTGATCATGAGTAGCAGCCTCATATTTGTGGTAGGAGCCGTTGTCATGGCAATATCTCCCGACAAGGAGGTGTTGCTAGTCGGGCGAATAGTTGTGGGTTGGTCCTTCAGAATCAAATTTTGTATATTCATAATTTAACTGGACAATGTTTGAAAAATAACGACATATAGTTAGCTCTGACATTAAAACTAGTTGTTTGAGAAACAAAAGATTTTTGAGAAAAAAGGAATGTTTCGATCCAGCAATGTATGTCTCGACAGACTCAAATTTGGTTGTTTTTAACCTTTGAAACGAGTCTACCATATAATGCACTGTTTTCTCCGTTATAAAAGTTTACCCTGGATGAGGTCGTGGGCCCAAGACAGGTGAGTGCTAGATGGAGTTCAGTCGCGGACAAGCTATAAACTTTGGCTAACGTTGGTCCAGGCCAAGTAGACCCTAGATAAGACCCAGGGCCACACAGAGCCGACTTAAAAAAGACCGAAGAGACTCTGTTTCAGTCAATGAGCCAGCCCTAACAATTCAGCAGGGTCAAGAGATGAAAAATTATTGCATAGACGAGGTCAAAGAATCCAAATTTGTTGACCGAAATTTTAATGACTCTGACTGAACAGATCAAACTTGGGCATGGAAAAAAGGAAGGCTTAAAATTCCTCAAGAGGACCAAAGTCCCTGCAGTCTATACGTTTCTTGGGTACAAGACTTCATCCAGGGTATCTACAGTGCATCAACCGACAGTGTTGAAAAAAAACAATAAAAAATTTATAAAATCTAGCCTCCCGGGCCGAGGCGTACACCCATATTCCACCGTTATTAAGCGAGAATAAGGGTGTAAAGCCAATTCCACTCTTAATTAGCAGGGATAAGAGTGTAAGAGTGTAATTTTGAGAAAATTACACTTTAATGTACACTCTTTACACCCTTTAGTACACCCTTATTACACTTTTAAAAATACACTATAATTACACTCTTTATTCCACTCTTTATTATACTCTTGAGCGAATTAGGTGAAGCAAATGTAGAACTTAATGAAAATCTTTTGTTAATAGCATTTCGAAAAAGAGAAGTTAGAAAGTCTATTTTAGCCCGTTTTGTTGCCCTGATACTGAACTTTTTGAGATTAAGTAGAAATAAAAGCCCATAGTTTGATTTGTATACAGAATTTTTATGAAATCTCCAATTAGGTGAAGAAAACGTCGAACTTCAGTTAAAACGTTTGTTAACAACTTTTTGAAAAAGACGAATTGAGAAGTCTATATTAGCCCGTTTTGTTGCCCTGATACTGAACTTTTTGAGATTGTGTAGAAATAAAAGCCAATAGTTTGATTCGTATACAGTATTTTTATGAAATCTCCAATTAGGTGAAGAAAATGTCGAACTTCAGTTAAAACGTTTGTTAACAACTTTTTGAAAAAGACGAATTGAGAAGTCTATATTAGCCCGTTTACACTCTTTACACTCTTTTCCCCGTTATTTTTGGGGAAAATCCTCGGCCCGGGCTACGCTTCCACTTGAGCTGTGACAATAACAATTACAACAATTTTTCCTGCCAAATCTTTTATTATTAATTTTTAGAAAGATTTTTAGGCAAATAGTGCTCATTTTAAATGAAATAGTTGTAAAAAATGCCTGAAGATCAGGGTGTTCCGTAGTCATAAACCGACGGTTATCTTGTAAGATTCTTGAAAAATCTTGTCAAATAACGTCTAATCTTGCAAGATATCTTGCAAGATTTCGCAAGATAACCTTACCATCTTGTAAGATAATCGTCTTTTTGCAAGATTCTTACAAAACATCCTTTTTTGTTAGAGCCTTGCAACATAGCCGTCCGAAATGCAAGAGTCTTGTCAGATAACCGACCATCATGCAACATAACCGTCATTGGCAATAATCTTAAAAGATCATACAAGATAACCGTCGGGGTTCGCTTAGGGTTTACATCAATGTAATTTTGTTTCAGGTGTCGGTCTAGGACTCGCAAGTGTGACGTCACCTATGTACATTGGGGAGGTAGCTCCAGCATCTATCAGAGGGAATCTAGTAGTAATGAACACAGCCATGATTACAGGTGGTCAGTTAGTTGCCAGTGTGGTGGCTGGTCTTTTCAGTGGAGATACTGAGAATGGGTGGAGATATATGCTTGGTTTAGCTGGTAGGTCGTCAAAACAGTTTCTACTGAAATTTTGTTCTTCAGTGAAAGAAGGAAAAGAATTGCATGTTTATTGTTGTTCACGTTAAGCGCTATTTTTTGTACAGTCCCAATAAGATTGCTAGAAAACAATAGTAATCGCTAAAACACAATGATTCGTTCTTTTTTAGTTTTCTTTCTTCTTTTCTAGTCTTTTAAAAAACATAGTTTAGTCCAAAACCACGGCATTACGCCGCAAAACTTACAGATAGGTAATTAAGGGGTTTCTGGATGGGGCAATAGTGACAAAAATAGCTAAATTCATCAACCATTATCACGAATAAACTTAATAAATTTCCAAGATTTTCAGCAAAGATTGCTTGAACAAACTCTTCAATCAGCCTATATAAAATTAATACTCAAAATTATTTAATATTTAATTGAGAAATAACTCAAAGAATGAATTTTCCTTGAAAGGTGATCTGGATAGCTGCAAAACTGATTAATATAACTGATAACTGTTTTCTTAATCCGCAATTAGTTTGCCAGAGACTTCTTTGCAATTATTTAGTTTTTTTCTTCGGTCTAAAGGGTAAGTTAAACGTAAATAAGATACCTTATGCGTGTACAACAAAGACCCTATCCTTATCCTACATTACTTGGCCAATGTCGGAAAAGTAGAATTTGCGTTTTCTGTCCCGAGTTTTCCCAATTCATCTACCATATTCAACGATGGAATATAGTTACGCAAAAGTTTAAATGAGTTAGTTATTTTTTTGGAGAATGTTTACATTTTGCCATGAGCACTCACGGATAAACGTAAAGCATTCCCACAGTTTTTAACATGTAATTAGCCTATAATTGATTGCCGGAATTTTGTTTGTAATTACTTGAAAAAACAATTAAAATACTTAATTTTTGTTATGAAAAATGGTATTTGTAATCACTAATTGCCCTCATTATCCGCAATTAGTTTCGAGAGGAAAACTTTGGAAGGTAATCATTGAACGGGTTTTTTCATCTTGGTCTGATTGTAACTATCTTAGTTTTTCAGAAAGAGTAACCTATACTGTGGAAATTAGTGATTTATGGTGTAGTATTCAGTGACGAAGACTGTCCCAAGTTTTCACGCTGGCTCCAAAAAGCTTTGTGGAAAGTGAGTGCACGTAAAACCAGTTTTGAAGAATTAGCCTGGTATAAAACTCGTTTCAACACACACTTAAAACTGTAAGCTTAAGAGATGAGCCGTGAAGACGCCCGACAAAATCAAAAAATTTTGTACTCAATATTTCGGACAATGGCCGCCTGATGTGGATATCATTGACAAACACCTGTTGCTATTGTTCAGGTTTGCTCGACAAAAGGCTATCATGGACAGCAGTGGCAGATAATTCAACTGTTAATGAAAGTTTGTACTAATTAAAAGCCACCGTCCGCCTCTCAAACGGCTATTATATAGGTGATCTCTTTTTTTTTTCCAATTCGTTTTACTTTTTGATCACGTTTTTCGTTTTACATTAGTCACGATTTTCGCGTTTCACTTCTGATTTACCTCTTGCTCTTTTGGATTCTAAGTTCCAACTGAATGGATTCTTAATTCTTTCACGCATTGAATTATGCAATGTAGGGAATTAGGTCAATGTCAAAACAGCAAAATCAAAAGAAATAAAATAAACCGATAAAGCCTGTTCATTAAGTCATAGTGCATTAAGTTGGAGCGATTGCTACCTGAGATTACTATTAAACTTAATACCATTCAGTTTATAGGCTGAAGTAAGTATAGGTTTAGAATTCAACTGGGACTGTACACTGAATTAGAACAATTTTGGAAACTTAGTAAATTTTTTTTCTTAATTTATATCTCTTCTTTTTTCTTTTTCTGTTTCAACCCCGATGTGCGTCTAGCGCATCAGCGGCGTCTCTTTTCCGGCAATCTGTCGGCTATGTTTATATTTGCTGCCTTTTTGTGCATACATTCTGGCAACTCTATTCTGAAAGCGTGCGTCATAAAAAAGCCGACGTTTTCCATCAAATTTAATCGAGAGAAAGGTACGTTTTGCGGCGTAACCCGGTGCTCGTCTTTATTCTTCTCACATAAACAATCCTACTTAACTTCTACGTTATGATTCATGAAAATTGAAAGGAGTTTGGAGTGATGTTAGATAAAATTACAGTGTGTGTAGAAGACTGAGTCGGGGTGTAATCAGAGCTCAGTTCGGTCACTCTGTATAGACTGCTCAGAGTTCAACTGTCTTTACAGTCTGAATCAAGCTCCTCAAAGGCATTGCTTTTCAGATGTTTCGCGATGGTATTTTGTAATGGAACTTTTATCCTTTTCTCCATTTTCAAACGTCGATTTTTATTTTTTAATGTTGTTTCGAATGATTCCGTTTTAACGAATTGGTTCTTAATGTCAATGAAAAATTTCAAATCTCAAACTGAACAGGATTAACATGAATTTAGACTGTATAGCTTTTTTATAATTGTTATATATCGTAGAAAAATTGATAATTTTCTACACTGTTAATGATTTACGGAGAGGTTCCCTTATTGATTAATTAAAAACCCCAGCATGATTTCAAAAATGATTGAATAATTATCCTTGTTGAAACAACAAATGTTGAGCACCACTGCAAATCTTAATTATCATAATTCGCCAGATGTATACTTTATGAAAAAAAGAAGAAACATCCAAATGTCATTGAAAATTTTGAGTTAAACAATGTACAAAGAATGACACATTCTGTGGTTAGTTTGGTACCATATATGGATCCTTTTATGGATCCCTGCCAGAGCCAAATTCACCCATCTAAATGAGGCCCGAAATGATGAAAAAGAGTAATACTGTTAACTGTAATGGCTGTTCTCCCATCACCCGGGTTACTCATCATACACAATTCTTAGTAGTCATACTAGGTCATATATGATTCCTAGTATTCATACAACATCATATATGATTTGTATGATTTCTTAGTAGTCATACAAGGATCATATATGATTTCCTAGAAATCATACAGGGATCATACAAAAAAATTCAAAGCCTAAAAACTGCATATCTTTCATTTTTTTTGATGTTGAAAAAACTTCCCGGAAACCATACAAGGTCATATATGACACATAAAACATTGATTGGTTCCACAAATTTACGTATAATGTAGTCAGAGGACATAATAAATTAATATATCGCATTTGCATTCCACATTTGATTGTTTGTGTGGGCGAAAAAAATAACTTAAATATATTCAGAAAACGAATTTGAGGTTATCTGCAAAAAATGTTGCAAGTATTTTTTTTATAAATGAGCATTTATAGGTATGAACTGGCTTCAGGGAATATTAGAAATTTATTTATGTATTTGGAATTACTGTTTAATTGCGTGCCCAACATTGCATATGATATTGTACGTTTGGGTCTATTGGCGGATCACAAAGTGATGCCGGGGAATCACATAAGTGAGTCCTTTCCGAATGAAATTTTTTAAAGACATAAATGGTTTAAAAATTAATGAAAAATAGATGTATGATTCTTGGTATTCATACTAGGATCATATATGATTTCTTTGTAGTCATACAAGGTACATATATGATTTCCTAGTAGTCATATATGATTTCTTAGTAGTCATACAAGCATCGTACTAGGAAATACATTATGATTTGTATGATACCATATATGATCCTTCTATGACTACAAAAAAGTGGTGACCCGGGCAATGACAAGAAAAGCATGACACCTTTTTTGATAATGACACCCACTTTCTGATATCATAATTAAAAACAACGGTTTGTTTTTGTAAATGGGGCTTCCCTTTTTTTTATTCAAGATCTTAATAAATGGCAAAAATCTGAAAATTACTATTTCTCTGTCTAAGAAATCACAGTTCCACCGCCCTCTCAATGGCGAGCAGCTGAGGCAACAAATTGACTATAGAATAAGAATCAATGATCTCTCTGATTACAACTCAACTTTTAAGAAACTTCATTTCCCAGTGTAAAAAATCTGTTCAAGTAAATTCCGTTTTCAATAACCAAAGGTGAAATTAAGAGGTAAGCTGTAAAATAACTAAGTTGATCGACAGACGCAAGACACAGTAACAAGTAACTTACTGCTCACCGATTTTTCTTCAATACGCACTGTATGTCAATTTCATATTACAAAATGCGAAATTCAGCTGATTTATGGTATTTTTAAGCTCTATTTCTATGGCTAGTCAAGTAGGTTTTTATGTCGTAATTGCCTTGCTTATTGATTGTAGATAATGATGGAGAACAAATGTGAAGTTTTCCACGAAGTAAGTTTTTCAGTGTTAATTTGGCGTGATAGGAAGTCTTTCAACTGTGCAAAAACGTTATCGAAAATTCTGTAATAAAAGAATTCGTCGCAAAGCAATCTTAAAGCATCTGATACTACTTTTAATGAACTTCGTAATTTATACATAATTCAGAACAATGATTTGGTGATAGTGGAGGTAGTTCAAGTTGATGTTTGAGTTTCTTTTCCTACGTGATTTTCTCGTACTATAAATAATAATCAGATTTGTTGACAAGCGTGAAAAAATCGATAGGGATTTGATAGAATGTAGCATTAAATTTTGCTTCGCATTGTAACTCTAACTGTTTAGTTTTTTCCTTTTATGAGGTTGCTTATATATTAACCTCGGCTCCAACAGAAATAGGAATGCCCTAGTCTAGGTCTCAATCTATCAAAAGACCATGCTCGACCAAAAAAGGTGTGAATAGACCATGCTGGACTCAAAGAGCTATGAAACAATTTTTTTTAGATTTTATTAGGTAAGCTGTAGAAAATCTATAATTTTGCTCGACACAAATTTTGTCATTCTCGTCATTTGCTCAACCAAAAAATGAAACCGTGAGTTTTTTCGACCACATTTGTTGAGGAGTAAAAGTTAACTGGAGCAAAAGTAAAATAATAAGTCAAGAAAAAATCTTGTTATCGGTCTTTTTGAGACTTACTCCGCACCATAATAAGTTGACACCTTTGTATGTTTCCAGCAATTCCAGCTCTGATCCAGCTAATTGGCTTCACGTTCATGCCGGAGTCCCCCGTGTGGCTGATGGTGAAGAAAGACCACCCCGACTACTGCAAGAGTGTCTTGATGAAGATCAGAGAGGAGGAGGAAGTTCTTGAGGAACTGGACCAGCTCATAATGTATAAGGAGAAATTGCAACAGGAACCCAAGACCTTCCAGAAACTGCAGATTATGGTTCGCAATCGATCAACCAGACGGGCCTTGATAAGTTAGTATGTATCAATAATATGCTGTAAAACATGTTCGAGAAGTTTTACTCAAATCTGTTGATTTTCCACGATAGTTAACAAATATCAAATAAATGTTTTGAAAGTTCCTTACATCACTAATGGAGGACTAAGAAGACAAATTGCAGCCTAGCACCAACCCAAATAATGGCGCTTAGGAAAGTTTGGTATCTGGCCTGGATTTTAAGCAAACAAATTTATTGGAATAATCAAGATTCAAGCATTTGAGTAATAATAATTTGTGATAATTTGAGCTGAGTGTCCAACTACACCCTACGATTTTAGTATTTTTTAGTGATAAATTTTACACGTTTCGTTTCTTTTCAGCTGGTTCTATGATGCAAATTCTACAGCAGCTGAGTGGTATCAACACCTTCATGTACTACAGTGCCTCAATACTCCTCTCCAGTGGAATCGGAACTACTTCTGAGGTCATCTGGTTAGCTGTCATCCCAGCTGCTGCAAACTTCATCTTCACATTTGCAGGAATGGCACTTATAGAGAGGGTAGGCTAGTTCTATCATTGTTAGGCAAAAAAAACTATCAGCAAAAGACGGCTTTAATTTGAACGACTCCGCTCGAAATAGGCAATCTTTTCGCTACTTGTTTCAATACCTTGAAGCCAAATTTTATGCTCAATGATCACTTTCTACAAGTATTTAATCAAAATATGTTGTTCCAAAAATTTTGTTCAAAAAGACCAAAAACTGTAAGAAAACTAGGATCTATTCTGTTAACACCCCCCCCCCCCCCAGCTTAGTGAACATAATTTTTTTTGACCCCCACGGGCCGCACGTGCTATTTTCTTACATAGTAACGTGCTATATAACAACATATAATTTGTAACTGGGGGTCATAAAAAAACACTGGGGGGGGGGGGACAGAATGGATTCGAAATCTAAAACGGTAGGTATTATTTTGTAGTTGTTTATATTGATTAAAACAACACTGAGAACGTTTAGTTGTTGACATTTTGTATTTCTTAAACTCATAAAGAACTTTTTAAAAATCAGATGGATTGATTCGCACGAAACTTTGATTTTGTCTCTTTTCATTGGGAGCTTCGTACTCAAATTTTATTTTGGAAAAGAACCGTAAAATTTTATCGAAATATCTATTAACGTATGTTTCTGTCAAAATTCAACACCAGACAAACTGATTTTAACGCAGCGGCGTTGTTTGTTCACTATTTTGATGACCTCTTGAATAGATCAACCGTCGGAAGCCGTCAAAAAACGTATGAACTCGACCAAAAATCCCAGTTTTTGCCCAAAAACTGAAGATTATACAGGCCTTTATCAAGTTTTGTTTCATTGAATATTATTATACATCACGCAAATGATTGAGGAAATGAAACTGGAATTTTCAAAAATGATCTTATTTGAAATTTTGGGTCTTTCCCATTATACCCCTCTCCACGAAATTATAGCCACCATTATGGTATAATTACCATGCTTGGAGGGGGGCTATACGATATCTAACGACTACGCTATGTGGGGGGCTATAATGGGAAAACCCAAAATTTTATCCAAATAAACGATCAAATACAGTAATTTCTCATAGAAATTTATCATCTTTGACTGGTCTTCTGATGTGGGCTGCCAGTTTTTAGGTCTGCTCTCTTTTTCAGATTGGAAGACGGAAGCTTGGCTTTGGCAGTCTCGCCCTAGCAGCAGTGGGCCTCATTTGTCTCTCAGGAAGCTATTTTGCCATGGAAACAGATGATCCCCAAATTCCTATTCCTCAAAATACATCTGTCCACTCAAACTGTTTCACAGCACCAAGTTGCTCTTCGTGTCTGTCAAAATCAGAGTGTGGCTTTTGTTTTCATGAGAATAACGATGGTGTATTTGACTTTGCGTTCTGTTTGCCTTATCATCAAGATGGTTAGTTGCAGGAATCTTCATAACAAGGAGGCTCGGTAATGTGCGTTTGCACATAAAGTTCCGACCCCGCTCATCCACATTTTTGGCATAAATGTCTATCAATTGAGGAACAGATAGAAAACCCCAAAAATTCAAGTATTTTCCAAAAAAAAATGTGTATGACCAAAGATCGCCTTCGACGCAAATAACTCATAACTTTATGTCCATTTTAAAAAAAACTTACTAACAAGCTCAAAATGGCGTCGGATAAAACTGAAACTAAATAAAATAACTTGTACTTAACAACAAAACACATTCTATAAGAAGGCTCGGTAACAATTAGACAAAAAAGAAAAAAACAGCAAAGAAAAATTTGGCTTATATTTTTAAAAACAAATAATTTCAAAGGAAGGAAAAACATTAGATGGTAATTGAAAAAGCCCATATGTTTATGATCCCATAAAACCTCTCTATGAGGGCATTAAGATTTGTCATTAATCAATTTTTATGCGGTTACAAAAAGAAAAAGAATTAGAGGCAACAAAATAATTTCAATTAAAATTTGCGAGAAAACGCTGTCGAAGCCGAAAGGCCATGTCTGGCCCCTCAAAATATAATCAAATGAGCCTTCCTTGAACGCTAAAAAGTTGGTATAGGCCTTCTCATCTATGAGAATAGGTAAAAAGTAGACCAAAAAAATAAAGGGCTGAATTAATTAATACTTTTTTTCGAAAAGAATTATTTTCAAAATCTTGAAGGCCGTTAGCTACAAAATGAAAAATAAATAGGTGCATCTATTCCTCCAGAAGAAGCGCTTGAGACCTGTAATTTTTAAGAATTTGTCTTACGTCTACAAAAAGATGTTAAATATAGACAAAAATCAAAAATTAGTTAACTTTTTGTGCGAAAAACCCGTGCAGAGGTCAGTAAATTCATAAGACTCTTAGAAAAACATTAAATTTTGTACACTTTTGCACCGTTCCTCGAGAATAATAATGTCATATGTGACCGGTAATTAACGAGACTAAGTAACAAATTGACAAAAAAGGACAAAAATGCGAAGTTAAACAGCGTTTAAAAGAGTTTTTTGGTTTTGAAAATAAATGTTTTCAAAGTCATGAAAGCCATCAGCTATTTTCTCAAATCAAAAGAAAAGGTCTCCTTTATTCTTTCATGAAATTCCATTGAGAATTTTCATAAGTCAGAATATGTCTTACATCAACAAAAAGAGCGTTAAAAATAGACAAAAACCAAAAATTGGTTTATTTTTTGTGCCGAAGAACCCGTGTCGAATCCAGTAAATTCATAACGATTTCTTTAAGAAAAGCATTAGATTTTGTACACTTGCACCTGCCATGGACAACAACAATATCATATTTGACCTGTACTTAACAAGATTAGGTAACAGATAGACAGAAAACAAAAAAAAGAGAAGTTAAAAACCTTGAAAAGAGTTTTTCTATATTTGAAAACAGTTGTTTTCAAATTCTTGAAGGCCATCAGCTATCTACTGAAAACAGAACGAAGGCTCATTTATTCCTCCATGAAATGACAATGAGACCTGTCATTATCCTGGTAATTTCAATTGATTAAAAAGACACATTAAAAACGACAGTTAAAGACAATTGTAATAAAATTCAAATAAATTCTTCGAGAAAGGGATGTCGAAGCCGTTAAAACCAAAAACTGTATCTTTCAAGACTTTTAAATGTTCAATTGTGATCTGTTTTGAACACCAATAATTTAATAAGTGTACTGTCAACAATGAGATAATGTGACAAATCGAGAAAAAAAAACCTGAAAAACGGGCCAAAACCTAAAAATGACAAAATGTGAAATATGGCAGTATCAAAACCAGAAAACCATAACTCAAAGCTCGAAAAAGCAAGAACAGGACAAAAATTTAGTCTTTCTTTGCTGAAACTACAATACAAGCTGACCAATTTAAAAGAAAAATAGTGGAGAAGTTCAATATGCCATTGTTTATTTAAAAAGCAAACACTTTTAAAAGTCAAAACGACAACAATTTTTCGAGTAAAGAAAATGGATAGTAAAGAAAATGGATATACTAATTGAAATTGTTTGGGAAGCCATTTGGACCTATCAACAGTGAGCTTTGATGTGAATTCTTCTATTCTTAAATTAATATAAAAAAGCTCAAATTTTTTTAAAAAAGACCGACTGATTACAATCTGAAATATTTTTTCGATTGTAACAGTCCAAGATTGGACCAAAACCAGCACCGCTATTGCTGGTTGTCCTTTTAAAGCACTGAATTGTTTCGAATGCTGTAGATCTAGATAAATTAGACCAAAAATATATGCTGCTTTTTGATAATCCTTTTATAAAGTTAGCATAAAACGGCAAAATTTTGATTCTAGACTACTCTCAATGGAAGTGAAAGTAAAACTAGCTTCCTTTGTAGTTTTCAAAGATTGTGTTTGTTGTTTTTGGGGCGTGTACTTTTGGCAAATTTAACCACAGTGGACTAAAAAGCCTATTTCAGGCAACTTTTGATAAAAAAAGGCTGAATTTTGAAAAATTTAGCTAAAATTTCAGCCTGAAAAAATAAATCAATATAGTCAACAATGCTTTTGTTGTTCCTAAACATAAAATCAACAGTGCTAATGTCAACAATTTTTTGTAATATTTAACAAAATTGACGAAATTTGAAGGCAAATTTCCAGAAAATGTGAATAAAAACAACGGAAATCCGTTTTTATTCACAAAACTTTAAAACCTCAATAACTCCATGTAAAATAAGAAAATAAAAAAAATATCTTTTCATTTCCGTATTCTACTTTGGAGGGGCTTTTTAATGATACCACTCACAACTCTGTACGACGAATATATCGATCGGTCGAAATTGTCTGAGCAAAAAAAACACATTTGAGTATATAGTTCCTCCCCCCTCAAGAGGGGTCAAAACAATAAATTAAATTGAGTTAAGATCACGCCTGGTGAACCGAAACTTGATAAATATTGACCAGAAACATACTAAAACTTGATTACTCTTGCATGTTCATTGGCAAGATAACATCAAGATATGTACGATCGAGCCTGTCAAGATCTTTGCAAGATGTTTAAAGTTTTGTAAGAGTTATCATGATCTTGCATGACATGGCAAGGTGTATCAAGTGTGGTTTCACTTGGCGATTGTTTTTATTTTCATATTCACACTTTCCTTTTAGAAGCAATTACAAATCAAGATTATACAAAATTGAGAAATGTTTTCCCCTGCTAGATAATGACTATGCATCGTTAACATTCATACACATTTTAATGGCGTACATAATTTGGGGTCTATCCCATTAGAACGCCATTACTGTATATTCATGATGATACTATGACCTTCCAATTGAAACAGTTGAAATGTTCTAGTTTTTTTCTCTTTTTACTATTTCAGACGATGACTTCTCTGAACTTGGCGCCTGTTCCAACCAATCAGAAATGAGCACGGACAGTCTCACCTGGACACACGATTACTGCCCATCTCAATACGCATTTCTAACAGTCATATCAATGGTCATATACTTAGCCGGGTTCGCCTCTGGCATGGGTCCCTTACCCTGGGTTGCAAACGCTGAAATTTACCCAATTTGGGGCCGGGGCGTAGGCGGGGGCATCTCGACTACGTGCAACTGGACGGTGAATTTGATCATATCTTTTACATTTATCACATTGTCTAAAGCGATGACCCAGAAATATTTCTTCCTCATGATTGCCGTTTTTAATTTGGGTTCTATTTTGTATATATTTCTGTTCCTACCAGAGACTAAAGGTGTTCCATTGGATAAAGTTGAACACTTATTTGATGGTGAGAGCTGTTTTGTTGGTATAAAAAAGAATCAGTACATTTATCTAGATGGTTCTCAAGCAATATCACCTCCAAAGTCACCAACTCTTACATAAAAACCAACAGGGTGCTTTCATCAATATTCATGTCGACTTCAAAATTTTTAATTTTTTTTAATTTTATTATACTGGACCATATATTTAAATATTACAATTACTTTCTAACTTCAATGTTCCAAAGTTCGAAATTAAATTTCAAAAAAGACGTAAATTTTAAAACTTTGGTTTTAGTGGCGAAAAGATAGCGAGGCTATCATCGTGTTGATTGTTTTTTTTTTAAGTTAATGATAAGTAAAGGGAGCGAAAACGCATAATTAGTTTAAAGCGAGAAACGTTTCAAATTCTTCAAATTTATAAGTTTTGCGCGTGATAAACAATCTTTTGAATGTCTTGTCGCATAGATTCATTAACGGCGGCCTAATCGGTTTTCTAATGGGGCATAAATAAAAGGCTATACTTGTGTTCACAGCCA